>NC_066619.1:82579291-82893644 GCF_025201925.1 Gopherus flavomarginatus
TTTCCCCTTTAAGGGCTAGGAAGCCAGAGTGTTACTTGCAGCTTCATACCAGATCTGTGTGGGGACGCTGCCCCATCCCTTTCCCCCCTAGATGGCCAGAAGAGAAGGGGGACTACTTATGTCCATGCTGGTGCAGGCAAAGGTGGAGCAGCACTCACCCTCCCATCCATGAAAGCAGTTAAAATACCAGATTTTGTCATGATCCACTGTGGGCCTCACTGTAGTTGCTCCTTTCCAAGGGGTCTGGGAAGGAAATTTTTTCTTTTCCACGTCTTTCTGCCAGTACAAAAACTGTCATTAGCTCTCATTAAACTACAATTTATGGGCCAAACTGTCAAATGTATGTGCAGTTGCATGATACCTTTGTACCCTCCTAATTTCCCTGTCCCTTTACTGTGGGTAAATAAATCAGGAATGTTATCCTAATGAAACCAGGTGAAATTAAATGGGCAATTAATCACCTGCAAGTTGCATATACTCCCCAAGATGCTTTTCCAAGCTGTCTCTCAGGCTGTCTTTAGTGCTTCTTTAGTGTTCCTTGCTACTTTCAGGAACACCAACAATTAAGTCAAGTTTATTATCCTGATGCTAATTTGACTGTCTTCTTGAGAATAAGATACTTACTTTCCTGGACTTGTCCTCTGTTAATTTCTGATATTTAGTTTTGAATGCCCCATGTTCCATCTGTTCTAGGGTTTTTTATTTGTGAAAGTATATAGTCAAGTTAAACAACTATATGCCCAAGAAATTTATTCTGTCAGGCAGGGAATAAATGTTACAAGTGATATGTGCAGCTGCTAAAAAGAACTGAACCACAACTAACAATGCATTTCTTCCAAGATCTGACTGCCCATACATTTGATTAAGCAGAACTTGTAAGACTATCTGTAATCACATTATATGGTAATATTAGATATACCAATCACATCTCCCTCATTGCCAAGGTTCCAGTACACAATCTCTCTGATAATCCTGGGAGACAAGGGAGAGATTCCATGTACTTCCCTTCACGTGGTCTTGCTTTCCTACAATACCTGCCACAGCAGAGTACTAACAACATCTACCCTGCAGAGTTATCTCTGGGAGCTACTAAGTTGGCCCACATTCCTGTTCTTTGAATGGTGCCTAATCTTTATGTTGAAGATTTTTTTTACCCTGTGAACATGCTTTAAGATGAAGGCTGTAATTTATGTAGTCTGAGAAGAGTAGCCTAAAGCCTTTCAAGAACAAAGTGTCTGTGTATCTTTCAGTGTAAGATTTATACTGTCACTGTGATTATCTTGTAAAACTGCCAAGTTTGCTTTTATGCCCACTGTGCTTCAAGTAAGAATCAATTAGTTCCTACCATTCTTTTGAATAACAGAAAGTAAGATAATGGTTCATGAGTAGAACCTTATAATTGAGTACAATTGTAGAACTGCAAAATATTGGCCTTGAAGATTAAAGTCCAGGATGTGAATGCTATCTAGTCAACTTCACTAAAGCAATTCTTGTCATAACACAGCTGTGAGCTTTATAGAGAATGAATAGAGTGGTTGTATAGCATGGCAACTTTTAAGAAAGTCCAAGGGAAAGATCATGATGAAAAGAGCAAAAGTTATGGAAATATTATATTCCTGTCTACATATCTGTTGTTATCACCACCTATCATAACCTTAGTCCCACATTTGGACCTTAGCGTCCAAAATATGGGGGTTAGCATGAAAACCTCCAAGCTTAGTTACCAGCTTGGACCTGGTACCTGCTGCCACCACCCAAAAAATTAGAGTGTTTTGGGGCACTCTGGTCCCCCTGAAAAACCTTCCCTGGGACCCCAAGACCCAAATCCCTTGAGTCTCACAACAAAGGGAAATAATCCTTTTTCCCTTCCCCCCTCCAGGTGCTCCTGGAGAGATACACAGACACAAGCTCTGTGAAACTACACAGAGAGACTCCCCCTCTCTGTTCCCAATCCTGGAAACAAAAAGTACTTTCCTATTCCCCCAGAGGGAATGCAAAATCAGGCTAGCAATCCAACACACAGATCTCCCCTTGATTTCTTCCTCCCACCAATTCCCTGGTGAGTACAGACTCAATTTCCCTGAAGTAAAGAAAAACTTCAACAGGTCTTAAAAGAAAGCTTTATATAAAAAGAAAGAAAAATACATACAAATGGGCTCTCTGTATTAAGATGATACAATACAGGGTCGATTGCTTAAAAGAATATTGAATAAACAGCCTTATTCAAAAAGAATACAAATCAAAGCACTCCAGCACTTATATTCATGCAAATACCAAAGAAAAGAAACCATATAACTTACTATCTGATCTCTTTGTCCTTACACTTAGAAACAGAAGACTAGAAAGTAGAAACTGCTTCTCCAAAGCTCAGAGAAAACAGGCAGGCAGACAAAAGACTCAGAGACTAAATTCCCTCCACCCAGAGTTGAAAAAAGCCGGTTTCCTGATTGGTCCTCTGGTCAGGTGCTTCAGGTGAAAGAGACATTAACCCTTAGCTATCTGTTTATGACACCACCACTGCTGTTCCCACTATCTCTTCTCTGCACAAGCATGGCTCTTAGCTGCTCTTTTTGTCTTTCTTGCATAGTCCCAACTTTTATCCTTCTTCCCAGCTGTTCATATGGCAGGAATGGCATTCCACTTGACATACACAAATATCCCTCACTCTTTTTTCCTTCAGAAACCTCCAGAAAAGCCAACTGTTCTTTGAAATGTTCCAGTCACAGTGACCCCTGCCACACTGTTTCTGCATTTGTTAATGTTGTAACATACAAGGTTTTGCTGTTAGAATGGATGCCTCATAAGTCCTTTTGAAAGGGGAAATCTCTGAGTTTGGCATAGCTTTTTTGTTGTACATTGATGTGTACTATTGCACTATATAAATAGTAAATTAATGTATAGTTTATAAAAATCAAGTGTCACCAATATTATTTTATATCCTCAGATAAATCTTATTTCCTATTGTTAGTCCAATAATTTTAATTTCTCTTGTACTGTGATAACCATGTACAGGAGACGGAACATACTGTGTTAGAGCTAAACTTTGTAATCATAACTTAACTGTCCAAGATGGGGAAAAGAGAAAGTTTTACTCCTAGAAGAGTGAAGTTCTGACCCAAGGTTCAGGGCTCTGGTTTGTGTTTCACTACAGTGTTGTTGCTGAGCTCCAGCTTTCTATTAGCCTCCCTTGCTATGATGGTTTAACTGGCAGCACTTAAAGTTCCCAGTGAAAGCGTTCCGCTGTTTCTTCTGTTTTGCCCCCACGCACGTAAAAATCCTAAAATGTCAAAAAAGTCTTGTAGTTTTGTTTTAAAAAATTCTGACTGCATTACTTCAGTGATAAAAGTACAACTGTAAATATGAGTAAACCTATCACTTTTGTGCAGAGTAGAGCAGATGACCTGAAGTGTTAGGAAAGATGGTCCCAGAACAGACCCCTGGGGGACACCACTATTTACCTCTCTCCATTCTGAAAACTAACTGTGATACACAAACTCTCCAGTGTAAAACTTTAATCCTGATTGTTCTTTCAACTTACATATGTTAAATCAAATATCAGCAGGAAATATCAGGATTTATTTAATCAAAGGAACTCTGTCACCTGAGAGAGTCTAAAGCATATGTTGTTTAAGAGTTTTCATTCTGCATATTTATGCTGAATACTTTATATTTATTGTATGCAAAAATAAATGTAAAAATAGCTAAAAATGCACAATTTAGGTACCAAAACTACATTAAAGGTCGTTTGTAAATTATTAATGAAATGTATAATGATGCTGGGAAATCATGAAATACAGCAGGGAACTAAATAAACATAGCTAATTATTTCCAGTGCAGCTGCTAAACCATCTGAAGTAGTTAAATAGCTTTTGAAGCACATACAAAGTATCTAATGAAGATACTAAATATTTTAAAACAAGCACAATATTTACACTTTTTCAATGTCACACCTAATTCCTTGGGGGTTGAACAGACCATGTGTAACCATGCTATAGACTTTAGGTTAAATGCATTCTTCCAGAAGATATTAACAGAATTTAGATCAGTTTAAAAAAATCAGTTTGCTTTATTTGTTGTAGTGTGTATTTTATATGGCTCTTGGGCTTGTATATCAAATATCTCACATACAATATCTCGTGTGTCTATCCACAAATTCTCTGTTACATCTCTCATCTTCTCTGTGCTATTAGTCCTCTATGTAACCCGAGTCAATATTACATCATCATTGTCACCATTTGAAAAGAGCCTAAATTATGTTTCCTCTCAATCTCTGAAGTTGTTGTTTCTCTTTGTGTTCTAGTCTGATATACAGCACAGGTTTCACTGATTAATAAATAATAATCTGCAGTCGTAGCTGGTGCACATAAGTATGCAAGTATATTCTTATATACTTACAGTTTTCTTCAGATTCCGAGATTAGCATGATGTAACTTATGCAGCATCAAGATTGTTTGATGAACAATAAAAAATTACCTTTGTGTTAGCTCAGGTAAAATAAGACCAGACACCAAAAAAGAATTCAAATGGATAGGTTTTAATGTAATGGAAAGGTCAGTTTTCTTGGCCTTTTCAAGAGCCAAGTACATAAATTGGTGTCCTACCAAAAGTAGTTGAAAGCTGTGTCCCACTCATCCTATCAGTGCAGGTGGATTCAGTGGATCTTCCAAAAAGACATTTCACAAACTATGGATAATTTTGTTATAGGAGGGTGTAGTTTTGTTAAATAAACATAAATGACGTAAATGAAAGGGAGTGGGAAGGTAATATAATCCTTGAAGGAGAAGGTGCCTGTATCCTTTCAGGCCGATCATGCTAAGCCACCCTTTGTCCTAACTGATAGATCCCAAGGTCAGACAGCTATCCCATCTGATAAACTGTCTAGCTCACCCAGGCCCACACTTCTCCCTGTCAAGGGGGTTAGAATCATCACTGAGTCAGTTTTGTGGGTGAGTCTCTCAGTCCCAACAACAAAGATTCAAAATTTGGGAGCTACATGCCCATCCCTGCCCAAACAGATAAATTCATGCCACTGTAAAGACTCCATAGGATGCCAAAGTTGCAACATGACTTACTGAAATATAAGATTCTGACATGGCCCAAACAGAAAAAAAAATGCAATGGTTAGTCCCCATAACAACAACATCCAATTTGGTCATTAACACACACACACAACATTCCAAGGAAAGGACTGACTGCTTCTCCTAGGCTCTTTCTCCCTGCTTACATAGGTGGGAGGGGAAATCCTGCTACAAGTAGGAAGGGAGTCTGAATAGTATTTTGATTCTCCCAAAGCTCAGCCTTAAAAAATGGAAAGGAGAGGCTAAAGCTCCCTCCCAGCCAGTTAGATCCAGAGTAGTAATCAGTGATACAGCCTGACACTAAATAAGTTACAATTGGTTCAGATGGGCCAGGGAACCCCTAGCATTCTTCAAGGGGAAAACCCAGCAAACTCAACCCAGCTTATCACTACCCACTGCTTGTAAATTTGTCTGGAGGGGTGGTGGTCTAAGAAGATAAGAACGGCCATACAGGGTCAGATCAAAGGTCCATCTAGCCCAGTATCCTGTCTTCCAACGGTGGCCAATGCAAGTTGCCACAGAGGGAATGAACAAAACAGGGAATCATCAGGTGATCCATCCTCTATCGCCCATTCTCAGTTTCTGGCACACAGAGGCTAGGGACACCATCCCTACCCGTCCTGGATAATAGCCATTGATGGACCTAGCCTCCAGGAACTTATCTAGCTCTTTTTTGAACCTGTTATAGTCTTGGCCTTCACAACATCCTCTGGCAAGGAATTCCACAGATTGACTTTGCGTTGTGTGAAAAAATACTTCCTTTTGTTTGTTTTAAACCTGCTGCCTATTAATTTCATTTGGTGGCCCCTAATTCTTGTGTTATGTGAAGGAGTAAATTACACTTCCTTATTTACTTTCTCCACACCAGTCATGATTGTATATACGTCTATCACAGTGTTTCCCAAACTTGGGACACTGCTTGTGTAGAGAGAGCACCTGGTGGGCCGGGCCAGTTTCTTTACCTGCCCCATCCGCAGGTTCTGCCGATCACGGCTCCCACTGGCCGCGGTTTGCTGCTCCAGGCCAATGGGAGCTGCTGGAAGGAGCGGCTCAGCCCACACTGCTTCCAGCAGCCCCCATTGGCCTGGAGCAGTGAGCCGTGGCCAGTGGGAGCTATGATCGGTGGAACCTCTGGACTGGGCAGGTAAACAAACTGACCCAGACTAGCAGGGGCTTTCCTCACACAAGCAGCGTCCTAAGTTTGGGAAACATTGCTCTATCATATCCCCCCTTAGTCATCTCTTTTCCAAGCTGAAAAGTCACAGTCTTGTTAATCTCTCCTCATACAGAAGCTGTTCCATACCCCTAATCATTTTTATTGCTGTTTTCTGAACCTTTTCCAAGTCCAATATTTTTTTTTTAGATGGGGCAAGCACATTTGCACACAGTATTCAAGGTGTGGGTATACCATGGATTTATATAGAGGCAATATTATATTTTCTCTCTTATTGTCTATCCTTTTCTTAATGATTCCCAACATTCTGTTCACTTTTTTGACTGCCACTGCACATTGTGTGAATGTTTTCAGAGAACTATCCACAGTGACTCCAAGATCTCTTCCTTGAGTAGTGACAGCTAATTTAAACCCTATCATTTTATATGTATAGTTGGAATTATGTTTTCCAATGTACATTACTTTCCATTTATCAACATTAAATTTCAGCTGCCATTTTGTTGCCCAGTCATCCAGTTTTGAGAGATCCTTTTGTAGTTCTTCACAGTCTGCCTGGGACTTAACTATCTTGAGTAGTTTTGTATCATCCGCAAATTTTGCCACCTCACTATTTACACTTTTGCCAGATCATTTATGAATATGTTGAATAGGACTGGTCCCAGAACAGACCCCTGGGGGACACCACTATTTACCTCTCTCCATTCTGAAAACTGACCATTTATTCTTACCCTTTGTTTCCTATCTTTTAACCCAGGGGTAGGCAACCTTTGGAAAGTGGTGTGCCGAGTTTTCATTTATTCACTCTAATTTAAGGTTTTGCGTGCCGTAATACATTTTAAGATTTTTAGAAGGTATCTCTCTATAAGTCTATATTCTATAACTAAACTATTGTTGTATGTAAAGTAAACAAGTTTTTTAAAATGTTTGAGAAGCTTCATTTAAAATTAAATTAAAATGCAGATCTTTTCAGCTTAGTGCAGTGATTCTTAACCTGGGATGCACGCACCCCTTGGGGGTGTGAGATGCCCCTTCTGAGGGCGCAAGATGTGCGAGATTTTTTTAGAAGGTAAATCATCAAAAACACAAATTAAGCACAGGCACGTAAGTACAACTACTTTTTTTCATCAAACCTATGTATTTATGAACATTATACATTATACATGTTTTAACGATTACTGTAATATACAAACAAAGTTTTTAAGTTTTCAGGTTTCTAAGCCAATCGTAGTGTAATTTTATATGAGTGCTGCAGAGCACTGGGACCAGACCAGGAGCAGAGACCTGGGCTGGCTGCCAGTACTCTAGGCCGGCAGGAGGGCTGAGCAGGGCTGGAGGCGCGGACTCCGGCTGGCCAGGGGCCAGGCAACTGGAACCCCAGACCAGCAGCGAGGTGAATGGGGCCGGTCTGGGGTTCCGTCCACTGGCTCCTGCCACCTGGGGTCCTGGCTGCCGGCCCCGCTCATCCTCTGCTGGCCAGGGGTTCCAGTCACTCAGGCCGGCAGCGGCTGGCAGCAGTGTGCCAGTAAAAATTGGCTCGCATGCCACAGGTTGCTGACCCCTGTTTTAACCAGTTACCAATCCATGAGAGAACCTTCTCTCTCATCCGATGACTGCTTACTTAAGAGCCTTTGGTGAGGGACCTTGTCAAAGGCTTTCTGAAAATCTAAATTCTCTATATCCATAGGATCCCCCTTGCCACTTGCTTGTTGACCCTCTCAAAGAATTCTAGTAGATTGGTGAGGCATGATTTCCCTTTACAAAATGCTTGAGCTGAAGTTAGAGAGACTACTCTTGTAACTTGAACGGAATTTAGGTATCTATGCATTAGCAGATGCAACATTACCAACTTGTGTTAACATTTCTGTCAGTTAAATTCAGAACTGATGTTTTTTTGGTATTCAAATATATTAAAATGTTTATAATACCATCACATAATTGTGTGGGTTTGTGCATTTTAAAAAAAGGTTGATTTTCTAAATCAAATAAATCTGTATATGAAACTAATTGATTTTCTAGTTTGACTGCCAAAGGCACTAATACTCTACCTACCTTTTAATAAGTAGGTAAGAATAAGAGAGAATTTATTTGATTTAAAATCTGGGCCAATTTCTAAAGAAGTGGTTAATAAGAGACTGGTCTTGGTAGCTGATAACAGGCATAGAGCTAAAAAAGTCATCCATGCGGCTTTAATAACAGGAGGTCACCTGACATCTTTGGTGAAGGTATGTGGGCAGACGAGACAATTTATAGGTCTTCTGCCAATATTAGCCATTACCGGAGGCCTGCATGTTATTGGGTTGGTCAGTTCATAGGAGCCTTTGATGAAGGCTCCAAGATGGAGTTAAATATCAGAGTCATCTTAATGTATCCTAATTCCCAGTGAGAATACATCAGACTTTTTATGTGTGTGTTCTTTTTCTCTAATGTAAATGTGCTTAGTAATTTGTTTACCTCTTATTACAAAATGTAGTGAAAAGGGATGGAGTGAACCTAGGAGATAGTTGACTTTAGGTTACATCTTCTCTCTAGGATAAGTTTAGGTGGTGGGAGTTAAGGGCCACAGGCTATTTACAAAGGTATTAAGGTGCCTAGAGGCAGGTAGACATCTAGACATCTAGTGAGATTTACAAAAGCATCAAAACTGAATAGGCACCTAACTGCCATTGACTTACAAGCTGCTTAAGTGTTTTTGTAACTAGAAACCCATCTGTATATTTAGGCACCAATAGACCTATGTAAATCTAGTCATACATCTTTTATGATTGGAAGTCAATCTTTTATGATATATGGTCAATTGCAGCCAGCTTTGCATTCCTATGTATTTGAAGTTCTTTGGGTAAAAGTTGAAAGTTAAAAGGGATAAAATACTCTCTAAAAGGGAAGGACTTTGGATTTTGTATCTTGAAATCTTGGAGAACTGTTTCCTCAAATGCAGGCATTTAGGTATGTGGATCCAGGATATAAAATACAAATAGGGCCCTTGTCTGAGCTATGAATAGGAAGTCTTGTTTTGATTTCATTGTTATTGTCAGTTTACCCATATCCTTGCTCCAGCGAGGTTGAACTGAGCTTACTATTCCCTTTTCTCTCATTTCTTATTTGGAATAGGACTACAACAGTAGAAGGCCTGATGGCTGCCTTATCTGCATAGTCTTCAGGAATTGGCCTGGAAAGCTTGTTCCTAATTTTAATGTTTCCCTTATAGTTTGCTTAAAGCTTAGTTTTAGAAATGCAAAGTTAGCTTTTCTCTTTGGACCTTAAACCATAAAACAAATTACACTGTGATGTATAAGTATTTAGGCTAGGGCCAGCTCTAACATTTTTTTTAGAGTTTTTATGAGATATTTATAAACATATGATGCCTTATTAGACCAGTTTCTTCCCAGGTGTAAGTCCATTGGCAATACTCCAGGGATGAATTTGGCTCATTGTCATCCTGACCTTTGTTTCTGTACAATTCTCTGACCTACTGAAATAAATCTCTTCATTTTGTAAGATGTTACTACTGACATATTTACATACAAGACACACATTGACATTTGCAGGTAGTCCTATGCCCTGGCCCAGATACAAACATTTTTTAAATGATATTTCCCTGACAATGAGGTTTTTTCAGGTACCATAATATATAAACACATTTTTCATGCATCATATCAAAGACCGGAAACTATTATTCAATTTTGCCAGAATAATAAAGAATTTAAGACAGACAGACCACATCTTGTCTTCTAGTGACCCTGGATTCTGAGAACCTGGTGCTGATCTGTTTCTTTTATCTCCCTATCTCTCCTGATCCTTCTTGCCCCTGCACTGTCCATATTTTGTGGGCATCAGATTGCACAAGCAATAACCTTCAAGTAGTGATCCAGCCACAGCTGGCCCTGTTCGCTTCCATCTGGGTTCCAGATAAGGGAGGGGAACAAAATAGGGGTGGGGGGAAAGAAGGGGAAGGAAGTCACAATTCTGAACTTGATTCCTCTCTCTTGAGGATAAGACAGCCTTGTAATTTCTCTGTAGGGACAAAAAGAAGAGGCTTTCAGGAGCCATTGAGAAATTACAATAGACAGCAATGTTCGTGGTGCGACTTTCAGGGAAAAATAAAAACTGTCTTCTCCTGAAGCTAGAGGATGGGCTGAAGGACCAATTGTTCTTTCCATCTATAACCTCTCAATGAAAAACCATTATAATTTGCCTTGTCATCTTATTTGATATCCATTCTACGTGAATGCCAGCTTCAGCTGAATGTTGAGTTGCTTCCAGGGGAACTTGCTTCCAGGAAACTGGAACCTTTGGGATGGAGTGAACAGGAATCATTTGAGGAAGTCATCAGGGAGCTTAATAGTGTCTAAGAAATGTTTTCTATATTATTTGAGCAATAGCAGAAGTTTTACAAATATTCACTTGGGTTTTGAAAACTCACTTCAGTCTTGACTGTGTTAGAAAATTCATATTTGATTTAAGGGTGAACTGCAAAGCTAAAATTAAAATAGACATAAACATTTATGAGTTGAATGCCCTATTGACCAGACTGTCTGGGATATTCAGTAGAAAAATAAATTTTACTTAACCTAAAAATTCTTTTTTATTTTCATCTGTGATGACTTCCTGCCACATTCTGGTTTGTTGGAGAGCCACCAAAACAGATCATTCTTTGAGATTGTCATTGCAGTAGTGTGGTGTTCTAAAATTATTCAAACTAGAAAGTATTAGATGAATTTTACAATAGCAGGAAAAACTGTTTAAATGTGCTTACTAACTTGATTGCCCCACACATCCTCTTGAGGTGGTGACTCAGTGCACTAATCTTTCAATTTCCATTTAGCTTTTCAGTTTTACACCTTTAAATAAAGTCTATTATACTTAATTCTCAAAGCCCTCTAGTCAACATAATTCACAAGTTATATACACACACATTCACTACCTAACACTTCACTGTTTTCTAAAGCATACTTTCATTTCTAATGACAGTGCTAGCTTTCTTTCCTTTCAATGCTTGAATGAGTGGTAAAATAATAATGGAATAAATTATTAGCCCTCTTAATTCTTAAGAAGCTCTGAGTTTTGTGGAGAAAGAAGTATATCACTATGCCCTCCTGTGCCTACCAGTTTTTTGTCCATATGCACTATGGGGCCCCAGCCCATAAGTCAAGTAGCTGAGCTGTGCGCTGGTGGGTGGAAACAAAGTCCTTATTTCAGACTATGGCTGTAGCACTCCATCTACAACTACCTCTAAGAGAGTCGATCAATATAGTAGTAGATCCACCTTGCCTATCAAAGCCCTACCTGTGTCAGTTTGGCAACATTCAAGGGTTGTGACTCTGTACACAGGGTCCTGGAATCCGTCCCCCACTCCAGCAGCAACTGGACTTGTTCTACTGTGTCCATGCCCAAGGGGGGTGAATCCAGGATTTGCTGCATACTATATCCACAATTTTTGTTGATGTTTAACTCTGTACATGCTTCAGTACCACCAAACCAGCAACTGCCTGCTGAAATTAATGGATTACATATATACAATCATTAAGTCCTCAGTCCTTAGCAATGTATGTTTGTTTTTCAGCATGTTATTTGCACTGGGTTGTGGTGTAAGGTGGAAGGTGAGAAGGAGTGCAAAACTAAACTGGATCCACCAATGGATGGAACAGACTGTGACACTGGAAAGGTATCACCACTGATTTTCCTATTATAACTAATGGAAGTAATGCAGCAATTAATTTATTGTGATTAAATTTTAAAAATTGCTTCTGAAAAATTGCACACACATTACTTTTAAATAGGAGATGAATCATTTTAATTTGTAAATTTTAGGAAATACAGTATATAACTAGATATTTCTGGGAATAACTGTTATTAATATAACATTACCATAGTATACAATAGGGATATCACTGTATATGCAAATACACTTCATAGTTTTAGCATGTCTTTATGGGTTTCTCACAACAATTCAAAATATAAATCTATCAATGACACTATACAAATTTCACTATAGAAAAAAATCTAATATGAACACCATCCAGTTCTGTGGTCATTATACAAACTATATAATAACTGTAGGGTGGTTATTGAATATTTTAACATAAATTACCAGGCTCAACACCTAAACACTATTTTGTCTGGCAATAGATAATTGTGTCATTTAAGTTTAACATAAAGGGAAAATATAAAATGTACCAGTGAATAATCTTTAATTTTCTCTAGCATTAAGGTCTGAGGTTTTCAAATAAACAGATTTGATCGTCTATCCGCCCCTATTTACTGTGTACACCTGAAACAAAATATAATTATACTGAAGATATAATACTTTTAGAAAGGAGATTAATAGAAGTTTGAAAGAGTCCATTACAGTTACTGTTTATTCTGATTAGCACCAGAAAAATAGTTTTTTTCTATATATAGTGTAAATATTTTTGGGTTGGGGAGACTACACATATGCATTTGCCTAATTAAATAGTTATTTGTGTAGATCAGCATCTTGTTTGTGTGAGGGGAAAAGGTATTTATCCCTATGAAGAGTGAAAAATCTCTAATTTAACCAAACCAAAATATGTTTTCACGTTTTCACTATTTTTGTTTAAAGCTAATTCTCTTTTTGGAATACATTTTGTAAATGGAATGTCATTATTGCATTGTTTCAGTACTTTATTTGTAAGCAGAAATATGAATTTTCAGACTCTCACAAACACTGCTTACTAGAATTAATCTAATGCAAAGAAACAGTACAGAATGACTGTATACAAATTACTACAGAAGAGGTTTATTTCAAAGAAGTTTTAAAGTGTCACGGCACCTAAAAGAGTGACAGATTTCCTAAAGAACTCACCAACAAAGAAATGGAATGGTCACTTAAAGTGAGACTTCTGTTAAATGTCCATCAACAGCTTTTATGCTTTGGAGGGCCTCTGCCAAATGTGTGCTATCACAATAAATGGAGGTCAAGTGTGTAAGCCAACTCTCTTTTTAGAAAAAAGTAATAAACAGCACAGAAACATTCATATATCTTGCTCTCCTCGTGGTATTACACTGCCAGCCCCCGTGCAGTCTCCCTAAGGGATAATTTACTCTTTGAATCATAAAACATTGAGCCAAGGACAGTTTTCATCATCTAAAAACTAAACAAAACCATAAACAGAATAAGATAAAGTATTCAGATAATATCAGTGGTGTACATTGGGAACAAGCCATTATCTATGTTTGTTCCACTGGAATAATGAAATTTGTGTCACCCTAATGATACTAGCAAACTAGACTTGTGTAGCCTGTTTAAAATTTTAAAACAACTACTATTCTTGCTAAAGGTAGCATTCTTTACTGAGAAAAGAGAAATATATGTATAAATCCATCATGCACTGAGAGGAGAGAGCCTTAAGGCTATATTATAAGTGGTGCAGGGTCAGCTATACTAATGTTGCCTAACAGTTTCCATGGTAAGACCTTGTTTTCTGTTGCTTATAACTTTTTGTCAACCTTTAACTGTTCAGGCTGAAATTTTCCATGCTAGGTGTCTACCTCATGTTAAATATTTTTGGAAAATTTCAGCAAAAATGGTTTAGTCAGTTCTCAGAACAAAATTGTTTTGTCTTTGTTTAAAGAATCCTTGCAACTATTTAACTGATAAGCCTCTATTCTTTGAAACAGGGAATTTAAATTTGTCAGAGGGGTCACCTGAAACAGGGAATTACAATTTGTCAGAGGGGTCACTGGTACCAGGGATGTGCCTATTGCCATCCACATGAAAATAAGCTCAAATTTGGTCAAACTATGTACCTCTAAAAATCTCAGATCTCATGTGCTCAGTAGAGATTTGTTAGTATTTAGCAGCTAAATTTCCTCTGTACTGAGCATGCTGCAAGGGCCGAGCAGACCATTCCCAGCAATTCCTCCTTTGAGCAGCCAGGGGCTGTGATAGCACTGGACAGTGAAACTGAGAGAAAAGAGCCTTCCTATCTGGTGCTCTCAGTGTTACCCTGTGGGGCCAAGGCAGCATGGAGAAATGGCTTGCCAATTACAGAACCAGTTTCTCCTCTCTTGGTTTTCACACCTCAACTGCTAGAACAGGGCCTCATCCTCCCTGATTAAACTGACCTCGTTATCTCTAGCTTGCTTGCTAGCACACATATATATATATACCTGCCCCTGGATATTTCCATTACATGCATCTGAGGAAGTGGGTATTCACCCACGAAAGCTCATGCTCCAAAACGTCTGTTAGTCTATAAGGTGCCACAGGATTCTTTGCTGCTTTTACAGATCCAGACTAACACGGCTACCCTCTGATACTGGACTAAGAAAGTTTCTTCTTTCCATTGTCACGGTTCAAAATGAGTTTCATGTTAACTAGTCAGCCCTACTCCGTCTTGCTCAGAGCATGACAGTGTTGTGTTGTTGTACAACATTCCTTCATTTAGGAGATGATGGGAATTTCATTTACTCAGTCTGTCTTGCTTCATGCTCATCCTGATTAAATTGTTCTGTAAGTGAAGGATTTGTGAGCGTTCCTCAGCTTCTACCTAGTGCAGATACTGTTCCTGGAGAGTCCCTTTTACCCCATATATCTATAGTACTATATATACCTTTATATGTAAGATTGGAAGGATTAGATTTTTGTTGGTATATGTCAGTAAATGTTAATTTCATTGCACACATGCACAGATGAAAACATATTTCCATTAATAATAACTGAAATTTACAGATAGGCAAAGTAAGAAAAATGGTGCCTGAAAAGTTATTAGAGTTTGATTTAAGGATATTGATTTGTATATTTTGACATGTAACATTGACAATTTGTGTTTTAATGATTATAAAACTTTAAATTTTTTGAATCTCAACATCTAGTGCCACTGAATAATTATTGTCTGACCCCCACTCCCGTAATTTCCTGCAACAATGAACATTTAAATAGATAAAAATTGGGAGATAAGTGCATAACCCATAATTTTGCACACCATGAAAATTCAAAATGGATAAATATCTAAAATTGCTTAAAAATAAACATCAATATTACCTGTCAAAACTATATAAAAAAATTGAATTCTCCCAAGCCTGTTTATATGTACATGGGCATTTTTAACCAGAGGCATCCCCAAGCATTTTACAGTTTGCATATACAGAAGTTGCTAATCTAACAGAAATGCAGTCATTCCAGGGTGTTGTAACTATATGGTATAACTCCACGAACATCACTGCACAACACTTTAGGACAGAAATTGAAAAAAATTAAGGTGAAATTTAAGATTACCCCCAACTGGGAATTACACTGGAAGTAACAAAAGTAAATTTGTGCTGAATTACACAGATATTTCATGACCACGAATAGTCAAGGCCTTGATTTGTGTGTTTCATCTGAAAGATGTCCTTTCCAAAAGTACACAGTATACATTAACAGCTCTCTAGGGCATTAGTTCAGTATTCACTCAGAATGAAAAGAAATATTTGATGAGTCACTGATGCCACTGAAATTCAGTAGTCATTATGCCCAGTTATTGTATTCTTATTATTTTGTACCTGGTACAATTACAAAATATACTGGACCAGATTCTCAGATGGCATAAATTAGCATAACATCCCCATTAAGTCCTTGGAGCTATGCTGATTTACATCAGCTTTGGATCTGGACCATAGAATCCAGCAAAATAATACACTACAGTGGGTACAGTTAAAAAGAAGTTTATACATCTTTTTATTAGCAGGTAAAAGAGTACTGGTTTGCGTATTGCGTCTGTATTTATAATGGAGAGCACCATTAATACAGATTGCTCATACACTACTAGAAAGATGATAAAAGAGAAGTTATTAACTGTTATCTGTATCTGCCCCCTCTTTTATAGCTGAACAATATCTATTACTGCATTTTGCAGAAGGGATTTATTTATGTTTTGTCATATGCAGATTTTGCTTTTTTTCAAAGTTAGCCCATGGCAAGTCTTTTATTTTACATTGCACCTCTCATGTACCACTAGTTTCTATGCGACTATGTTTCTCATATACATTATAGTGTTCTGAATCAATTAAGTAAAGAATATTATTAATTTTATATCTGTCATAAAGGAAAAACTGTTTCTCAATTAGTGTAATCCAGTCATTGATTTCTGGCCACAAATCCCCCAGTGAAGGTCACAAATCAACATAATGCACTGGAGGATGGATTTTCATTTGTATTTCTGAATTAGCAGAAAGATGTGTGTAACCAGATAACTCCCTTGTGATTGTCTGAGGAAGCTCAAGAGCACATATTATTTCTTCTAAAGTGAATTATAACTTAGGAAGCTCAAGAGCACATATTATTTCTTCTAAAGTGAATTATAACTTAGGCTTCCTAAATTGACTTCTGAGCCATATTCAGACAGTAGCACAGAAATTACTAGCTTTGTGAAAAATGTTCAGTTTTGCCCAACCACGTCCCATTTGAATGTTTAGCTTCATAAGGTGGAAGGGATACAGTTTTGAAGACCCATACTAAGATCAAAATTTAATAAACACAAAGGCTGCGTCCTATCATATGCACCCTATCAAGTACATAACTTGTTCCAAAATGTTCATTGCTGGAGAGTGAAATGTTGAGGTCCTATTTCTGAAAAAATTTGCTTTGAATTTTAGTTTTGCCATTGGTGCCCAGATACCATGTGATAGGCACATTATATATGTGTGTGTATTTTAAGTGCGTGTGCGGAAGGGGTATTCCATTTACCTACTCTGCAAAATTATATGTATACACTTGTAATGTGCTTATCCTCATGGCATCTGGACACCTCTTAGAAAACTAAAATTGAAAGCTAAATCTAACAGGTGATTTACTGTTACACAGCGTATTACACAGTAGATAAATGAGAGCAGAATTGTAGTTGTCCTCTCCTGTCAAATGATGTATATGTACAGAGATATAATGGGTGAAATCCTGGCCCAACTGAAACTTCCCTTGACTTTACTAGGGCCAAGATTCCACCGAAAATATTCTGAAAGCTAAGTAGGACATTCCTACCTCCCATTATCAATAAAGTGCCATTTACCCTAAAATTTGTGTGCTGCATTACATCAGTTTTCATTATAAATTGTAGAAATACATGTGAATGTATACATCAAGCCCAGAACTTCATATAAGCATGTTGATATAGCTAGATATAGATTATCTCTCACCTATATTGACTTTCATCCTCCTCACTTCAGTGCTTTTTTGGAGTAGTTGAATGGTAGGGGAAGCCAAATGATCTTGAAATTCAGAATGGCATGTTTTATGCAGTAAGAACCAAATGAAATTATCATGGGCATCAGTGGAAAAATTCTATTGATTTTAAGGGGAGTTGGAAAAGGCCCTACATTCCCAGTATTTTCTTTGACTTGATGTTTTTAAGAGTGTGTTCAATAAGCCCTGCTTATGCTGTGCTACCAGTGCAAACAGAAGGCAACAAGTTATTTTGGATGTGCCTTGATTTATTCATCTGAGAGTTGACTTTTGGCATAGTGGTGTAAGGCTGGAGAATGTACCAGTAGGACATCATTTCCTGAACATCTGGAGGGGGAGTGGAGCACATGGAGCACTTGCAGCAGAACTTGCAACACTGGAATCAGCAGTCGACAGCGCAAATGCACTGGGTAAAAAAAAGTTGTTTTCCCTTTTTGTGCTATAGAATTTCTCAGTAATGTTTAATTGTAGTCAAAGCTGGTCATGGACAGCTGTGCTACATGTATACAGTTCTTCTTTTTCCATAAATACTGAATAATGGGAAATAGGAGATTTGTAGGGTTTGGGAAGTTCAACCTTCCTCCAAAGAAATGGGTCATATGAGTTTGTCTTGCTAAGAAACAGCAGGAATTTATTCATGCAAACTTGTCATGAGACCTAAAAAAATAATTCATAGTGGATACATTATTGTATTATTTATTAGTTATTTGTTTTTCAAACTAATTTTCTGACTAATTCTGGCAAAATATTCTTCCTCTGGAGATTGTGCACAGTCAGTTGATTGTGAGAACTCAATATCTGAGATCTGAGCTGTGTTTTTTACTTTTGATTGTGTACACAAACCACTTTGTATGTTTATGCTCATCCAACCTGGGAAGAGATCTTTTACCATGAGGTTTCTGTTACAAAACTTTACAAACTGAAAGTTCACATATATTTTCCAGTAGTCATGTAAATTTTGTTATTTCCATGAACAGCCCTGACAGTAAACTCATTTCCAATAATGTTTGTTAATAGCAAATATACCAGGAACAAACATAGTTGAAACAAATTCATTTTAAAATCAAACAAATATTAATGAAAAACATTTTTGATTGTTTGCACAGCTCTGCTTATTGTCACTGTAATGGGGTGAGAGGAAGCTTGGTCTTCATTGTTGCTATCACCAGCTTCCGCTGTGCAAAAGTGTAGTGAGAGCAGCAAAGTTGGACCTAGTGTAAACTTTTCTGGAAGTACTGTATCAAAAAATACAGGTATATTTTAAAGGTGACCTACAAAAGAAAAAATAAGTGAGTTCATGCCTTTTAAATGTTTTTCACCTGAAAAAAAAATATCCAGAATATCAGGTCTTGTCCTCCATGTGTTTGCTGGAGGAGTCCTTGAAGGAGATGAGAACTGGAATGGGAATTGTCTTACCCTCAATTGGACAGATGCTTAAACCTGTCACAGAGAGATCTTTCCTCTCAACAGTTTTTACTAGCATTTAAGTTAAATAGGTCTGAACAAAAATAAACAAAAAAAGTTGCCAAATTAAAAGCAAGGAGTCTTTAACCGCTGACTTCAGTGAAGCCAGGATTTCATCCCAGAACTCTAAACATATATCTAAAAAAATACCATCCACTCTCAATTGCTCAACACCATTTTTTCCTTCATAGGAAAGGAATATAAGAGAAATAGTGGAGAGGGAATTAGTGATAACAGGAATGGGTAACATAAGTGGGAAGAAGAAAAAAGGTGGAGAAAAAGCGAGGAAAAACATACCAGAGATAGAGATAAATGGATAGAGGAGTTTGTAAAATGGAAGATGAGGAAAACATGGAAATGAGTGTACTGAACAAGGTATTCTGACAGAAAAGGTTTTTTTGCTGTGTGCAAAATTCTTCCCTAGCTCCCTCCCATGTGAATGTCACTTCTAGCGGTATTATAAGATACTGATAAACTATTTCCAGCACTTAGGGATGTCTTAATTTCATAGTTTTCAAGACAAGATTTTCCAATAATTGCGTACTGTCCAGTTTCTGCAGTCTGCTGTTGTTCTTCCATAATTAGCACCCATAGGAACAACTGAAAGGCCAGAAGAAAGTGTAGAGGGAGGGGAATTGAATGTGAAAACTGTAGCAGTGCACCAGTAAATTGCAGAAAACTGTGAATTTAAAGTACATGCAAGTGTTGTGCCCATTCATTGATGATTTCGACTCAGCTTTGGCTTAATCAGGAGCTGAAAAAAACCCACCTGAATTATATTGAAAAAAGCAGCTGGAGGGCCTGTCTTGAATACCTGTGCTGAACTTCCCTCTCCATCTATTCCCAGGTGTAAATGAAAATTTGGAATTTGTGAATCTTTCTTAAGAGAATTGATGGAAAAATAGAAGCGAAAGTTTTTTTTTGTTTGATTTTGTAGTTGTTGATTTTTAAAATGTGTTAATGTATTTCATCAAAAGATGTCTGCTTGTTAAAGCAATTTTTTATATAGACTGAATGAAGTGGACTGTGTTTTAAGAGTTTGGCATAATGTCACCAACAAATAAAAAACGTCTGTTCCATTTCTCTAGGCCAGGTCCTGAAGGAGATTGTCATGGACCCAGAATACAATACAAAATATGTGAGAATCCTTCTTGTCCTGCTGGAATGCCTACGTTCAGGGACTGGCAATGTCAGGCCTTCGCTGTCAGACCTTCATATCAGAAGCATGTATTCCAGTGGCAGGCTGTTATAGATGAAGGTAAAAGTAAACTATAACCCATTTAACTTTTGATGTACTTCTAAGTATTAGATCTAATATTATAATATCCATTTAGAAAGCAGTGTAAAAACAGAAAATTATAATTCATCAGGCTCAAGCTTTAAAATAAGATCCACATTGCATGCATTGCTACAGTGAAACAATGTTCTTTATTACCTGAAGTGTGCACTCACCAAGGAAAGAGTGATACCAAATGTTTATGATATCTGTAAGCTAAAGTTAGCACAAAATATTGATGGTCTAGAAAAGAAAATGTTCTACCTAAGTCCAGGCTAGGAATATGGATGATAGCTGCTATTATAGTAAATTGTCTTCAAATTTAGTCATATTGTATTTTCCTCAAAGAAAGTAACTTGAGGAATTGAGTTACAAAAGCCATTTTTAAAATAATCAACTGTTGATAAAGATAAAATATGACTTACTGATGCAATAATTAATGTGTGTTAAAACTCAATCTGAGGTGTGAGATCATTTAGAAGTGCTTTATTGCAATTTATAATGCAACATTAAAAGAAAATGTCAGAATCATTCATATTAACAGCAATCATCCATGTCAGAAAGAATTATGTACCTACATCTTAAAATAACCCTCTTGAATTGCTAAGTGCCAAAGTTCTGAGGTCACTCACAAATTCATTCTGATGAATTGTTTGCTCAAAGGCTACTGTCAAAGCTTTCCAAGAGCAAAGCATCTCATTCAGTGAGCTTTTGGGTGGTCCTTTAACAGTTAAGTAAGGTTAAACTCAAAATTTACCTGCATGGGCCTTTAAACCTCACAACAAAAATAATCAGTTTGTCACACTGCTTAACTGAAGATGCAGTCTAATGATTAGGCCCAGGCCCAAGGCTTTGGGTTAGGACTGAGATGCGCCTCACTTGTTCCAGCTTCACCCTGAATTTCCCCTTAGAAGAAGTAGGCAATCCTTATTATGTATCCTGGTGGTTTCTGATTTGCTACGGCCTCCTGCCAGCAACATCGCCAGCAAAGGCTGAGAAATCTTGGTACACCCACTCCCAGTGACATTTGTGACACTGGGCTTTCCAAAGTCAAAGTTGAAGGCTATAAACTAATTTTCATTATGTTTATACATTGATTTACATTCAAGGAAAGAATGTTACTGCCTGGTATATTTTTTAAAATCCCTGTTGTAGAAACAAATATTTCCTTGTGCTGTTTCTAAAACATAAGATGGAGACTGGGCAATGTTTTGTGTCAAGGGTTCCCTTTACAGCTGGGGTCACAAATCCTGTCACTCTGCAGCTGCAGTTGTGCCAATTGGGGAGCAGGGGAAGTGAATGCCCTTCCCCAGGTTTTTGCAATTGCCCAAAATTCTATAGGCTGCAGAGCTTGGGGTAAAGCCTGACAAATTCTAATCAGTGGTCCTGCACTAAATCAGTACAGCTGCTGCTGGAGCAATCTGGAGCATCACTCAAGCTGTCTAGTTTCAATGCCACTGAAATTTAACCCAGCAGCCCCTCTGTGCATACAGAGGAGCAGTCTGGGTAAACCTCAGGCCACGTCCAGACTACCCGCTGTATCGTCTAATCTAGACGCGATATATCGATCCCCGAGCGCGCTTATATCGATTCCGGAACTCCATCAACCCCAACGGAGTTCCGGAATCGACAGGGAAAGCCACGAACATCGATCCCGCGCGGTGTGGACGGGTGAGTAATCCGATCTTAGATATTCGACTTCAGCTACGTTATTCACGTAGCTGAAGTTGCGTATCTAAGATCGATTTCCCCCCCGCAGTGTGGACCAGCCCTCAGTGAGTGGCATTAGAGACCTAGCACACGGGATCTCAATGCCTCTCAAATTTGACCTGGATGTCCTTCCATCCAGACAGTGGGGCAGATGGGTCAAATGGTGTTGCAGTTTGGCACATGAGGAGTCTCTCCTGTACAGCAGAGTGCAGGGAAGAACATGAGTCCTGGCAACAGCAGGTGAGTAAGTGAGAGGGAAGACTCTCTGGCTGAAGGAGCCCTGGAGCCCTGGGGAGAATGAGCATGGAGCAGAATGAGGTCCATGCCAGAAGGAGGGACCAAAATTCCATCTTCCCCACAAAGAAATATCTAAATTGGTGCCACTGTTCAACAAGGTGCTCAGAAATACCAGTTTTAATTAGACACTGCATCTTCAAATATAATTTGTTTCCTTACATTACCAGTGTTTCTCACTATGTGAGCAACAGATTCTTTTTGAAAGAATTGTACATAATTTCTTTGATTTCCATTGAAAATAACATTTGTATATGACCCATTAGTTGGCAGAGGTATAGAGTAGGTGTGATTGGTTCCCTCCAGAATTCATTAAATAAAGAGTAAATGAGATCACATTTTTAGATAAAAACAGTTTAATTGAATACATGTTATGTGTGTGTTCGCAAATACATAGACAAATATGATTTAACAGAGGACATGCAAGTTCTTTGACAGCTTCCCAATCGGGGAATGTACAGTTTGTGAACTATGACTTCTTCTGATTGGACTTTCTATAGTATGGAAGGATCTTTTTCCATATATTCAGTGCTGCACCTTTGTCCGGTGTCCAAATTTTTTCTTTCTTGAAAGTGGGCGTGGTACCCCACCTACACTGTATAATACAATATTTACATTGTATATGTGCATATATATATATATATATATATATATATATATATATATATATATATATATATATATATATATGGTGGCCTGGTGCCTTGCCTCAAGATCAATGAAGCTCCTTTATTTAAGAAGAACAGAAATAAGAAAAAATAAATGAGAAATTGTAAAAATAATAAAAATGGGAATAAAGGCAAGTTGTAATTTGAAACCATGGGGTCTTGTTTTAATTTAAATTTCAAGTCACAATTCTTCAGTCAGAAGATGAAGAGGGGGTGCAAGTATCAAAAAGACAAGTAGCACTGTATAGAAAAAGAAATGAATACAGAAATATGCATTAAAAAGTGGTGTCCCATAGTTCATTTACTGTGTGTCGCTCACAGGGGTCCCATTTCATTTACACATGTTTGTAATGTGTTGATTCACTCAACACTTGTATTTGACATACAAATAAAATGTGATGCCTGTAGTGAGCATTATATGTTAATCAAAAGCTTGAAAGAGGTACTTTAATTTTAAATATCCAATATAGCTTTTGCATCATAAACGTTATTAAGTGTAATTTAAAGATCGAAAGAACACGTGGAGAATGAAGTCACACTATATAGAACATGGGTTTAAGTAGCAGGCTGTAACTTTACTGAACTAAATTAACACTAGTTGAACTGTACCCAAAACCTTGCCAAGCAAAACTGTGGTCTAGTGTAGATATTCCTGGCTTTACAACAAGAGGTCAAACACCCTTGACCTAGCCCACTAAGTCATTGAATTGATGTAGTCACCTGTTGAGATCCCTTTGTCACTCTCCCCTCTCATGCAAGTAAATGATGGTAGAGATGAGGGATACATAATAGATGAGGATCCTTGCTAGATCTCAAGAGACCTCATCATCCTCGACAAAACCCAAACTTGCTGGACACCTCATAGATCCTGCGCTCAGGTTTAGGAGCTAGCCAACTGATAGCTGCCATAACCCTGCACTGGGCCCTACTGAAAGCTGCAACAATTCAGAAAGTCCCATGCACCCAAGTGGGCCTCCTGAGTTCTGTGAAGAAGTGGAAAAACCTTCAGAGCAGTGGTTAATTCTGTCTTGAGGGAAAGGGCTTTTCTGCACCTCTGCTGCCTCTGTGGTTTTGTGGATCAGGCTATTTCCATGGTATACCAGGAAACTCAGTTCTGCCACACTCATGTTCATTAACTCACGAGGATGCATGGCAGGTGATAGCAGGACTGTCTTTGCTGGCTCCCAAGTCCAACGAGGGGCCTTGTTTACTGGGAGGAGGTGGGCAGGCCAGCAACCAATCCTGGGTAGCCATCTCCCCTAAACTAGCCATTTGGACACTCAGGGATTGACTCAAATGCCCTGCTCTATCGTCAACTGAACCTCACTCTCTCCCTTCCCCTCCAAGCTGAACGTAGCCACATAGATTAAGGGAGGGGAGGGACTTTCCCCTCACCCAGGCAGCAAAAGGGAGTCTGCCAATTCAGTCAAACCACCCAACCACTGAGACTGGAAGGCAGTTTAAACTTTAAATGTCAGTATTGTACACATTTCAGTAAGTGGAAAGTTGTTATTTGATAATCTAAATGTAATTCAAGGAGTGGGTTCTGGATCTGTAAAGTCCTATATGGCTTGCATCATGACAGCTCAAGAGACCACTGTCTTTATCTGTTCCATCACAGCAGTTGAAGTTGGAGGATGTCTGTAAGGAAGGATGTTCCAGTGACTAGGGCATTTTCCATCGCTGCCACAACTTTCCTATGTGACCTTGTCAAAGCACTTAGTCTCGCTCTGCCTCAGTTCACCATCTGTAAAATGGGGATAATAGCTCTACCTCACAGAATGTAATGAGAATAAATACATTAAAGATTGTGAGGCACTCAGATACTACAGTAATGAGCACCATGTAAGTACTTAAGATAGCTATTACTCAGTGGAGCCCCTTTGGTTCTGGAATTCACTGTCTCAGTTGGTCAGCCAGAGCCAGATTCTCTTGACCTTTGGGGCTTAGTGAAAGGTCTAGCTCTTTGGTTTTTGTCTGAGGATAATAATTGCCTAGTTTAATAGTGAGTGTCGTCCTTCAAATATTGATAATGGTCAACAAGTTATGCTTACTATTTTTAATATTGTTCAACATACAGCCATTCTGCGATAGTGTATTTATCAATAAAAAGGAATAAGTGATTGCATAGTCCTCTCTAGATTTTACATATGAATCTAAATTCTACCAATGTAATAATTATTGCTGACAAAATCCTGATTCCGTTGCACAGCTCCCTCTTTGGTAATTCTGTGCTGGGAAGGGGAAGGATGGCTTTTTCCCTCAGTTTGCTTAGTGGAAACAGAGATTCTATCTACCATGAAGCCTCAGGGCTGCAGTAGTCTGAAGCTGCTGCTTCCCATTGCATGGAAGGTATCTAGCCTATGATCCAAGTAGTCCTGAATTCCTCCCCATTCCTTCTTCACTGTCAATCTGATGCAGAGCTGTGCTTCATGATACACAACCGGTTTGGACTTCTTCAGTTTGGAAAATTAACAAATAATAAAAGGCCTCATTCTGTCACCTTTCTGCTGAACAGTACCTCATTTATGGAGTAGTCCTCACTGGACTAGACACTACAGAAGTAAGATTCGTGAACTGAGAAGGGAGTTAGGCAAGCTGAGTATGTGAACGTTATAGCTATCTTTCCTAAATTAGTATTGTATAAATCAGGGGTTGGCAACCTTTCAGAATTGGTGTGCCGAGTCTTCATTTATTCACTCTAATTTAAGGTTTTGCGTGCCAGTAATACATTTTAACGTTTTTAGAAGGTCTCTTTCATTAAGTCTATAATATATAACTAAACTATTGTTGTATGTAAAGTAAATAAGGTTTTTAAAATGTTAAAGAAGCTTCATTTAAAATTAAATTAAAATGCAGAGCCCCCTGGACTGGTAGCCAGGACCCGGGCAGTGTGAATGCCACTGAAAATCAGCTTGCATGCCGCATTTGGCACACGTGCCATAGGTTGCCTACCCTTGGTATAAATTATAGGTGGATTTTGAAGTGGATAATTCAGAATAGCATTCTGAAGGGAGAATAAATTTTATTTTAAAATTAGAAAAGGGCAGATAGGACTTTTAATATTAAGCCAGTTTTTGAGGTTTTGTGTGGTAGAAGTTGTGCAGAATTACATTGGACTGCAAAATAGGGATAATGGAAATGAGGGAAGGAGAGCTAAACCAGCCTCTTTATTTTGTTGCAGCCAAGTATGCTTCTTTGTATGCTTCCCATCAACCTTAACCACATTTTGTTGTGTTCTTTTATTTTATCTGTTTTTGTTTTACTTTTCTAAAGAAATTATACGAAGGTACTACTTTAAGCAGATAATTATGTCTTGGTAAGACATTCATTTCAAAAGTGCTGATACATGTTCTCCAGGAGAAAGTCAGTATTCTATGACTTGGCTAAAACAAAATTTAAAAGGGTGAAAAGTTTAGCTCAAGTACACTTTTTAATTTGACAGAGATGTGAACCCTTGATATTTGATAAAACCATTCATGAAGCCAAAGACCTCTGAGATTCTATCTAGAAGTCAGTATGGTACAGAGGCGGACAGTACATGTGACTAAGTGAAATTAATTTTAAAGCCAGGATTGTAATTATATTGATCAAAAAACAGTTTGGGAGTAAAATCAACAGGCTAATTGTAAACAAAGATATTATGAAAATGTGGTTCAATTTTTTGTTCCATGTTACCAATGCCAGGGCTGTTAAATCTTTAATCTTTGATTGCTTTGGCAATGATAGTGCAAACTGTTATGTTTGTGAAAAGCAGCCTTTTGGTAAGATCATTTTTCAGGCTTTTTAGAATTAAAAAAATCAATTTACACAATTATTCATGCAGTATTTTCATAAAGTAGATGTAAAAGCAGTAAGGGAAACCCCCTCGTTTATTCTAACAGTAGGGAAGCATTTTCAGTTCTTTGTAAATGTGTGTGTGGTTCTTTTGGAAATGTACTTTCTTAAAAATAAATGCTTTTTCTTTTTATCTGCATAGTTAGAAAATCCGGAATGTGTTAAGTTCTTTTTTTAACCAGTATTTATGATCTGTCAGAAGTATAGCAAAATAAAAGTGTAGATTCTTCTTCAAGTATTGGTCCCTATACATATTCCAAATATGGATACTCATGCGCACCACGTGCTGAAGCCAGATGTTTTCAGCACTCATAGTTGCTACAAGAACGATAGTCCATTTGTACATAGTTAGTTCCGTTTCTTTCTTTAGTAGTTCTGTAAATAATGTAAATAGTGTAGCTAATCAACCTTTATGAGGACCACTCCAACCTCATTGGGGGACTATGTCCCATGTTCCGAGGTTTAAAAACTGTGCCTTATGCCCTCACTCATTCTCAGTGAGAAATCAACACATTTGTCTCTATTGTCTGGGAGAGGCACACCTCGCAACATGCTGTGACATCTGCAAGTCCTTTCCATTGTAGACCTGTGACAGCCATGTCTTGTGACTCCCCAAGTTCCTCGTGGAAGAAGTGTTCTGTCCTCATACAGAGTCCAGTCCTGGACTGTCGGTAAAGACTGTGCACTGCCCTTCACCAGCAGTGAGCGTTCCACCCTCTAGCCTCTGCCCAGATCCACCAGCACTGCCGACACATGACAAGGTGATGAAGGAGAACCACGAGTTCTCTTGCACACTGCTGAAACATAGTTGTGTGAGGATCCTGCCATGCCACTCCCTAAGGCAGGGGGCAGGGCCAAGTGCAAGAAAGAGACACTATCACCGTTGGTCTCCATGCCAATTGAGTAGTAGGACAGCCCGCCAACACGTGCCCCTCAGCCCCGGCAGAAGTCACTGGGCTCTTCTCTGCACAATCCCTATTGGTTCAGCAGCCAGCAGGATGTGTCCTGGATACGGGATGAGTGGAACCGCTGATCCCTGCAGCACACTTAGACCTTCTGTACTCCCCCTTGCCACTTCTCTTCACTCTTCAGCCTCTTACACTGACAGATGCACCGATCCTCCTCAGCTGGGACCCGCCTCCACTGGTTGCGGCACTGCCTGCACCGACGTCTCCATCACTTCCAGAGGTCTCTTTGGGCTCAGAGGGCTTCTCAGTGGAAGAGACGTCCTTCTCCCTAGTTGCCCAGCATAGTTCAGATTCCCAAACACATGTGCCACACCAGACAGTTTGCTCTCTGATCCCATCGGGGTGGTATCTGTGCCTTTGGGGCCCACAGTACCCCCAGGACCCAGCACCATGGAAGGAATGGCCTGCATGGGACCCTAATCACCAGGTATACCCACTGTTGATGGTCTCGCACCATTCCATTGGGTTCCTCCACTGGAACCACCCGGCTCAGACCCAGAAGAAGACCTAGAGCACAGCCCGGTACTGCAAGTGTCCCTGGTCCCAATGGTGGCCTCCTCTTATCTGGCCAAGGCCCTGAGCCCCTCCACCCTCTCACCTACTGATGACCACCACCAATACCAGGAGTTGCTGCACAGGTGGCCCTCAACTTATGTATCCCCCTGGAGGATGTCCAGGACCAACCTCACCAGTTGCTGGACATCCTCCAGCCTCGGAGACCAACACGCATTGCTCTGCCCATCAACAAGGCCGTCTTGCAACCTGCACGGGCAGTGTGGCACGCGCTGGCCTCCTGCGTCCTAAGCCCCAAGAGGAGGGAGTATAGATACTTTGTGCCGGCTAAGGGGCATGACTTTATTTTTTCCTATGCCCCCTACCATGTTGGTAGTGCATGCAGTCACAGAACAGACACACCAAGACACTACCTCCACCCATTGAGATAAGGCGGCAAAGCGACTAGACCTCCTGGGTTGCAGTTCTGTATATCTATCTACTAGGTTCTGCTGGCAAAGTATGATTTTAATAATTATGCAAAGCTGGCAGAGTTCTTGGAGGACATCCCACAGGACCAATGACAGCAGTTCCAGGTCCTGCTGGAGGAAGGCCCCTAACAGCCAAGGTCAGCCTTCAGGCTGTAGGGGATGCAGTGAACATGTCCTCCCACTCCCTGGCCACGGGCATTGTGATACGACAGGAAGTGTGGTTGCAATCCTCAGTTTTTTCCCAGAGAGATCCAATCCACCATCCAGGACCTCCCCTTTGATGAGGAAGTTATTCTCTGCCAAAATGGATGAAGCTCTGCACTCCCTGAAGGACTCAAGAGCAACTCTCCAGTCCTCTGCACTCATACCCAATGTACCAGCCCACCTACATCCGGTACCAGGAGCTGGCCTAATGGTGCTCTAGATCCGAGTACCCGCACTCATCTGCGATGGCCACCTCCTCCACCATGCCATAGCACCAACCAAAGGCCCTATTTTGATGCATTGGTCAAGATCTGTGAACCCGCCACATCACTACCTATGGCCCACAACAGATAGTTGGGTAGTGGAGATCATACAACATGGCAACTCGATAGAGTTCCTCACCTTTCCCTCCCACTGGGACCCCCCTAGTATGCCTCCAGGGAGTCTCGCCCATGGCACCCTCCTCCAACACAAGGTAGATGCCCTCCTCATGAAGGGTGTGATTTAACCCATGCCCACCCCCTTCCTTGGCCAGGGCTTTTACTCCCTGTACTTTCTCATTCCGAAGAAGGGCAGGGTTCTCCACCCTATCCTTGATCTCCACCTACTCCACGCTTTCATCAGAAAGATTAAGTTACGTATGATGATGCTCGCATCCATCATTCCCCTCCTCCTCCAGCATGTGTGGTTTGCAGACTTCAACATGAAAGACGCATAAACATACATAAGAACATAAGAACGGCCGTACTGGGTCAGACCAAAAGTCCATCTAGCCCAGTATCTGTCTACCGACAGTGGCCAATGCCAGGTGCCCCAGAGGGAGTGAAGCTAACAGGCAATGATCAAGTGATCTCTCTCCTGCCATCCATCTCCATCCTCTGACAAACAGAGGCTACGGACACCATTCCTTACCCATCCTGGCTAATAGCCATTTATGGACTTAACCACCATGAATTTATCCAGTTCTCTTTTAAACCCTGTTATAGTCCTAGCCTTTACAACCTCCTCAGGTAAGGAGTTCCACAAGTTGACTGTGCGCTGCGTGAAGAAGAACTTCCTTTTATTTGTTTTAAACCTGCTGCCTATTAATTTTATTTGGTGACCCCTAGTTCTTGTATTATGGGAATAAGTAAATAACTTTTCCTTATCCACTTTCTCCACATCACTCATGTTTTTATATACCTCTGTCATATCCCCCCTTAGTCTCCTCTTTTCCAAGCTGAAGAGTCCTAGCCTCTTTAATCTTTCCTCATATGGGACCCTCTCCAAACCCCTAATCATTTTAGTTGCCCTTTTCTAGTGCCAGTATACCTTTTTTGAGGTGAGGAGACCACATCTGTACACAGTATTCGAGATGTGGGCTTACCGTGGATTTATATAAGGGCAATAATATATTCTCAGTCTTATTTTCTATCCCCTTTTTAATGATTCCTAAAATCCTGTTTGCTTTTTTAACAGCCTCTGCACACTGCATGGACATCTTCAGAGAACTGCCCACTTTGAATCCAGGATCTTTTTCCTGACTCATTGTAACTATATCGACATCCATCTGGCCCACCACAAAGTCTTCGGCGTAGGTGACAATCACTATCAATTCAAGGTTCTTCCCTTCGGCATCACTATGGGCCCCAGGATCTTTAGCAAGGTCTTTGCGGTTGTAGCAGCCCACCTTCTCTGGCTGGGAACTTTGTATTCCCTTACTTGGACAACTGGCTCCTGGTGGCACTATCCCTTGCCGAGATGGCAGCAGCTGTCACCATGCTCCACTCGCTCCTTGCCTTTCTAGGCATTTGTGTCAATGATGAGAAATCATGCTTCTCCCAATGCAAGCAATCCATTTCATTGGAGCGTGCCTGGAGTCTGTAGCAGAGCAAGCCTTCCTCCCAGCAGATCACTTAGCCACCCTCACAGCTCTCGTGTCAACCCTGCACTGCAACCTGTGCACAACAGTATGCCGTTGTCTGTGCCTCCTTGACCACATGGAGGCCTGCACCCATGTGACACCACATGCTCACCTCCATGTGCACTGTCTACAGCTGTGGCTCCTCTCAGTCTGCAGGCCCCACTTCGCCCACCCGGACTCCCCCCTGACTGTCCCAAGTTGGGTCTGCACCTCCCTCACCTAGTGGACCAATCCTGCCAAGGTGCTCAAAGGCACCCCATTCACCACTCCCATCCTTACAGCCACGCTTACCACAGATACCTCCCTGGCAGGGTCAGGCACACACTTAGATGGCCATGCCATGCAAGGGACATGGACTGTCCGAAAAGCACACATGCACATCAACATTCTGGACCTGCACATGGTCCACCTGGCTTGTCACATGATCCTGCCTCTGATCCACAATCAACATGTCTAGATCCTCTCTGACAACACGACCACAGTGGCATACATAAACAAACAAGGCTGCACCAGGTCCTAGCCACTCTGCATGGAGGCATCCACTCTGGACCTAGTGTTTCTGTGACAACATCATGCCCTGGAACTCACTGGCAGATGCACTTAGCCAGACCTGATACCTCAACCACGAGTGGGAACTCCACAACCCTACTCTCTAATCCATCTGTCGTGTCTCATTGGAAACTCAAGCAAACCACAAATACCCCTCTACTGCTCCAGAGGGACCAGGGGTCGAGACTCCAAAGGTGACAAACTCTGACACTCCTTTCCCCCTGTTCTCCTCCACCCCCAGGTTCCTGCGTAAGATCCTCTGAGACCAAGCCACAGTCATCCTGGTAGCCAGGTGCTGGCCCAGACAGTTCTGGTTTCCTGATCTACTAAGACTGTCTACCCGCTCATCAGTCAGCCTCCTCACCCACGACAACAGAAGAGTTCGACACCCCAGCACAGGCCCGCTTGAATTGACAGTCTGGTTTTGGGATGGGGCTCACATGTAGACAATGCCTGTTTGTCACCTGTCCGCTGTGTATTTATGAACAGCAGATGGGACTCCATCTGGGCATGTTACACCTTGAAGTGGAAGCACTTCACCTCCTGGGTGCAATGCCACCACCTTCCCCTGTAGGCCATCTCCATGCCCAACGACCTAGGCTATCTCCTGGAGCTTAAGAACTTGGGCCTCGCACTTAGCTCGATCTGTGTCCACCTTGTGGCACTTAGTGTTTTCCTCCATTCACTGGATAGACAGTCGGTGTTTACCCACCCTACCACGGTCTGGTTTCTGAAGGGCCTGATGAACTGTTTCCCACCGGTCCTTACCCTTACCCCACCCTTAATCTAGTTCTGTCTGCCCGCACCAAGCCTCCCTTTAAACCACTGGCCATATGCTCTCTCACACACCTATCCATGAAAGTCCTCTTGTGGCAATCACTTCCACCCAGAATGTCAGCGAATTAGTGGCCATGGTGGATGACCCCCAATATACAACTTTCCATAAGGACAAAGTCTCCCTGTTCCTTCACCCTAAGTTCCTCCCAAAACTTGCTTCTGATTTTCATCTCAACCAGTCCATCCATCTCCTGGTCTTCCATCCTACGCTGCACACCACTCCCATGGACAGGACACTGCACTCCCTGGACATCCATAGGGCACTGACCTTCTACTTGGACAGGACTCATGCATTTTGCACCTCCCCACGCCTCTTCATGGCCACTGCAAAATGGTCAAAAGGGCAAGTCCTTTCCTCACAGCGCATATCCAAATGGATCCCTAAGTGCATTACTGAATGTTATGTGTGCTCTCCCAGCAGGATCGTGGCCCATTCTACAAGGGCACACGCAACCACTGCTGCCTCCCTGGCAGATGTCCCCTGGCATGAGATCTGTCATGCGGCAACTGGTGCTCCATCCACACCTTCATAGCGCACTACACCATCTACCAGTGGGCAGACACAACCATGGGACATGCCGTCCTGCAGTCGGCATTACCTATCATGTCCTCACACCCACCTCCAAGCTGATCACTGCTTCATACTCACCCGAGTTTGGAATACATTTAGGGACCATCGCTTGAAGAAGAAGAAGTTACTTGTAACTGGAGGTTCTTTGAGATGTGTGGTCCCTATTTGTATTCCAATACTCGCCCACCATCCCCTCTGCTGTGGACTCTCTATTCAGGGATAAGAGGGAGATTGAGGGCGCATCACCCCATACAATCTCTTATAACCTCTTCTGGAGCATGTTACAAAGTAAGGTGCCCGGGCAGACAACAGACATTGCTGCTGAAAACTTTCTGATCCAGCGCATGGTGTGCATGCGCACCCACGTTTGGAATACAAATAGGGACCACACATCTTGAAGAACCTCCAGACACAAGTAAGTAATCTCCTCTTACAATCAAAATTTTAGACAGCTGAAATGTTCATATTCTTCTAATTCTAGCAGTCAACATGATGTGTATTATGTAGACTGAAGATTTTAATACAGTTGTTTTCTAACAAGAAAAAGAGCCGTAGAAGAAAGATTCAGTATCTTTTTTTCATTTGCCTTAAATAAAATGAAATAAGTTTTTGTTATAATTAATGTCGATTAATATAATTAAGAAAGCTGGGCACCACCACTAAAAACATTGGTTTGGAAGAATTTTACTTTTATTAAATCTGTTTTACTAACTTGGCATTTTTTTCATCAATTTCTATTAAAGAAAAGCCTTGTGCATTGTATTGTTCCCCTGCTGGAAAGGATCAACCTATTCTTCTAACAGAAAAGGTGATGGATGGGACTTCTTGTGGTCAGCATGGATTAGATATCTGCGCAAATGGTAGATGCCAGGTATAAATCAATTCTTTAGACTTAACTTTTATCATACTGTACATACATGTTAATTTTTACAATATTGCATAAGAAATGTCCAGAGCTGGGTCACTGCCTTTCTCTTATATCTATATAAAAATGTAACATTTTAAATTCATTTCACTTATTACAATACATTATGTGGAGCAGCACCTGAAGGACTAGCTGGGGTTGGGGAAAGGCAGCACAAAAAATGTATACATTCAGATGAGCAGATCTTAACAACATTTAGTGAGAGTGAGGCAGTGGATGATTGATTTCATTTTCTTGAAGAGGGGCTTATCTTTCAGAATCATGGAAAACACTGATGTAGAGTGTGTGTGTATATTTAGTTCAACCTGATTTCCAGAAATATAGAATTACAGGTCAAGGTAAATGACAACCCAGGGGCCTGAATCATGTATAATAGAAGCTTAATACTAATTCTGTGCATGTTACTAAAAGTTTATGCCATAAATTGCCTTAAAGTTTCACTTGGTACATGCAAATTCATATCTCTCTAGCTGCTCTTTCTTTGTCTTGTTTGGTGGTCCTTCCTCATCCACCCTTCCTTTTAGTCCCACAGGTTTCTTTTTGGCTCCTTCCTAATTCAATAGTGTGTAGCCCTACACCACTCACTCATTGTCTTTACTGCAGTGTGTGAGATCTTTGCACAGGCATCCTCTAAACCCTGCCACATCAGGGTATGCCTAGGTTAGGATAAAAAGAGATTTTTTAAAAGTATTAGCTAAAAGTTTTAATCAACACATTATAAAACCCTGTTGTAAATGGGGCAAGTTGTATTTTAATGTGTAGGTTTCATCTTAATCAGCTAACATGTTAATTCAAACACTTTAACTTATACACTTTAAAAATGTCCGTGTTATCCTAGTCTAAATATGTGGTAATAGGAAATAGGCATACAATTCCCATCTGAAAATCTTGATCTGTTACTTTCCTCTCTTTAATTTAAAAGAGCTCTAATGGAGAAATGCAATTACAGTTATCATGTAATTGAACATGAACAGATTTTCAGTTCACAGTAATTTCTCTTTTTAAGGAGTTATTTTATTTTCTAGTTATTCTGCCCTGGCCTTGATCATTTATGAGAAGAAGTGGTGGTTTTAGTGGTTTCATTGGATGAGTGCACCTATAAGAATACAGTTCATTCTGATTACCCTGGGATCTCTAGACTTTTTATGGTATTCAGTGTAATCTGTTTTTGTTATCAAATTAGCAATGATTATGAATAGAAATAAGCATAGCAAAGTAATTTGTGTACTGCTAGAATAAATGTTTCTTGTTTTAAGGTTAGTATTTGTGTTGATAGCCTTTCAATAAAACATCAGTAAAGGTTACATTTCCAAGTACATAATACAAGTTCCAGACACATTCACATTTATTTTAATATAGTAACTAGCACAGTAAAATATTTGGTGTCAGATTGTGCCTGACCCTTATGTGGGTGCATATACAGAGGAGCCCAAAGAACCTTCCCTGCTTTGCACAGCCAGTGTAAGCACCAGATAAAGCTACTGACTGTGATCAGGTGAACAGAGGGATTGTGCTGCCCTGACCACCCGCAGGAGTGCACAGTGCCACAAAGGGGAAGGGGCAGAGCAAGGAAGGGGCTGGGACATGGCTCCATCCTATATACACCAGCCAACAGAACTGGTCAGCCACATGAGTGAGGTGGGGGCTTGTTAATAAGCTGCATATGCCCTCCAAAGGGGGGAGGCAAGTTGTCATCTGGAATGCCTTGTGGTGCTCTCCCTGTGATGCACCAGCTCTGCACCAGTCAAAACACACAATCCTATACTTAATTACAATGATAGGTTTATTTTTCTCCACAGAAATTTGGCTGTGATGGAATGTTAGGATCTCTGGCACGAGAAGATCATTGTGGTGTCTGCAATGGTAATGGAAAATCATGCAAAGTTATTAAAGGCGATTTTAACCATACCAGAGGAGCAGGTATATCTGCTTATTTTTTACTTAAGAAACCACGCAGTGTTTTGATGGAATTGTGTGTCAAGAACTATGCTTCATTTTTGCTTAACAGTTAAGTGCTTGAGAACTATGTTCAGAGAGCTGCAGAAAACTTCTGTGAAGCTACTGGTTGTTTGATTATGATATGCAGTAATTGAGATGTGAGTGGAGAATTCACATGAAAATTTTATAATGAAGAAATTGTAAAATGATGCTATCTGTTATGTATTTATTAAATTACAATAGAGAAGGAATTATCTAATTTGCATTGGCTGCAGTTGTATAAAATAGTGTTTCCCCCAGTATGAAGGACACTATTTTATAGAAGACGCTATTTTGACAGATAAAAACAAGTATTTAGTAACCCCCACTTCAGTACCTGCATTTGTTTACTGTTCTTGAGAATAAATGTTATCCAGATTACTATACATCATCTACATCAAAGTCTTTAAGTAAAAGAAGAAACAAAGAATATTAAGGACAAATGTCCAAGGAAAAATTCTTATAAAGTGTAATAACATGAGTATAAAATTGTGAATAATAAATCTGAATGGCATTTCTGAAATGTTTTAGCAGCTAAGGCCTGATCTGACACTCATGTGTCAGTCTTTCCATTGAGCTGAATGGGATGACTTATGCACATAAGTGTTTGCAGAATTGGGGCCTAAAGCCATAAGGTTGTTCACCTTTTGCTGCATCTAGAAGCAAACACATTTGGAACAATCCTTTATCTGAACATGCATTTGACAGATCATTATTTCAGCTGTGAAATGTGTGTGTAGTTATGATTTCCGCTTCTTTCTAAAGAAATTTGCAAAATTTCAAGATAGCGAGTAAATTATTTTGCACAAGATAGTATAATGAGAAGCAGACTGTAAGTATATATTTGAAAAATAGAGAGATTTCAGTGCAATCTAGACTAAACTAAGCAGTGCTTTAGAAAAGAAAATTGGACACAGCTTCCAGATACTTGAATTTAGCCCTTTCTCAGGCTGGAGGTAATGTAGGACAGAGAAAACTGAAACACAAACAGTCTGAAGGCTACAAACATATAAAGAAAGAGTTGCTAAGTTCAGTTACAGATCAAAGTTTGAATCTACAAAGCTATAGAAAAGGTAGCTGACCACATCAGTCAAATTCTGTCAATTCGCATTTATAACAGAGATAAATATCCAAATATATTGCAGGATTTTAGGTTAGGAATATCATGGAGCAGTACTAATCAACTTTTAAGCATGATTATATGAAGAGATATTTTCTAACTTTGGAACTTGAAATTTTAATTAATTAACTTTTAACAATTTTTTAAAAATATAGTACTTTAAATGGGATAATTTCATTTCAACTATAGGATATCAGGCACAACGATGTCAATACTCAGTAATATAATTTCATATTACGACCACATTTACAAAATGAAAAGTCATCTATTCTGTGAGGTCTGTCTAGGTGTTTTTAAAGTCTTGTTTCATAAATAAAATTTCTGATTAAATATAGCTTTGCACCAATATCTAGTTCCCTGCACTGCCTTTTAACCATTTTTTTTAATTTAAAGCTGCTGACTATGCAACATTTTAACAAATCCTACTTTCTTATTAACTGAAAAAATAACTTAAAAGTTCACCAAGTTATTAATACGCACAATTGAAAGCTCAAATCTATGTCAGAATAAGGGTTGAGTATGGTAAAGGAACAAAGGAGATCTAGAAACCACATTCAATGTATTTTATTTGTTAATTTTTTAAAACCAGAACATCAAAATTATACATGCCACATAATGTTGGAATTCCATCATGGGCGTCAGGTGCCCATCATGATAGAGCACTCCATTTATCTGGAGCCAACTTCATCCATGTGGTTTCTGCCCCCAGAACTTCTTGAAGGAATAGCAGCTTGATTGTATTCATTTGGCTATAGATCATAGTATATGTTATATATAGCACTTCACACGGATAATTGTGTGTTTTCAATGTTTCAGAGTTTTTAATGGGGCTGTCAGGAAACCCAGCAGCCCCATCTCCTTATCTCATGAAGTGGAGAGAAAATAAGCCTTGTGAAATTTATCTTTGTAGTATTTTTTTTCATATAGGAGTGCTAATTAAAGACACAGAGGGATATATTTTCTCCTTGTTTATGGGCCTGATTCCATGAAGTGTTGAGCACCCTTGACTCCCAGACAGTCTATGACTACTCACAGACCTGAAGTAAAGCTCATGTTAAAGTAATATTTTGCTGTATCAGGGCCCGTGAAGTAAATGAGAGTTGTAAGTGTTCAACAGCTTTGATGTTCTGGCTCTATATGGGCATCTCCTATTAGCATTCCTAGCAGTCAATCACAATGACCATGGAACATACCATTTATGTGAACTTATTTTTGGACATTCACAGTACACGATATCTTTGTAAAGGCTGTTTGTGACAGGACATCCTGGAAAATATGATACAATATTAGATTTAAATGAATAGCAGTTTAAAAAAAATGCGAATTCTACTGTTCCATAGTTTTGTATTTAACCTACAACATTTGATCTCATGCTTAGGTTACATTGAAGCTTTGGTGATACCTGCAGGAGCAAGAAGAATCAAAGTTGTGGAAGAAAAACCAGCTCACAGCTACTTAGGTATATTTTGTTTAATTTTTTGTTTGTACCCATAGCAAAAAATTACCATACTGTTAGTATGTCTAACTAAGAAGGAAACCACAGAGAATATGAAAAGAAAGTGAATTTTGTGGAAAGGCCCTTTAAAGGAACTGAGCCTCAGGGAAATGACAATTGTGTGTTTGCTTTTTAAGAGATTCCTGAAAAATTACAGTTGTTGCTGTTCTGTTCCGTGTTTTCAGTTTAAACTGAGAAACAGAACCAGTAAGAATTAGTAGTGCAATGAAATGAAAAGTCCTTGGTTTGATCTTTGTATAAGCATAATTAACCTATAAAAAAGGTTTTATCTGATTAATCTCACTGTTTTCATGGAAAATGAAACCAAATTAAGATAATAAATCTTAATAATAGCAGTCCTGGAGTTCAAAGGTTTGCTTTCAAGTTATCATGAGAGCTGCTCCTGCTCTGTTAAAATATCTGAAAAGGTTCGGTATTTTGGATTTCTCTATTGTGTAAATACACTGATCGTTCTTTTGGGGGGGCGTTGGAAATGATGTCAGCTCGTACAACAGACTCTCAAATTGATAACCTCAGTTTAGTGGTAAGTTTTCTAGGGTATTTTTGTTTTTTAAGAGTAATACGTATTTATTTTTAAATGATGCAAGTTGAAAACCAAATATACCTCAGATATTTAGTAATATGTTAGTCTGTGCAAGAGTGGACATGTCTTTTACAACTTGAGTGTATTTACTTCCCTAGTTCCTATTATATATGAACCACTCAGCTTCATCATTTAGTCCATTTCATCTTGTCCAAACTTCTTGTAGCACACTCTGATAATGAGGGACAGGGTACAGTCCCAATAATATTGTATTGGGACACCCAGGAGGTGTGTGGGTTACAGACAGAAGCATTCCATCAACATAGTGCTGTCTTCATCAGGGGTAAAATAGGCTCAACTGTGTTGCTCAGGATGACCCCTGAGCAATATAGCTGAGTTGATCTAACTTTTCACTGTAGACCAGCCCTTAGACTCGTAAGTGCCTAAATCACTTTTGAAAAATAAGATTTAGGCTCCTAAATCAGTTAAACGTTGCAGTGTTGAGTGCTGCATCACCTAAATAGCTTTAAAAATCTGGTCCATACCCACCTGGGACACTCAGGTCACATACAGAATAGTCAGAACTTGAGTGAGGAATCTATGCTTCTGTTTGACGTAGAGGAATCAAACTCATTTGTGAGAAGCATCCAACTCTTCTTCTAACCAATACTTTGGTTAGGCTCAACAAGAAATATATACACTTTTTTCGTGTCACTACATAACATCACAAAGTATCATAAGGGGCATCCTTAGACATGATACAAATCTTTGGAAATGTGCTCCTTATCGTGGTTGGTCACTAATTCTTAGTCACTTGTCAATTTACTTTTACTTTTTTAAGAATTTAACAAAGCAACTCAACCTCATTGAGGTTCTGCTATTGTTATATTTGAAAGGCATTTGTTCAGCCATTTTTGAATTATTGAGGAGCAGGAAAAGGACTTGAATAATATTGTTCAAGTGAAAATCATATGTTCTTACTGCGGGAAGGAATTTCCTTTAAACTTTTCTTAAGTTGCTTGGTTGCAACAGTTCTGAGAGTAGTTTGAGTCTGAACAGAATGAACAGAATTCCAAAGTTTGAGACCAAGAATGAAAATTTCAGCTCAAAAAGATCATTTTGCAGAAAACTCTGTGACTGAAAAATGGCAGTTGTAATGCACATTGATACATCCTTAGCTACATCCAGCATTCCCTATCACAAATCCTATAAATGATTTAACTATTTTCTTGTTTCTTTTTTTTTAATTTTATAAGTTCCTTTATGCTATTTTTACAATGTTGAATGCTTTATTTTCTTAATTTCTGGCCCTAACAACCAACTGTGTCAACTTTACATATTCAGAGCCAATTTTTCAGAAAATAACCTCTATAAATGCTGTAGAGAGGCATGCAATCATGGCTGCAAAAACATACACTTCCAAAGCAGAAGCCAGGTTAAGACTGTTGGAACATTTGGCCCTTATTGCACTACTGTAAATTCAGTATGGGGGTAATCAGAACTGTTCTTTCATCTTCACAAGTAGTGAGGAGCAGAAGCACTGTGATCTGGGTCCTGCAATTGTATTGGCTAAATTGTGCCTTATAGCCACAGTCCACATTAGTAAAGAGAGAGGCTGGCTGTTCTACAGCAGCAGCTCTCAGGAGGAATTCTGACTGATTGTGCCAGAATTGTTCATGAGCCCTACAGAGAAGATAAGAGTCATTGGCAGCAACTCTACCATCCTAGGAGAGGAGAGGGTGCAACACATGATCCTCTGTGCAGTTGGGCAGCTCTGCCATGGTCCAACCCTCACTCTCTCTCTCTTTCTTCTCACCCCTTTGGGGAGCTAGAACCCTAGACGGGGATGAGACAGTGTACGCACTCCCAGCCACACTGTGACTAGGTCCTGCACAGACTCAAAAGATTTACAGAATCTCTGTTACCTGTGAAAGATCACATATTAGCTAGTCAGCCCTAGATACATTACATGATCAAAATGGCAATAATGATCCTTCTTCAGTACATCATTCTTAAGATCATATGGGTGGATAAAAATTGTACTCAATGACAAAAAGAAAGAAAACAGAGATGTTTAATTAATAACATTTCCAGCCATCTGAAATCCAATTAATTTTAGAATTAAAACACCATATTCAAGAAGAAATTTGAGATTTCTATCTAAGGAGTAGATTAACATTTGTTTTATTTCTCATCATGTTAACACTGTTGCCAGGAGACTTGATTAATTTTCTCTTGCTTTACAATCTCTATCATAAGAATAAGTTATGAGAAATTCAGGGTTTCGTGTATTAGCTGAATTGTTGTACAGTAATGCTGTGTTTTGTCCTTTCCTCAATTTTCAAATTTAACAGGCTGGCATTACAATGATTTTTTGTTTAAAAACCTCATTAATATGGGGTAAAAAAGGTAGTTTACAGTATATTTTTCATAAAGAATATATTAGACTTTCACAATAGAATTCTTATTCTTGTGACAGTATTATATAATGACATGACATAACCCATTCCCATAATGATTTAATAAGAATGGATAATGGAATATAAGAATTCTTTTATAGTCTAACAACTATAATCATCTCCTTACCTTCTAGTATTCTGCTAAACGGATGTTAGAAGGAAAAAATATAGTTATTTTCATATGTAGCACAGAAGTGGATTTCTCTTGACTTCTCAGATATACAGTCATTCTCTTTCAAAGATGTAAACCTTTTGGAGTCCTGAGAATTTAATGCTACACAAATTTGTAATCACCAGTTCCATTTTGAGGCATCTAATGCATAATTGTGCTGCATATGGTTTCCATTATGGAATATGCTTCCTGAGGAAAAAAATCTGTCATATGGTCCTTTTATGTAGTCTGTCAAAGCGCACACACAGTTTTAAATATCATCTCTGACAATGCTTTTAAATATCTTGGGCCATATCCTCAACTTGTCTAAATTGTCATAGCTCAGTTGAAGTCAATTTACACCATCTGAGGATCTGGTCTTTATCAACAAAAATTTGTACAACTTTGTGTATTAAGACCAAGCATATTTCCCTCCCACTTCCCTGTACTTAAAAATTCATATAATATGGTTAATATGTAGCAGTTTTGGAGCTAATTTTATACCAGTATAAAGTAATCATATGATTTTTAGAATTTGCTAATGGTTTATATCCTTGGTAGTTGTTAGTACTTTATTTCATGAATTTTGTGATTTATAATGATAGAAACTAACGCTGCCAAATTAAAAAAAACTGTGTGGATTTACATTTTTTTTCATGAAGAGAAGATTATGTGGTTTTATTTTGTTTTAATTTAGTAACAAAGAAGACTCTGTGGAATTTACTGTCTGTAACAGTCCTTTTCAGTTCATTCAAATATTAGAGAAGAAAAAATCACAGTCAGATCTTAGACTCCCAGTCCAATGTTTTGTGTATACGAAATAGGTAGAACTGGTAGCAATTGATCAACACATTTAAGAAAACAGCCAGAATTAAGCATATGAAAGTCTATCATGCTCAACTGATATTTGTTTAAACTTGGTGAAAACATTTATAGAATTCTCACCTTGCCAAAGCAGTAAATTGTGAAATGAATACGTTAGTTATTCCTTCTCATTCATGAAAGCTAAATCCGATACCTCTGTTCAGAAAAGACCCACGTTATATCTTGCTTATGTGTTGTTTTCATTTTTAAAGGAGGAGGTCTAGATATAAGAGCAAAGCACAAAAATTTGAGAACAATTATGCACCTATATTTGCATTCTCAGTTTCAAAGACTATCCATGCAAAATGAGTAATTAAACAGAAATGGCTAGTTAGACATGTAATTAGCCATTTGCTGATCCATGTATCTAGATAGCACACACAAACGTAACTACAGTATATACACAAACATTAGGTATACATTTTTGCACATATATACTTTAATATGGGCCTCTGGAGTCTTTTTTTTTTTTTTTTTTTAAATCTGGTCCTTCCACTTAGAAGAATTGTGCAACAACCCTCTCTTTGATAAATGCTATTAAGTTACTATTCTTGAGAAATTGTCTTGCGTACTTAGAGGATTCATCAGCTTTATTGTCAGAGTAGGTACAGAATGGAAGTGACAGAATATGTGAAAATTTATCCACAGTGCTAAAGATTTAAACATATATATGGGAAAACAGTTACACAAATTAAAACACTCAAATCACATTGCTATTTGGCGAAGCAGTTAAGTACATATTTAACTTTAAGCATATGGTTAAGTCCTACTGACTTCAATGAGATTTAAGCATATGCTTTGTTGAATAGTGATGGTCTCCTTATTATTGCAGAAACTGTTGGGAGAGAATACATGCAGATTGCTTTACATAAGTTAGTTAAAGTTGTATCATCCATAAAAATCCCAACACCCTGTCTCCTCGGTTTCATTTTGTAGTAACCTTGATGACCTTGGCACATGGCATTTCCTGAGGATTAATGAACTGTTAAGGTTAACTGCCTGAGGTTCTGCTGAGATGCCATCATCTCCTTCCTGCCCATCAGTAATCCTCAGGAAATACCCAGTGCTTTGATAGTTATTACTATTTTTTTTAAAAGGCCCCCATAGACTTGTTCTTTACCCACATGAGTGTATGTAATATTCACACACAAATTCAGGGTATATATTTAGAATCACATCAGTTATACAAAAAAAATTAATAAACATTGAATCACAAATATCTAAATTCTTTATTTGTATTTTAAAAGGGGAAAATAGAAGTATATTCTCTTCAGTATTAGGAAAACCTGATGATCAATATAAACTGTCATCTTTGTTTTCTGTACTATTCCTGTTATACAACATTACCTCCATATTATATCTTTCCCTTTTTATTACACATCTTACTGGAAATATTTCTCAGGCACACTCTAACTACTGCCCTGCATAGCTTTTCATTAATTGTTTAATTATTGGAGTATGTGATTTTGTAAAAACTGTGAACATTTTTCTGAAATTCTTCATTTGGGGAAGGGGGATTCTTTTTTTGACACTGTGCATGCTGCGATATACCTAATCAAACTATTGCAAAGAGGTTGTGTGGTCCTGATAACTATTCTTCTTTGATTTCCTTATGCTCACATCAGTGGCCTGACATAAATTAAGGGACAAGCAACTAATAGGAGAGCTTCCTACAGAGAGAGAATATCAAAGGTCACTCTCAGTTATTTGAGAGATGATGGGGAGTTTAGGTTATTCATCTATAATATCTCTATATAAAAGTAATTTAATGTCTAAGAGTAAATTTCTTCACATAATCAAAGATATTTATCAATTAAACTATGATATTCATTATTTAGCACTAAAGGAGTACTGAATATATTACTTTCAATATTTTTAAATGTCCCATTGTTGGTTAATAAAAAATTTTAAAATGTGGTTGCAAAAGTACATTTAAATAGAAATAACACTAATATTGGTACATTATGTCAAATTATATCTAATTCTAGAGGCACTGATAGTGGCTCCAAATATAAGGTTGTGACATAATTTTGCCTTTTACACACCATTAAGCTGAAATTTTCAAAGGTGCTTGAGGTTTTGTAATTGGCTTTGAAAATGTGAAACAGTGGCTTACTTAAAAAAACCTAAAGATCAAATGTACACTTTCAGGGGTTTATGATTTTTTATTTTTTACACTATTTTGGTCACTGGTAAGTGTTCCTAGAGAAGTAGTAAATGGTCAAAATTACATTATGAAATTTTACATGTGGGTGCCTACCAAGTTTTGTTCCCTCTTTGCACCCAAGCTATACCATCCATCAATTCAGAATTCACAAAAATGTGAACTCCCCCCTCATTTGAACTCAATCCCCTTTTTCTTAAAATCTTTTATCCTTTCTCTACAAAAATTGGCAATTTCCACTTAATCAAAAATAAAAATGTCAGAACAAAGCTGCTATTTCAGTAGTGTCCACATAAAGAGAGAGAGCTCACCGTTACAGTACATAAATCCAGCAAATCTACCACATTCCTCAGTTATTAAGTAAATGGAATTTAGCTGTCCCTCTTTTGGTACGGGCTAGCTTTTGATCTGTATTACAGAATAGGGCATTCTATGGCATCAGGTTGATCAGGAAAAGGCACTGAGAGAGAATGTCACAGGATCTGACATATGTTTAGATATGCATGTGTTGGATGCTCAACAAACCCTAGGTAAAGATTGGGGAAGAAAATAACTGAAATAAAATAACCTTTGCAGATTACTCTTAGTATTTAACTTTAACTAGGTACTGCAAACGGATTCTGTAAATGTGTTTATGTAGTAATAATGAAAAGTAGTAAATTATACTTTCCATTATTGTAGTGCAGTGGCACTCTTTCCATTTATTTCATGGGCTTTACAAAATGGAATTAAATAAGCTTCATAAAACTCCTGTGAAGTAGGAATTCCCATTTTACAGACTGGGTGCTTGTCTGTATGAATACTTAGTTTGCAGCAAGCTGGGGTGATAAAATCTACCTCACACTAGCCTGCCACATGCTAACTGTCTTTGTGGACCCGGCTCTCAGTTCCCTAGCAAGCTTTAATCTACTCCCATTTCAAAGTAGGGTAGAGCAAATGGCACTATGGAACTTCTAGTGCGTAGCAACAGGGTCCACATGGACAGTTCGTGCGCAGCAGGCTAGTGTGAGGATTTACACCACAACTTGCTGTGAACTAAATGTTCATATACGTAAGCCCAAGAAAAAGTAGGTACAGGAGAGAAATTTGGAGCATAGGAATTACCATACCAGATTATCCAGAATCTGATTTAACAGTGACTTATATCAGATGCTTCACAGGAAGATGCATGAAACTACACAGTGGAAAATAATGGATGGGTGAAGTTTCTTCTTATTCCCTACCAGTTAGTGGTTGTTGTGTAGTCTGAAGTATGAGTATATATGTATTCTCATTAGCCACACAATGTTTAATTAACCTTTTTAGTCTTAATGGAAGTGGTAACCTGTTCCCACAGGTCAGACACATACTGTTTAATTTTTTTTTCTTTGATCAGTATTAAATTGATTGCCACTTGTTCTTGTATTATAAGAGAGAGTAAGTGGGAGTGCTTAATTTACCTTCTCAATGTCATTCATTATTCTGTATACCACAGTTATCTTCTTTCTAAATCAAGCAGACCAGTCTTTTCCAGTCTTTTTTCATATGAAAATCTTTCCATGACTAGTCATTTTCATCATCCACTTTTGAATCCCTTCTATTTCTGCTTTATAACTTTTGAGATTGGGTGATCAGAAACGAATGATGGGGGAAAGGTAAATAGAGCCATCATTATTAGCATATTAAGCAGACGTCTCAGCACACCACTGTCTAGCCAGTTTGTTTTGCAAGTCTCGTGGCATAGATAAGTTTTAAAAAGATTTAAAGGAGAATAATATATTGACTTTATGGACATTAATAAGGAATATCTCCCATGCATGGGAATGAAGGTTGACGTTGGTGGAATAGAGACTTATTACATATTAGCACTGATAGGTAAGACAGAATTAAACTATGAAAGGCCTTATATAGGGATGCAAAGAGATAAAAGACATAGACCAATGAGCCAAGGAAATTACTTTAGCAATAGCATTTTGAATGGACTTGAGAGGATCAAGATTGCAAATGTCAGGGTTAGAATGAAAATAGTTGGAGTAATCAGGACTATGACTATGTGCTCAGATCAAGTGTAGTATCTAGATAAACTTGCCCAAGGTGAAATAGGCTCTGGCAGAGCCAAGAATAGAACTTAAATCTCCTGATTCTCAGTCCTGAGCTTTAATTACTGGACCACCTTTCCTTCCTTTGAGTCAAATTCTGCAGCTCAAGTATGGGCCCTCAGATGTGACAAGAATACAAAAAGAACCAGAATGTTTCTGTTACATGGGAGGCCTGTTCAGAGATCTGCACCCTCTGCACACCTTATGTGCCAACATGGAGTGTTTTGGAGATGGGACAGAGGTTGGCTAGGTGGATCCACAGTTATGTTACTTCGGCAGCCAAACCCCCTCTTTTCTATGATTGACTGGGTACAAAACCTGAAGAGGCTGTTAAAGTCCTATGGCTGCATAGCAGCTCCTCTGTTGATCAAGGAGAGGATTCCATTCCATCTTACCCTCTCTGACCCTTGCAGACCTCCCCAGTTTTTAGCCCATTTATGTTGGTTGTGTGCTGGGGAGAGGATTTGGACCTGACTACCAACTGCTAAATGGAACTTAATTAACTTTAAACAGTTGAATTGTTAAACCTAAAAGGCCAATTTTTGAAACTTATAAAATCACTGGATATTTTTAGTACAGGAATATTTTACAGCATTAATGGATTTTATAGTCTTACTCTTTCTTGTACAGTGCTGTAGTGGCACACATTATTGGTGAATAATGCAATTGTGTTCCTGCCAGTCGATGGTCCTATTGCCATTGTTTCCCATAGAAACATAACATAACAGTATAAATATAAATAGGAGAGAAGCTGATCACCAGGAATGACTCACATTAATATACAACTCTAAAAGAAATTCTGGGCACGAACTAAGGTGTTGAGGTTCTTTCACATAATTCTGAAGCCAAACATCCAATTTAAATGGGGAATGTGTAGAACTTCTTGCCACAAGGTGACTTTGAGTATACTTTACTTCACATGGCTATTCAAGAGCTTGATTCTTTGAAGAATTACAGACTCTTCATGGGAGAAAAAAATACTGAATTCATGTATCAAAAATGATGCAAAATCTTTTATCCTCAGTTCCTCAAAGTGTATCTTATTTAGTCTAACCAATGTTTACAATGAAGCCAAAAGGGAGAAAGAGCCCTCCCCCCAAAAAGGTATTCCTGGCTTGAAACATCAAATTATGCCTGTATACAAAAGTCAGTTTTTAAAAAAAACAGAAATATAGTGCATAAATGTAGCCTGTCTGGGACAATTACTGCATTTCCACATTTTCAGTTAGTAAGCAATGGGGTCTACTAGTTAAAAAGAAAAGGATTTGAAAGCAGGAGGTTTCTAAATCCTAATCTGCACTGACCCAGAGAAGTGCTCTGTGATTTCTGAAGCATTTCATTTGTCCCCCTTATTCCTTAAGTCCTGTCCGTTCATAAAAATTACCATATTGGGGGCAAAGAACTTGTACAGGCCAGACTGCCCTGTGTTTTAATCAAGTTATTGAATAATGCTACAGGCCGTTAGTCCTTGTAATCAGGCCAATAAAACTGTCCTAAATTCAGAAGAATCCAAATAATGGCAGACATATGTTTTTTGTCATGTTTCCTTGCCAGAAAGTGAATCTAGAGTGTGCTGTTGTTGAAGTTTATCTATGTAGGTTATGAATGACCAATAGCTTTGTGAATTGGATCCTGTGATTCCACCAACTTGTAAATTATACTGACAGCACAATATAAAGAGGCCATAAAGTATTACAGTATAGTTCTCTTTCACATCATTTTTTAATATTTCCACAGCTCTTCGAGATGCCAGCAAACAGTCCATTAATAGTGACTGGAAGATAGAACATTCAGGAACATTCAATATTGCTGGGACTACTGTCCATTATGTTCGGAGAGGTCTCTGGGAGAAAATCTCTGCCAGAGGTCCCACAACATCACCTTTACATCTACTGGTATGACAATATGGATTATATTTTTTACCTGTTTTATATGAAATAGCATGGTGATGAGGTTGGTGTTTTATGTTTCTGGAATTGTTTAGCAATCCAAATAGCTTGACGGTTTTTTCTAATGTGAGATAGCTAGAAGCCGTAACTGAGATGAAATCTTTTGTGTGACAAACATTATAGGAGACTTCACATTGTAGGAGCAGTGGCCTGTGGTGGGCACCTACTGAAATGGAGGAGAGGCGAAGTTGATAATGATGGTGATAGAACTAGAAGAGGGAGAGAGAGAGTATGGTGATTCTCAGAGTGATAATGGGAGAATACTCAACATTTTAAAATCCTCCAAATGCAAGAATCTGGGGAGAGATATCCCTCCAAAAATAAAATTAAAACCTGATATCCTCCAAAAACTATATCCTCCTTGTGAGTAATATCATCTAGTAATCTTTCATGCAGAAACCTGAAGTTGTAATCCATCCTTTACCAATGGGTTAACTAGAATCAGATCTTGTGTGTTGACATTCTCTCACTACACTGGTGGGACAGAGGTGTTCAAAATATTTGTCTGTAACTGTGAAACAAAAATTGGTTTGTGAGCCAAATTTATTTCTAAAAATCACTTTTATTCAATGAGCCAGAAGAAGCCACAGTATGCTTCTGCTATAGGTTATTTCTGGGGAATAAAATTCTCCTGCCATCATAAACATGTACACGTCTCTAAAACAACTAAGTCACACATTCCTTTTTAACAAGAATTTAGGCCAAATTTAAATGGTTTATAAGTACCAATAACTTCACATTGACTGTATTATGTGTTCAACAATTGCAGTGTGCTGCTAGTGACAATCATTATAGTAAAGAAACATATTTGGAGAAAAAGTTATATGGTTTCTATGTACATTGAACAATGAGTTAACAATACGACTGCCTGAAAATGGTCAGTTTCTAAACTATCCAACCACCCCTTCCTACAGAAAATTCTAATCTGAGAATGTCAGCCTCAATTTTTGCTCCTATCCTAGTAAGTTTTGTGCACATCCCTTCATCTATTCTGCTTAAATACTCTGTCCATTTCCTTTTTTTAGGTCATAGCAGCATAATACTTATAGTCAAGAAGACTGTGATGGTTTCCTCTAAGACCAGAATGCAGCTCTGTACCAACAGAGAAAGTGCACATGAGCGATGTACTGTTCATTCTTCCTTTACTACTCTATTTAATTTCTTCCTCTGGTCATAATTTGACTTCAGCAATGTCTGTGAACATGAATCTTCATTCTATGTATGTTGCAGGTGCTGCTTTTTCATGACCAGAATTACGGTCTGCATTATGAATACACTATTCCACTGGACCCTCTTTCTGAGAATCAGAGCTCAAAAGTGCCTGAACCTCTTTTTATGTGGACGCACTCAGGTTGGGAGGACTGTGATGCTGTATGCGGAGGAGGTAAATAATTTTTTTTAAGTTATAATATATATTTATATATACTTGGATAACTATATGTTCAATCAAGTGTTAGTTTTAATAGTGTTTTAATAATACCATCTTTATTACAGCTGATATAATACAATAGGCATGAAAAGATTAAGTATATTTTTCATCTTGATTTTTAATTTTCAAAAAACAACAATAATATCTATAGTAAAATTTTACATCTAAGTAAAGTAGATAGTCAAAAAGGACAGTGAGGCGAGTAAGTCTGGTTAAACAAAATGAATTAAGGTCAAAATTATTAAAAAGCAATTGTGTGTGCGTGCATGTACATAACAAACGCATATGTATGCTTTGTTATGTTCCACTAAATATTTGGAATCAGTGAACATAATGTATCAGTAAAATACATTTCAAAGTATCCTAAGTCATGCTGAAGAAAATCTGTGCCCAATCTCAAATCCAATCTATGTAACTAGTAGTTTGTCTTGATAATGATCCAAAAGTACATGTACCACACCGTCAAAAGAGGCTCACAACTATGAGTGCCTACTTCAGGGCAGACTGTCAAAAACAGGGAAGATGCCCCAAACTGGTGGTGTGTACTATAATTAGATTTCACCAAGCCTGTAACAAATGTGAACTCCTATGCCAGTTTTTACCATGAAGTCACAGACAGTCCTTTTAGACTTTCCACTCTATCTTGCCACCCAGACAAACTAGACATAGTGATAATGGTCATTTATACAAAAAATCACACCACATCAGGTTGCTTCCAGTCCCAAGAGACCAGTCACTTACCAAAGATCAATTGGTGCTCTAGATCCTACACCAAAGACAACACCTGTAGATAATCCTGTTATAAATTATCTAAAGGTTTATTAACTAGGAAAAAGGAATCAGAGAGGTTTCAGAGGGGGTAACCGTGTTAGTCTATATCAGCAAAAGCAATGAGGAATCCTTGTGGCACCTTAGAAACTAACAAATTTATTTGGGCATAAGCTTTCATGAGCTATAACCCACTTCATTAAATGCATGGAGTGGAAAATGCAGTAGGCAGGTATAAAAATACAGCACATGAAAAGATGGGAGTTGCCTTTCCAAGTGAGGGGGTCAGTGCTAATGAGGCCAATTCAATCAGGATGGAAGTGGCCCATTCCCAACAATAGAAAAGAAGGGGTAAATATCAACAGAGGGAAAGTATCAGAGGGGTAGCCGTGTTAGTCTGGATCTGTAAAAAGCGACAAAGAGTCTTTAAGGTGCCACAGGACTCTTTGTCGCTTTTAACAGAGGGAAAATTACTTTTTGTAGTGACCCAGCCACTCCCAGTCTTTATTCAGGCCTAATTTGAAGTTTGCAAATTAATTCCAGTTCTGCAGTTTCTCATTGAAGTCTGTTTTTGAAGTTTTTTTGTTAAAGAATGGCCACTCTTAAGTCTGTTATTGAGTGTCCAGGAACCTATCCTTGCAACAAAACCCATTGCCAATTCTGTCCACATATCTATTCAAGGGGCATAATCACATCAGTCACACCATCAGAGGCTTGTTCACCTGCATATCTACCAATGTGATATATATTCCATCATGTACCAGCAATGCCTCTCTGCCATGTACATTGGCCAAACCAGACAGTCTCTACGCAAAAGAATAAATGGACACAAATCAGATGTCAAGAATGATAACATTCAAAAACTAGTCAGAGAACACTTCAACCTCCCTGATCTCTCAATTACAGACCTAAAAGTCGCAATACTCCAACAAAAAAACTTCAAAAACAGACTGCAACAAGAAACCACAGAATTGGAATTAATTTGCAAACTGAACACCATTAAATTAGGCTTGAATAAAGACTGGGAGTGGATGGGTCATTACACAAAGTAAAACCTATTTCCCCATGCTAATTTTTTCCCCTACTGTTATTCATATCTTCTTGTCAGCTATTGGAAATGGGCCATCCTGATTATCACTACAATTTTTTTTCTCCTGCTGATAATAGTCCACCTTAATTGATTAGTCTCATTATAGTTGGTATGGCAACACCCCTTTTTTCTTGTTCTCTGTGTATATATATCTTCCTACTGTATTTTCCACTGCATGCATCCAATGAAGTGGGTTTTAGCTCATGAAAGCTTATGCCAAAATAAATGTGTTAGTTTCTAAGGTGCCACAAGTACACCTTGTTCTTTTTGCAGGGAGATTGAAGTGCTCTCCTACAGGTTTTTGAATGTTACAATTCTTGATGTCTGATTTATGTCCATTTATCCTTTTGCATAGAGACTGTCTGGTTTGGCCAATGTACATGGCAGAGGCACATTGCTCGCACATGATGGTATATATCACGTTGGTAGATGTGCAGATGAATGAGCCTGTAAGCATGCAGACTCACCCCTGTGGCACCTCCTCAGGGAATTAGCTTGATTTCCAGCCCGGAGTGCCCTCTGCAGGCTGGTGATCTGCCACAACTGGGCCCCATGTCCCCCCAGACCCCGGTGCCCATTTTCTCTGGGGTGCTGCCCCCTGGCAATACCCCAACAATCTCTGTGGGTCTTCCTTCCCCGGGGAACCCCCACCCACTACCCCCAGCTTGCCTCAGTCTGGGCTCCTGCCAGTCCTCACCTAGCTCACTCACTGGGGCAGACTGCAGTATAAACACCACTCATCACAGGCAAGAGGGTTTGACCTGCTGCCTTCTTCTACCACCCAGTACCTCTGTGGGCCTGGGAGCAGGCCCTGCAGCCTGGGAAGTTGCCAGCCTGGAGCTCCCCTGCTCCTCTCGCTCTTCCCCAGCCCTGCTTCATGCCCAGGTACCCTCTTATTCCCCTGCAGCCAGGCCAGTCTCCCTCCACAGCTAGAGGAGAAATTCTGCTCTGCTTCTGGCTACCCTGACCTTCTTATAAGCCCCAGCTGCCCTGACTGGTGCATGGCCCAGGTCTAGCACCTTCCCTAATTTGCATGGGCTTTTTCTCCTAGCCCCTAGCTCTCTCCCAGGGCTGACTTCTACCCCGTCAGGGCTGGAGTTGGTAACCATCCTGCTACAGAGCCCCTGATGGTGTGGCTGATGTGGTTAGGCCCTATGATGGTGTCCCTTGAATAGATATGTGGACAGATTTGCAACAGGGTTTGTTGAAGGGATTGGTTCCTGGGTTAGTGTTTCTGTTGTGTGGTGGTGTGTAGTTGCTGGTGAGTATTTGCTTCAAGGTGGGGGGCTGTCTGTAAGTGAGGACGGGCCTTTCTCCCAAGGTCTTTGAGAGTGAGGGATCGTCCTTCAGGATAGGTTGTAGATCCTTGATGATGATCTGGAGAGGTTTTAGTTGGAAGTTGTAGGTGATGGCTAGTGGAGTTCTGTTACTTTCTTTGTTGGGCCTGTCCTGTAGTAGGTGACTTCTAGGTACCCTTCTGGCTCTGTCAATCTGTTTTTTCACTTCCCCAAGTGGGTATTGTAGTTTTAAGAATGCTTGATAGAGATCTTGTAGGTTTCTGGCCTTGGCTACACTGGCGCTTTACAGCGCTGCAACTTTCTCGCTCAGGGGTGTGAAAAAAACACCCCCCTGAGCGCTGCAAGATACAGCGCTGTAAAGCGCCAGTGTAAACAGTGTCGCAGCGCTGGTAGCGCAGCTCCCAGCGCTGCAAGCTAATCCCCATGAGGAGGTGGAGTACGTGCAGTGCTGGGACCACACTCACACTTCAAAGCGCTCCCGCGGCAGCGCTTTGAAGTTTCGAGTGTAGCCAAGCCCTCTGTCTCTGTCTGAGGGGTTGGAGCAAATGCAGTTGTATCTTAAGGCTTGGCTATAGACAATGGATCGTGTGATGTGGTCTGGATGAAAGCTGAAGGCATGAAGGTAAGTATAGCAGTCAGTAGGCTTCCAGAATAGGGTGGTGTTTGTGTGACCATTGCTTATTTGCACTGTAGTGTCCAGGAAGTGAATCTCTTGTGTGGACTGGTCCAGGCTGAGGTTGATGTTGGGGAATAAATTGTTGAAATCCTGGTGGAATTCCTCAAGGGCCTCCTTCCCACGGGTCCAGAGGATGAAGAGGTCATCAATGTAGCACAAGTAGAGTAGGAGTTCTAGGGGATAAGAGCTAAGGAAGCGCTGTTCTAAGTCAGACATATAAATTTTGGCATACTGTGGGACCATGGGTACACAAATGACATAATAATAATGATAATGTGATAATTACACCATACCGGAAAAATCTCACTACACCTCATATTCACATCAACAAGCATTGCTATCTGTATTTCTAATTATAGTCACTTGATTACTACTATCTTTTTCTTTTGCCTGTTCTTCTCTCCTGTTTGCAGGTATGGGTGTGCTGCATAATATATGCTATGCTTTTTTATCCTCATTCACTATCCTGTTTACTTTATCGTTCTCAAACTCTTGCAGAATTGAAAACATAGGTGACATTTGCACTGCTGTATATTCTGAGTGGCCCTTTCTCTGTGTTTCTTGTTTGATCACAAAGACACACAGAATCACAAAAGATAGAGAAAAATATATTAGTTCTTCTATTGGCTCCTAAGATATCCATTACCAAAGTTTTTAATTATCAACCACGTAGTCTATCTCCTTGACCATCCACTTCCCTGGGGTGACTTTTCACAAAATGAATACTTTATATCTGACTTATCAATCCTCATCCTCAAAGGAAACCTGCATAACGCTTTCAAAATATAAGCCTGGAAGCTTAAATTCATTACTTAGCTAGACACTAAAAATCATAGACTGAAAAGCGACACTAGATTTATGGCTTATTACAACAATCTAACCCTCTAACCTCCTCTTTTTGTCCTATGACTGCAGAGATGTTATCGGGCCACTCTATCCTGAATGCTAACTACTTATGATAAACAATCTTTTCCCCCTTGCATTTTGCTGTTACACTGGGATTACCTTTCCCAGACCTGAAGAAGAGTTCTGTGTGGTTCAAAAGCTTCTCTCTCTCACCAACAAAAGTATTGTCAGAAAGCTATTTTTGATATACAGTCCAAATTTCCCCTTTCTAAAATTTAATCTTATAACTGCTAATTATACCACCATGTACCAACAAAAGTAATTAACCTTCAACCGTCATGTATATCATCTTTAAATATTCATAGACTCCTGTTATGTCTATCTCCAGCCCATCCAATCCTTTATTTGTTGCTTAGCAAGTCTCCCGAAGTTGCACGGTCTTAGCATTCTACATTTCACACTAAGCTGACATGTCACTTCTAAATCCTGAAAATTGCTGTGCTTCTCTTATTGACTCAAATAGTAAAAGCTGGAAACATACTACTTATTCATCATAATAGTCTAAAGACTCATTGTCCCAGCTACTTTGACGCTGTGAACAATCCTTAATTCTCTACAGACGAGTTTCCATGGATATGTATGTTTGCGGTTTGGTAAGAGAACTCTCCTCTGTAAGCATTCTGTACTTTCTACAAGCAGCATCTCCTTTTCTAAGTAGTGCCACTCCTCGGATTCATTTTAGAATATTAACACTTTTAATGACTTCCTGCTGTATTTTTATTATAATTCCAGTACTTGCATTTATCGTGAACTCTCATAAGTATACCATTTCTAGTGTTCCTCATTTTCTGAGAAAAGCTCAAATGTTACATTAATCCTAGTCATTTATTCTACATGACAACTTAGATAAACATTTAGCAAAGTGTTTCATTATGTCTGTTTATCATTATTTGGTCCTGCCATGAGGGCAGGGGACTGGACTCAATGACCTCTTGAGGTCCCTTCCAGTCCTAGAGTCTATGAATCTGTGAATCCTTTTCTGTTGTAATTGGCATAAGCTTGTGGTGTTATTTAAATTAGTTTAGGTAACCTAAAATTCTTCTTTCTGAGATATTTTAATGCAAATGCTCTAAATTACAGCTTCAAGATTATTTATTTTTGACAAAAGAAACATTCATTGTAACTGTCCTATTGTCTTTGTCTGTTCTTATAAACACAAATAACATAATGTAAAATGTTATAGACTGTGTGATGTGGAAAGATTTGAGTTTAAACTGTTATTGTCAACATTTGATTAATCAGAAATAACAGTTTATTAACATATATTTATTTGAATAATGTTTAAAATGAATAATAAAAAGGAAGTATAAATGAAGCTGTTTGGTTTTGTGCATATATATTTAAATATATAATTTGTGTGTAATCAACTATTTGGCAAAAAAGTTTGGTGTGTGGGTGTATGTGTGTATACCTACATATTTGGAGACACATACATACACGAAACTATAAAATAGTTAAGGTAATCACATGCAAATATTATTTACATACATACATACATATATATACACACATATGTGTGTATGCATGTATATACACACATGGAAGTACACAGAAAAATGTAAATCAGTTAAGGTGGCCACACACAAATTATATATAAAAATATGTACACACATACTTTACTCCTGCATCCATAGGCACATTCCTTATCACTACCATACACCACAGTCTTAACTCTGCCTTCCTCCTGCCACCACTCTTTTACCAAATTATCAAATTACTAGTTTAAATCAGCAAACTTCAAATTAAATGTACCTCACTATTGGAACAGATTAGCAAAGGATGCAGTAAATTCTCTACTGTCTAGTGTCTTTAATTTAAGTCTGGATAGCTTTCTAAAAGATACGTTCTTCTTTGATGGCAAGTTGTTGGGCTAGAATCTGAAATCAGTGAGTGAAATTCTGTTGCCTGTGTTATGAAGGTCATGCTCGACCATCACAATAGTTCCCACCAGCCTTAAAATCAATGAATCTACCTGCTCCCTACACGATTCATGTGGATGTTTGGTGTGCTTGTTTAGTGTGTTGGAAGGAGGAAGGAGGATGGTGGGGAAGACTAGCAGCATCACATGGGTGCAGAGGTAAGGTTGTAGAGTACAGTAGTTGTGGTAGTGATAAAGGTATGGATCTGGGTAGAGAAGAATGTGTGCTTTGGTGTATAGGTACACATAAAATATATCTGATTTTTGCAAGTGTATTTATAATTAACGTACATTTTTTCTGTGCAATTATAAATCACGACTTCTTTTATAGTCAACCAGATCCCTCCACCTTTAATTATTCCTGGTATCGTTGGTTTCCATAATTGTCATTCTAAAATGTAGAAATGGCATACTTCATTTTTCTAAGCCAGTGGATGAATTCAGTTTGTTTTTTTCCATAAAATATTTATTTTTCTAATCAATGGTTTGTAAATTTTCACATGTGAAACCAAAACATATATAATGTACATATGTATAGAAAACTATATCTAAGAATAACTTACTGTATTTTATTTCACATCTTTCATCCAAATTACACATAAAGATGGTAGTTTTATCCGATAAAGTTACCTGTGACTCAACTTACATTCTTTTTAAAGAAAGCTGGACATTTCCCGTTTTTCCATGTATCTTTGCTTTATGTTTTATTAGGAGAAAGAAAGACAACAGTTTCTTGCACAAAGATTATGAATAAGAATATCAGTGTTGTGGACAATAAGAAATGCAAATATTTAACAAAGCCTGAGCCACAGGTCCGAAAGTGCAATGAACAACCGTGCCAGACAAGGTGATAGTGATTCAATTACATTCAACTGATATTAATGTTAAGTGGTGGAAATCACAGGAATCGATTTAAGCATATGCTTAAAGTTAAACATGCTTAAAAGCTTTGTTGAATTGGGATCATAATCCTTAACAGCACTCTCTAAACACTTGTTACGCTAAAAAGTAAATACTTCAATTTTTCTATTTTTCATTTACTGATCTTCCCAATTTCTTTGAAGCATGAACGTCACCAGTGTCTATGGATCAATATTCTGTGTACAAGGGGTAGAAAAGGCGCCATTAGCCTTTTTTCTAAATTTCATCCCCAGCAAAGGGGCTGACTACAACTGTAGTTCCTGCACTCTGAGCATAGAGACTGCTCCCTGATAGTGCTCTAGCTGGCTAAGTTGTTGGGGAAAAGGCAGATTCATGCCCTTCCCTTTTCACCAGTCAGCAGAGTTGGCTGGACACGCAGGAAATGTAGCTGGCCACCTTAATGGGGTGTAGTGGCTGGCTCATTTCCTGGGAATGATGGGGATTTTCTGTGGGAAATGTGTAGTTCTGCATCCACTGCCCCTGGTGACTACAGTAAGCATTCTGTCTGTAATGCTGCTTTTGTTAAACTTCAGAGAGTACCATCCTTTCTCTGAGTTGTTGCTGCAGTACGGTTAAGGAGAATCTCTGGACTTTAATACAGCAAGCATGCAGGTTTGCAGTGGTTGCTATGTTTCAGAGAAGGTAAATTCAAATGGAAAGGTATCAGATGACATTTCATGATCATCATCAGACTCAATCCCTGGTATTACCAGACTTATGTGATCATGAGAAATGAAGACTGTGTCCAGTGCCATAGTCCTCACACAGGCAAAATTCCTATTTACATGAATGGGGATTTTGTGTGTGTCAGATTGGCAAGACTGGGATCAAAATTATATGGATAGAAGGGAGAATAGTATTTTTAAAATAAAGCAAAGGAGAGAAGAAAACAAATTAAATTACTAGTAAAATATTTTAAAGAAACATGCATCTTTTTTTTAAAAAAACATCAGTTTCCTTAGAAAGTCTTTAACAGAAAAAGTCTGTAAAGTAAAAAATATATTATATTTTAAGATCAGAAGGAACCACTATGATCATCTCCTCTGATCTCCTGCATAACATAGGCTGGAGAATTTCACCTTTATAGAGTGAGCATTTTTATTTCAGTTTATACACAGTGATTTTTAAAAATGTCCCAATAGTGGCTGAGGGATAGAAATGGGAGAAATCTGCTCCTTTTCTGAGATCCTATCAATTATAATTATTTTTAAATGTGTTGCACTGTTTTTACACACAGCAGAGGTATCACATAATTTAAATAGTACATAAAGCCATAACCATAAAGCTGCTAATAAGAAGTCCTATCTGGAGCAATATAGAAGGTTTCTCATAGTCCTGAATTCAGAGTGGTCAAGCATTTTGTATTTAAAAAAAATTATAAAACAAACATTATTTCACGGATGGGGGAATTTCATTCCTGTGCGTTTAATGCATTCTCTAAGCATTACTATTTATTTGTTACTGACACCTGCCATTTTTAAATGCCTATTTATATGTCTCTCTTAACAAGCTGTAATATGGACATTGAGCCTTTGGAACTAATCATAACGAAAAACAAATTAAAATATCTATATATAATGTTTGGTCAGAGTGAGCATGACAGAAAGCTGGAATATCCACTGTAAACTTCAGTTTTCTAAATACTGTCAGTTACAGATGCCTGGGATGCACATGTAGTCTGCACCAAAGGGCAGAACCCTCTGGAAAGCTTTGACTTTTGAGGGATGCACAGAGATCATCCGGAGCTCTGGAACATTCTGGAAAGGTTACTTACTAGCAACTGTAGCTCTCCAAATGTGTTGGCTCTCCAGATCCACACTGACCCTTTCTTACTCCGCTCTACTTCAGAAATATAAATTGTGTGTCTGGAGTTAGACATGATCTAAAGGACACATAAGAGAAGGGACTTTTATACCCTCGACACCAGAATAGTGAGTCTGAGGCACGAGTGTGCACACTCATAACAGTTCACTGCTTTCAAAGGGTTCCATGGTTTGTGTGACAGGACATACGATTTCTATAGTATGTATTTGCAAGGGGAAATATTCAGAGAACAACAGTTACTGGTAAGTAACCTTCTGCTTTTAAAACTTTACATTTGGGTACATTTCTAATTAGAATAATAAGGAAGGAGAGGGGAAGAGCTTATGTTAAAGGACTGACTAATTAGAAATTGGAAAGAAAAAATTAACCTAAATGTTAGAATACATTTCTTAAATGTGTGGTGAGTTGAGTTAAATTCATCTCCTGCTAAATGTGATAGTCATTGCTAGAGTTATTTAAAAATGGATAAAGCACTCAAAATATATGTTAGGGAACAATCCTATTGACAGAGAGAGGGTCAAGATGAACCTAATCGGTCTTTTCTGTCCCTGATTTCTATTATTCTATTATTTATGTTTCTTTGTAGATGGATGATGACCGAATGGACTCCTTGTTCAAGGACATGTGGAAAAGGAACCCAGAATAGACAAGTTGCCTGTACACAGCAGCTCAGAAATGGAACCTTGATTAGAGCTAAGGAAAGAGATTGTCTTGGGCCAAAACCTGCTTCTGCACAGCGCTGTGAAGGCCAGGATTGTATGACTGTGTGGGAAGCTGGAGTGTGGTCTGAGGTGCAGTGTATTCATTATTCTCTATCTACTATTGTTTCTTAAAAATTTCTAGAGATTTTGTTGAGACCCACTTGGGGGGGTACAGAAAGCTACAGTCCAAAGGTTATCTGTAACTTTTATTGGTAAAAAGTATTACCTCACATATATGGCATTAGAATTAGACAAGGATAAAACTACCTCAGTTTAACTGATTTGGAATAGTTGATGTCTATTGAACTTTGACAAGTGGCATATCCCTGATTAAGGAGGTTTTTTTGGTCCTTCATGCCACAGCTCTAATTTCTCTGGAATTAAAGATGATTGAGTAATAACATCCACCACCTATGCAGAGGTGGGCAAACTATGGCCTGTGGGCCACATCCGGCCCATGGGACCCTACTGTCCAGCCCTTAATCTCCTGTCATGGGAGGCTAGCCCTGGGCCCCTCCCATGATGTCCCCCCACCCCTGCAGCCTCAGTGCGCCACGCCACCAGTGCAACACTCTGGGCAGCCAGGCAGCACAGTTGCAGAGCCGCAGCCTGACTTTGTCTTGTACAAGTGTAAATCATATCTTTCTGTATCCTACAGTGCTCTGTAAAATGTGGCAAAGGAGTACGACATCGGACTGTGAGGTGCACCAATCCCCGAAAGAAGTGTGTTTTGTCCACAAGACCTAAAGAAGAGGAAGACTGTGAGGACTATTCCAAATGCTATATCTGGAGAATGGGAGACTGGTCCAAGGTGGGATATGACACTAATACCACATAATACAACAAAAACTATTTTTCCAACAGGGTTTATGGGAATAAGTTTTATCAAAGATGCAACAGTTCTATCAAAGGTTCAGCAATGTCCCAAATCAAGGAGCAATGCAGCTGCAAATAAAATGGAACTATATAGTCAAATTGTGACAAAAGAATAGACTTTAAGTAGAAAGTAGATATACTAGGCAAGTTTAAGGCTATGTCTACACTAAACAGCTTTTAGCAACATGGATGTGCTGCTACAGCTGTGCTGCTCAAAGGCGCACAGTGTAGCAGCTGTTTGTCGGTGGGAGTGAGCTCTCCTGCCAACAATAAACTTTCACCCCCAACAAGTGGCATTAGTTTTGTCAGCAGGAGAGCACTCCTGCCGACAAAGTGTTGTTCATGCTGGCGCTTGTCGTCAGCAAATTTTTTGTCTTTTGGTGGGGTGTTTTTTTAACACCTCTGAACAACAAATGTTTTGTCTTTCACTTGCCAGTGTAGGCAAAATTCAGGTGAAAATTGTAAAATAGGTAGCCTGGAGCATGTAATGTAGAACAAGTGTAATTGTACTAGTATAGCTTTAGCTCAAATCAATGGAAGTGTGTAACTAGCAATGCTGATAAGAAATACTTTCTGTTTTCAACTATATAAACCAAAAACATAAGAAAAGCGAAGGAGTGTGTGTGCAAAGACACCAGAAAAAGAAAAAAGTATCAAAATCTCTGAAATCTCCTGCCTTTCTTGGCTGTGATGTTGACACACTGTTGGGCAAAGCAGTGGTTACTTCTAGTTTGTGCTCTATGTATATTTAGTTTTCCTGAGGATTTATTAAGATTTTCTTGCCACCATCTTACTTGTCATCCTGCTGGTGCCATCTGTTAGGTGCTGAGATTAGTGCCAGTGCACTGAGTTTTTGTTCACAACAGCAACTTTCTGACCTAGTATCTGCTGACCTAGTGGATAGACAATTGGCCATGCAATGTATCATATTGCTGAGAGATGCTTCTTTGTATGAGTCACCTATTTCCTTGTACCTTTCAAGTCCATCAGTGGGCATAGTCTTGGATGTTCTGTGTCCTGATTCTGTCATGCTGGCTGGTTGTGCTGCATGGCCTTTGGTACTGTGATGCAAGTGTACTTGGTGCAGTGAGGATATTTCTAATTTACATTACAGAAGGATGAGCATATTTTCGTCTGGCTTTGATAACAATCCTTTATTTCTCTAGGACATACTTTTTCTGACTTCCATTTCTCATTTTTATGTCCTACCATTTAACTCTGGGCAATTAGACTCCTTTTTCCCCACTGTAGGATGCTTGGGCATCTCATCTTACACATTTAATTTATTTACACTACCAAAATGCCTACAAGTAACTTGAACCTCCCTGATTGGTTAAGACATCTTTACTCTACCACATAATTTGTTAATATTCAAATCAGTTCCAAATAATCCATTTTTATCTAGTATCCATTTAGTGTTGCTTTAACTGAACTTCCAGTACAATCTGAAGTGGATTATTTATTTAGCATATAGGCCCTGATTTTAATTTCTCTGCAGAGACATCAGTTTAAAATATGCCGTACTTGAATTTTCTAATTTTTTTCCTGTTGTTTTACTGTTCCATTGCCAGAATATATAGCAACATGAAGTCATATCATACATATTAATGTGTCTGCAATGAAAGAAACAAATGGAAAGCTCAGATAAATGTTAATCCTTGCTCACTTCTGTTGGTTTCAGTGCAGCCTCTTGTGTTCACTGTTTTGCTCTTTAGGATCATTCTTGACATTGACAGAAGGTTGTTCCCTTGAACAGAGCCAAATTCCCCCCAAGTTTATGCCAAGACTTGACTAGAGAAATTTAAATTACACTTCTCACACATTGAAACTGGAGGTTTAATGTGATCCTTGTTTGCTTTGCTGCTCCTCTTGAGCTCCTAAAACAATTTTAAAATTGAAGTAGGGGTATTACTTAAAATATATTATTATTTATTATTAATGTGATAATGGAATTTAATTAATTTTAGAACAAACACAAAGATCAGATGATGATTATTGTTTTCATCATTTTAACTATAATGCCAACAAGATAAAGAAGAAACTGGGCAAAACTGACAGCTGCACTAAGGTCCATGAACACAACAGTTTTACTAAAATTCTGATGTTTTGTTTTGAAGTCTCCAGTATAATCTAGAATTTATGCTGAATTTAACTTCATAATAGCTCTTAGGTTATGCAACTGGGACGTGTGATTGCCAGTACAGGTAGACAAACTCATCTTATTAACTCTCCTTTATCTGGTGCACTAAAAATAGCAGTGTGGACCCAGATGGTGCTACCCAAGCTCAGACCCACTATGTCCTAGGTACTTTCCAAGGACTTAAAAAGGATCGACCCTGCTCCAAGGAGTTCACAATTTAAGGATGACCGAGTAGATAGAAGGGTACTGAAAGGACAATTTATATGCCATTTATATGCAGATCAACTTGATTGACTATATGTAGCACAGCAGAAGTAAGTTTTTAAGAGGGACTAAAATGTGGACAATGTAGGGGCTTTGTGGATGAACTTAAGGTAGTCATACTGTGTATAGGCGGCTGCATGGAAGAAGACCCAGAGTTGATTGTGTTAGAAGATCATGAGAAGGTGGCATGAGGAGGGGAACAATATGAAGCTTGACAAGGGAGAATAAATAGGGAGGGGTACAGTTATGTAGAGTTTTGAAAGTACAGTAACTCCTCGCTTAATGTTGTAGTTATGTTCCTGAAAAAAGCTACTTTAAGCAAAACGATGATAAGCGAATCCAATTTCCCCATAAGAATTAATGTAAATGGAGGGGCTAGGTTGCGGGGAAAATACACACACACACACACACACACACACACACACACACACACACACACTCATATACGTATATACACGGTGTAGGTTTTAAACAAACAATTTAATACTGCACACAACAATGATGATTGTGAAGCTTGGTTGAGATGGTGGAGTCAGAGGGTGGAAGAGGGTGGGATATTTCCCAGGGAATGCCCTACTGCTAAATGATGAACTAGCTTTTGACTGAGCCCTCAAGGGTTACCCATTGTTGTTTAATGTAGCCTCAGACCTAGTCTACACTACGCGTTTAAACCGATTTAACGCTGTACCTATCCACACTACGAGGCCCTTTATATCGATATAAAGAGCTCTTTAAATCGGTTTCTGTACTCCTCCCCGACGAGAGGAGTAGTGCTAAAATCGGTATTACCATATCGGATTAGGGTTAGTGTGGCCGCAAATCGACGGTATTGGCCTCCGGGCGGTATCCCACAGTGCACCACTGTGACCGCTCTGGACAGCAATCTCAGCTCAGATGCAGTGGCCAGGTAAACAGGAAAAGCCCCGCAAAATTTTGATTTTCATTTCCTGTTTGCCCAGCATGGAGCTCTGATCAGCACGGGTGGCAATGCAGTCCCAAATCCAAAAAGAGCTCCAGCATGGACCGTACGGGAGATACTGAATCTGATTGCTGTATAGGGAGACAAATCTGTTCTATCAAAGCTCCGTTACAGAAGATGAAATGCCAAAGCATTTGAAAAAAAATCTACAGGCTACACAGTGCTGCGTGACAAGCGTAACGGGAAGCCAGAGACTCAGATGGACACTCATGGAGGGAGGGAGGGGGTACTGAGGACTCCAGCTATCCCACAGTCCCCAGCAGTCTCCGAAAAGTATTTGCATTCTTGGCTGAGCTCCCAATGCCTGTATGTTCAAACACATTGTCCGGCATGGTTCAAGGAATAGCTCGTCAATTTACTCTCCCCCACACACGTGAAAGAAAAGGGAAAGAAATCATTTCTTGACTTCTTTCAATGTCACCCTATGTCTACTGAATGCTGCTGGTAGACGTGATGCTGCAGCAGTGAAGAGCAGTATCCGCTCTTCTCCCCTCCCTGGTGGCAGACGGTACAATATGACTGATATCCGTTGTCACCATCAGCCCGTGAGTGCTCCTGGCTTGCCTCAGGTGAGGTCGGCTGGGGGCGTCTGGGTAAAAATAGGAGTGATTCCTGGTCATTTCCAGTAGATGGGACAGAACAGCTGGTAACCATCCTCATCATAGCAACTGGGGGCTGAGCTCCATCAGCCCCCTCCCTTTCCTGTGTAAAGAAAAGATTCTGTACTGCCTGGACTATCATAGCAGCGGGATGCTGAGCTCCTCTCTTCCGCACTGCTTAATGTCCTGCCTGGACTGTCATAGCACCTGGAGGCTGCCTCCTCCTCATTTTATCTCACTAACAAGTCACTGTTTCTTATTCCTGCATTCTTTATTACTTCATGACACAAATGGGGGGGACACTGCCACGGTAGCCCAGGAAGGTTGAGGGAGAAGGGAAGCAACGGGTGGGGTTGTTGCAGGGGCACCCCCCCGTGAATGGCATGTAGCTCATCATTTCTGCGGGATCTGACACGGAGCAGCTGTGCTCTCTGATACACTGGTTCTCTAGTACAATTGCCCCATATTCTAGGCAGAACTGACTCTATTTTTAGAAACCATAAAGGAGGGATTGACTCGGGGAGTCATTCTCAGTTTTGCTTTTGCGCCCCCGGCTGATCTCAGCCAGGGGCACCCATAATAGCAGCGGACAGTACAGAAAGACAGATAACCATTATCTCATTGCCAATTTACACTGGCAGCAGATGGTACAGAATGACTGGTAACCATCTCTGCTATCATGCAAAAGCAAATGAATGCTGCTGTGTAGCGCTGGAGTATCGCCTCTGTCTGCGGCAGCCATTACACATACAGTGACTGTAAAAAAAAAAAGCTGAACGGGCTCCATGGTAGCCGTGCTATGGCGTCTGCCAGGGCAATCCAGGGAAAAAGGGCGTGAAATGATTGTCTGCCGTTGCTTTCCCGGAGGAAGGAATGACTGACGACATTTACCCAGAACCACCCGCGACAATGATTTTTGCCCCATCAGCCACTGGGCTCTCAACCCAGAATTCTAAGGGGCGGGGGAGACTGCGGGCACTATGGGATAGCTACGGAATAGCTACCCACAGTGCAACGCTCCGGAAATCGACGCTAGCCTCGGACCATGGACGCACACCGCCGAAATAATGTGCTTAGTGTGGCCGCGTGCACTCGACTTTATACAATCTGTTTTATAAAACCGGTTTATGTAAAATCGGAATAATCCCGTAGTGTAGACGTACCCTCACATACTACAAGGCAGCACGAATGGAGGGAGAAGATGCAGCATGGCAGAGAGAGACAGAGGCACGCACCGTGTGTGTGTGTGTGTGTGTGTGTGTGTGTGAGTGAGAGAGAGAGAGAGAGAGAGAGATACACACCATGTGTGTAGGAGACACGCATTGCCCCTTTAAGTACGCAGACCTTACTCTTAAGTACACTTCCTTTTTAAGTAGATCAGCAAGTTGAGACGGCAGCTGCTGCCTGCAAGCTCCCTGTGTCCTGAGCCCTGTCATGTCACCCCCACTCTGTGGAGATGGAGTTAAGGAGTGGGGGGCAGGAGCGGGAGGGAGGGGAACATCCTGACATCAGCACCCCTTCCCCTTCCCACCCCACCCCCAGCAAGCAGGAGGCTCCCGGGAGCACCTCCAAGGCAGAGGGCAGGAGCAGCACACGGCAGTGCGGGGAGGGACAGCTGAACTGCCTGGGCAGCTGCTGCACAGGGATCTTTGGGGAGCTGACGGGGGGCTGCTGGTCCACCCTGGTTCCATGTCCCCAACAGCTAGCTGCAATGAGCTGCTCTTTCTGCAAGCAGCAGAGAAAGCAGGCTGCTGCCAAACATCGTTATAAGGGAGCATTGCACAACTTTAAACAAGCATGTTCTCTAATTGATCAGCAACGTAACAACGAAACAACGTTAACCAGGATGACATTAAGTGAGGAGTTACTGTAGTGACAAGAAGCTTAAGTTTGTTACAAAAATCTATGGGAATTCAATGGAGGGACTCAAAGGGGAATTCTGTGATCAAACCAATGGGCAAGGAAGATGAATTTAGCCACAGCAGTTTGTAAGGATGGAAGGGGGACACTGCAGTAATCAAGGTGGGATATAATGAACTGGAGATTTTGCCATAAGAATGGAGAGAAAAAGATGGATTGGTGATGTTGACAAGGGAGAAGCTGCAAGATTTGGAAGTAGTATGGTTGTATTGCGAAAAGCAGAGGGGGATGAGTCAAATATAACACTCAGGTGATGGACCAGAGTGACTGGGATGATAGTGGTTTTGTCAAGAGTGATCAGAAAGAATAATAAAGGAAAAGGTTTGAAGACGGAGGGGGTAAGCAGCTCATTTGGTTAAGATATCACAGTAAACTCCAAATTGAACTTGAGTTTTTATGTAGTCATCCAACTGCAACCCACCACCCCACAGATGAAGTCCATGGCTCAGTCCGTTTCAACTGATATGTATGACACTGTGTATGTGTAGTGCCTTGTGGAAATCCAAGTGAGAACAAGTTCTTTCTCAGTTAACTAAGAACTGGCTGGGGAAAGACTGAGCAGGCAGAATAACCCATGGAGTGATCTTCCAGTTGAGAGCACCAAGCATTGCTGTCAGTAGTGTGGAGTTAATAGGGCTCATTAAGCCACAGATTGTCTCTTTGTTCCATGTCTTTCCAGGGGATGTGAGGGGGCAAGAGACCACCAAGTGATCTGCCCAGTACCTTGAAAAAAATGAAGAAACCAGAATTGTCCTGTCTCCCTGCTACAATGGCCCAGGTAGACTAGTACTACAACTACCATGGCCTGAGCTGGAAGGAGAGATGAGACTAGGATCTGTGAAGGCTTGTTAGAAAGATGTGCATAAACCTCCTGCTCCCATAAGCAGCAGACAAGTAGGCAGTTAAGGCTGGCATCACTGGCAGAGAGGAGGGCCCCACTCCCCATATGTAGCCAGTTCATGCAGCAATGTAGGGATGCTACATCCTCTGCTGCCTTGTAAAATGGGCCAGTTGTCTTTTAATTTTTAAACCTTTGTAGAGTGAGAAAACGTTCAGTCTTGACATCTACTGCCTTCATACTTGGTGAGTGAAACAGTTCTTGGCACAGAGGAGAAAGAGTGAAAGAAATGCATTGTTTTTGCCACCTGTTCAAGAACCTAGGAAATTCAACCTTTAAACTGTGCAGAGTGCTTCCATATCAAATAGATGCAAATGGTTTAGTGTCCTTCAGTTGAAATATAAAGAGAAACTATGGGGCTTGTAATATTATTTAGGAGATTAGTTGTACTGAGAAAATAATTAGCCTTGTTTAGTTCTTTGGTTCCTAATCCAGAATTATTAGCTCTTTTAAATTCTGGGAACAGAACAGTACTGGCTACATATTAAAATATGACATTGTTACTAGATTTATGGAGAAAGATATTATGTGACTTTTGTGAAATAATAGAAGTAAAAATAACCCTTGCATCATTGTAATAACTTTATGTTAACTGAATTATACAGTTAGTTTCCAACAAATGAGGTACGTCTTTATTTTCAGAAGTGATGAATAAGCAAATAAGTCACAAACTGTCCATACAATCAAATAAAAGTGGGAGTTTGTTCATTTTCAACTTTTCCTGTAACATTAGCGTAATTTGTTTTAGACAAATCTTTCTTATGGAGCAGTTCAAAATTACTTTATTAGTTTCTGACTAGAATAAATGTCATGTCTTGTTGCATTACAAAACAGGAAAGAGAGAGAGAGAGAGATCGATCTACAGCACACAGATGAACTATATAGGATTTTAAAAGTGTGTGTCCATTTCATATTATATGTTCATAAAATCACAGTTAAGTGAGATATTTTGATAGCTCCCAGGGTGGTTTACTAAGACTACCATGTGGTGTTCTGTTATTGCTAGACGTCTTCTCAGTGAAACTGAGGCTTTCAGGAATGACAAGTAGTATACAAAAGAAACAATTGGCCATAGCTCTGTGTTGTCCATCAAAACTGGTGGATCTTTAAGGAAAACAGTTTCATTGTTTTGCATTTTTGTTGTGAGAGAGTCCCAAGGTTCCAATCTGGATTGTGCTCTGAACTGTAGAAAACACACAGGAAGAGACAGTCTCTGACCCAAGGGGTTTATCATCTAAGACAGGTATTCTTAAACTGTGGGTCAGGACCTCAAAGTGGGTAGTGACCCCATTTTAATGGGGTCTCCAAAGCTGGTGTTGGCCCTGGGCCCCAGCAAGTCTGAAGTCCAAGCTCTACCACCCAGGGCTCAAGCCCAAGCCCCACCACCCAGAGCTAAGGTTACATGCCCCCTGCCCAGGGCAGAAGAGGGTCACAGTGCAATGAAGTTTGAGAACCGCTGATGACAAGTGACATACTAAGAGTGGCGCAGAAGGAATCAATCAGATATATATCCTTTGTACAGAGGTGAAAGTAAATTAAAGGACTTACCAGTACTATGGAGTCCTGAGCAGGGGGCAGGGCCTCAGCCAGAAGAGGTGGGGCCTTTAAATCCCCAGGCCCTTTAATTTAAAGGGCCTGGGGCTCTAGCTGCAGTAGCTATGGCTGGGAGCCCCGAACCCTGGAGTAGTGACGGCAGCCGGGAGCCCCCGAGGTTGGCTCCGGCAATTTAAAGGGCCTGGGGCTCCACTGTGGTAGCGGTGGCTGGGAGCCTCTGGCCCTTTAAATCACTTTCCGAGCCCTGCTGCCAGAGCCCCGGGGTAGTGACGGCAGTTGGGGGCTCCAGTGGTGATTTAAAGGGCCCTTTAAATTGCCACCTGAGTGGCCTCTGCCATCCAGGGGCTCTGGCAGTGGGGCTCTGGTGGCAATTTAAAGGGCCCAAGGCTTTTTATGCTGCCGAGAGCCCCAGGCCCTTTAAATCGCCAGCCTGGGGAAGCTGGTCCAGTCCGGACCCTACCGGCTTACTTTCACCTCTACCTTTGTATACATTTTTTTTAAAATAGTGAAAAAACCCTTAAGAGTCAGAGTCAGCTGTACTTTTCTGTTCTTTCTTTTAGGCTTCATGAAAGGGGGCATCAAAGAGGGATTTGAAGGAGGACAGGTTATACTATCTATAGATCAGTTTGGGAAGGGCATTCCATGTGTGTGGGAGCAGCATCAAAAAAGGGGCAAAGACAGCCATGGGAGAAGTGGGCAAGTGGGTGTCAAAGCAAACATTGTCGTGGAAAAGAAGAGGCAGGTCAATGCAAAAGGAAAGGAGAGCAGATAAGTACAAAGAGGCGGATCTGTAAAGGTTAGAAAAGATGCTTGAACTCGATTTAATGGAAAAGAGATAGCAAGTGGAGAAATTGAAGAAAGGGGTAACATAGAACAGGCAAAAAGAATGATGTTTGCAATGGAATTTGAGTTCACTTCAGTTGTGTAAGGGAGACAGGCTGAAATAAAGAATAGTATCTAAGTAAACAGGGCAGGAGTGAAAATGTAAACTTCAGAGTCATCAGCATAAAGATGACAGCTGAAGCCATGTAAGTGCATGATAAGATCCCGCAAGGAATAGGGGTTTTGAGAATACATGAAGGTACTATGTATTTTAACCCACCTCTAGCAAAAGGAGAATAAGAGTGGATACTGAAAAATAATTGAGAAATTATAAAAATGTTCTATAGAAGATCTTTAAAAATGCATCTTTGTTTCAACATGTAAATAGTAGTATATGTGAGCTTATTATCATTATATAGATGTGGAGAGAGAGAAAGAGAGAGAGAGAGAGAGAGAAATTTTGAATCACAGGGCAGTTTTACAGATTTCCTATACTGTTCCCTCCAGTCTGCTAAAGCCACATCCTGAGTTCTAACTATAGCTTGAAACTTTAAACTATGTAGTCTGGCTTCCATTTTCTCTACTAAAGTTTGTCACTTTTTAAAACTGGCATTGACAAGAGTGATTGGACTCTGTGTTACTGATCTAAGTAGAAATGCCTGTATAATCAACACAGATTTTTGATTGCAGTAAAGCAGAAGCAGCAGAAACCCCTTCATTAGTGGATGTGAATTTAAACGATATTTATTACAATATGGTTTATCTTAAAGTGAATATGTTAGAGATAGAAACATCAGATGGACTTTATTTTGTATTGACTATAGTTTGAAATATAATTGTCCTTCTATATTCTATACAGATATCCTGCTAGTTATTTATTGGACTGTCATATTTTTGGAATATGATTGTTGTTTTAATACTGTATTAGACTCAGAGATCTAGCTAATGATCCCAGTGAATCAAAGGTTTCCTTCCAATAGAAATTACCCAGTAACATGTTGTTCACAGCTACAGCCTATATTTTTTTGTCACACAAAGTATATCTCAGAATTAGGTGTATTTCATTTGGTTAAAATACGGTATGTTACATGATTCAGTTTTGTAATTTATATAACCATTGTATTCATTAATTAAACTCTGTTCCTCAAAACTTTGTCAGATACGAGTATGTGAAGCAAAAGAGGGTATTTTTTAGTGGCCAAGGATACTGCCTTGGGCAAAGTCCGAGTTTGAACAGCCTGGGTCGGTTGTTGACCCAGACAGTGGTAGCTTAAATTAAATCAACAAAAAGGCAGTCTATAAACATAATATAAATGAGACTAAAAGAAAGCCCTTTGTCCTCAGGGCTTTTGTCCTCATCTTCTTCCCTTGTAATCCTGGAGGCTTTAACTAGCTCAGAGACAGCCTAATGCTGGCTCCTCTGGCAGTCTGACGGCGAGCCGAAACCTCAAGCTCTCATCCTCATTAGCAACAGCAGTGCTGAGGCATGTCTAGTGAAGCCTCGGAGATACCTTTGGAAGCCATTACTTGGCATTCAGGGCAGAAGGCACAGAAATCTTTGGTTTGTGGATACCAGGCCACAAAAAAGTGCCAAAATTCTGGACCTAGTTTTGTCTTTCCCTCAATGACCTTTACAGGGTATGGCATATGCCAAGTGAAGGAGTTTGCAGCGATATAGTCTAGGCACTAAGAATTGTGTTTGAGCCTCCTTCATCTGCTGGTCATGAACTACCTAGTATAAAAGGTCTGTCTTGAGAGCAAAATGTGGATATTACCATGATCTCTGGGGTTCTACTTCCTTGTCATTAATCACAGCCACCTGCTCAAGTACTCGGCCCAAGGTCTGGTCAGTTTTTTATTCCAGGCAAAAGTCTACGAAGACAGTCAGCATCTCAGAGTTGAACTATGGCTGGGGGATCTCCCACCAATCTTGTGGAGAATGTTTCTCATAGTCCTCTTCTCTGATTTGGCTAATTCCTGGGTCTGAGTGCTCTGCTACACCTATGGCTGCAGTGGCTTCGTTCACTTGTTGTTGTTCCTTTCTTTCTATACACCTCTCCTGCCAAGATTTCTTGTTCCAGAATCAGTAGAAAAATATATAGAAAAAAGGTTCCCCATGTTATCCCACAGGCTAGCATCCTCAGGGTAGGACCTGCAAGAAGCTTCAGCAGCAGCTCAGAAAAGCATAGCCAATATTATTACCAGAAAGGGTAGGTGTTGGGGGACACACACATTTTCAGAGGCTCTTATATGCCACAACATTCAGTTTCACTGTGGTGCTTGGATAGTGTCTGAAATATTTATGGATGTATTGTATGCAAATTTCTCCTATTGTAGGTAGCCACTCTGCTTCCACTACTTTACTTTTCAGATGAATGTCTGGACACCACCAGAGTCTACAAGGGTCAGAGTTTCCTTGTCATTGACTTTTACCATACCATAAGTTTTCCTGGGCCTCTTCTCCAGGCCATATTTTCTGCCACATGCATGCCAAAAGCACATTCCTTGTATGGGCATTCCATATACATATGCCCCAGTTGGACACAGGAGAAACATACAACTGCATCCTGTTGCAGCCCGCTACTTTGGTTGATCTCTTCCTGTAAAGATTTAGGGTGTTCCTGTTTCTGGACACGTGGCTAGCCAAGGTTCTGTTGCATGTTCGGGGTATTCATCTGTTATCTGGGAAGGCCTTAGGAGAGTCACAGACTGTGGGCTAGGGTGGGAGTGGGGGAAAGCTGGTTTTGCTGTTTGTAGGAAAAAGACAGGATTCTCAACTCCCTGCCTGCCTGTGTTTTGTGGGGGGGGGGAGGCTGTAGATCCCTTCACAGTATTCTTTAAAAAAACAAAAGAAAAGAACACCAAGAAATGTACACACATTCTCCTGTTCCAAAAATCAAACCTCAAACAAGCATCAAGAAATGTAGCCCCGAGTAGCTTTAATTTATGGAATGAGTTTTAACTTCCTCATAGCTAATCTGCTCATGATCCACTGCAGATACATGTAGATACTAAACTGTGACCACATTTGTATGTTAGTATGACATCTTGTCTTCTCTTCAAACATTAAATATCTATATAATGTTTATTTTAGTACCTTACATAATTGCCCTTTTAATATAATGTCCTAGTACTTCAAACTAACTGTCCTGTTCTGACCCTTCTCCTGATGGTAGACTTAGTTTTCTTGTAAGTTGTGAAGTTTCTAGTTGAAGAATAAAATAAAGGTGTGTGATTGTGGAACTTCTGGTAGAAAGCATCATCCATAGTTTGAATGTATACATAGTGCCATCACATATACTAAGCACTAAGAAACATACAAAGAACAAATACAATTTTCATGAAAATGTAGAATAGGATAGTTATTTTTAATAATAGTATTACACTGACTTTTTAAAAATATGCTTGAATTAATAAATGATTGCAAAGTCTGAATTTTGAGAGAATTGGGATGTCAAAAAGAGAAAAAATACTAAAATAGTGTTTTTTAAAAAGGGGGTTACTTCAACTACATATATACAAGCTATGAAGGTCATATCAAGAAAATTATTGGAGATGCAAGATACTTGAAAAGGTTAGTTCTTGGACTAGCGTGTTCTAAACCTACAAGAGGAAAGGCTACTCTTGTACTATGTAACACACAGAAGTTGTTTCAGGAAGTGTGGGTGAGCCACTGAGTGGCTAGAGGCTACAGTATAATTAATTTTGACATCTTTGTGGGGGGAATCATACAGTTAAATAGCACTGTGATATTAAAGTTCAAGAATTTGCCTTTTTTAAAAAAAGAAGGGAATTAGAAATAGCCTAAAGGGAAAAGATAGGAAATTAGAACCAGCATGGAGGCTGTTAAAGAATACCTCATTATAGTTACCAAACAAAGCAAAATACAAAGTGGAAGAGAGGGGGAAAGTGTGGTTAAACAGCAGGTACAAGTCTGTGTTTAGATCAAAAATATTTTTTTAAAGAAATCCAGTACGAACTATAATATAATAGAAAATAATTTTGACGAAATGTAATTTAGGAAGTGTAGCAGTGTCAGTCGCTTGCCAAGCACCCCCTCATGGCCAGAGGTCACCCTGTGGCACTCTGCCTCTGATTCTCTCCCACATCAGGGCTCCTTGAAAACTGCACACAGGTTTTCTAGGTTAACACCCTCTACCACTACCTGAGGCTGGTTTATTAACCGGAAAAGTTTTTAACAGTCCTCAGGGTCCTAAAATACAAGACTATCACCACACAAAAGTTCATACTTAGCCCTAGTGTTGTCTCATCTCCAGAGTTCTTTTTCTGTCTCAGACTGTTCTCTCAGCCAGTCCTCCCTGCTCTTCCTAGATGGCGCTCAGCCTTCTGATTTTGGCTTCCAGGCCCAAACTCAATCAAAGTCTCTCTCAGAGGCCTCCTGCTCCCTGGGCTCTGGCCCCAAAAGCCCCTGGTGTCACTGTCTTCACTGCAAGAGCCATTCTTACTCATTGCAGTTTCCTGATCATACCTTTTCCTGAAGCTCCCTGCTGCCCTTTCTAGGGAAAACAGCTAATCATATAGTAATCAAGGTTGGGAGTCCCAGGCCCTCCAGACCTTAAGGGGCAAGCCATCCTGTTACAAGAAGGCTTGGGGAAAATTCTAAAAGCAAATAGACAAGTATAGTAAGAGCAATATTTCAAAGATATTTTAAGTATATCAGTAATAAAAACCTGCAGATGAACAAGAGCATCAGGGCGCAAATCAAAGAAGTTAAGTCAAGCTGAACCATTCTTTTGCATTGATCTTCACCAGACAGGATAATAGGGACATACTTATCATAAGGTTATTGCTTACAGATAATGAAGCTGAGGCCTAGTCAAAGATAGAGATGTCAAATAAAAAGGCGATAGAAGAACTTGAGAAGTGAAACTGTAATAGATCACCAATACCATTTTCAAAAAGTGCCTGTTCAGCTGTAATTCCTCATTTCCCTGACTGGAATATGTTTTTAGGGCTTGTTTGCACAGTGCTGTAAAGCACATTCGAGAGGCTGGCATCTGCTAGCATGAACTAAATGGTACCTACTTTGCATTAATGTAAATGTGAGATAGGTACCTTTTAGTTCATGCCAGCAGGGTCTCACGGGGCAGTTAGAAGGCAGTATATTAGAGCACATTACAGATGATGCCTCTCTAATGCGCTTGACTGCATCATGTAGACAAGCCCTTAGACAAGGTATATCTTAACTTCAGGCCTTTATGAACAAATGATATGTCCATTTGTGGGATTTTTATAAAGAAACTCTGCTGAGCCCAAAGATACAAGAATCAGCCCCCATCACACACAATTGGCCTCCTTCTCTCCTATGTCTCACTGACCCGTGCACTTTATTTTTTTGATGTCTTCTGTGAGTTCTCCCCCGGTGAGGTCCACCCTTAAGATTTTTGAGTGAGTGAAACTTAATTGACTAATTTTGTGCCCCTACTACATTTAATTGATTAATTTTAAATAAAAATGGTGGGGTGACTTTGAGTCCTATCAATTTCCTTTGCTACAGGAAAGGAGGAGCCTAACTGTTGTAGGGTTTATTCAGTGCTGTCTGGCAACATCTGGACTTAACAGATAACATGAAGCCAATGAGGACGAAGGTAGATGTTTCTGCAATTTTTAGCAAAGTAGTTGCAGCTTTATTTAACACATTCAACTAGCAAACCATACAAGATCACTCCTGATGGGTAATCTGTACTGCAGCTGCAAAGATGGAAAAGGACAGGAAGTAGCCAATCCAGACAGCTTTCCTGCGACCCTTGGAGGCTTGCATCCAGAATCTCCCTAATTCTCTAGGACATGACCAGTCCACCAAAACCAAGGCCCATGTAAACCAACTTATTCTAGGGCTTGCCAGTCCCAAAATCCTGGTTTAGATGTAAAGTGAATCTGCAATGTAGTGCATTCGTAAATAAAGTTTATTACAATTCCTGTAGCAGTACCCCATTTTACATGCACTTCCTGAAGACCATGTAGTATGAAGGAATTCTGATTCCTTTTCTTGCTTTTTTACAGTTTGCTCTATGGGTTGGAATTAAGATTGCAATGGTTATTTAGGTGGGACTTACTGAAGTGCAACACTTTCTTTAAACGTCCTGAGATTCTAATGTTTGTTTGGGTTTTTTCCCTCAACTCTTAATATTCTTGAAAGGTAATATGCTTGTAACCATATCTATTTTTTGTGGGGGAATTCTCCCTTTTTTTAAAGGTCCTATGGTCCACTGGAGAGGAGCTCTGTTCCATCAGGTCCTCCTAGGGCTGCTATGTCCAAACTTTTCAGTTTGAGGGCTAAACATAGTATGTCCAAAAGATAAGATGCAACAGTCTATAATGTGGGACAAATTCTCTGCCCTGTTCTCCTCCTTTTAGTCCTGCTTAGACAGTGCTAACAGAGTAGAAGCTATCCATGGGGGAATCCCCATGTGTAGTATAGCCAGCTCTTACATTTTCCTCTCTGCACTCCATGGTGCAGCGTGCAGTTTAGGAGTTTTGGGGTGGCTCAAATACACTGTGCATCTGCTATCCCTGTCTGACATGTGGTCCCTTTGGAAACAATAGCCAGATAGCATAACTTACAGCAAACCCCTGACTGCTTTGATTTGACTTTCCTGTCACAGAGGATGAGCTCAATAATCTTGTTATGCCTCTAGAAACTCGTTGGGGGTATCCCCCTTGCATACCTCAGGAGATCCCTGTTCCTCTTTCCTTCTTTCGTATAGATCTCAGGTCTGCAGGAAGAAAGGCTTGGGTGAGAATGGTGGTTGGGAGCAGTCTACTGAGGGGGCATTTTCCTGTTTTGTTAACCTGGCTCATTTTAGGAGACCCAGAGAATGAAGAACCCCAACCCCTCTCCTAGGGGGAAGGGACAGGTCAGTGGTTTTAGCATTGGCCTGCTAAACCCAGGGTTGTGAGTTCAATCCTTGAGGGGACCATTTAGGGATCTGGAGCAAAAATCTGTCTGGGGATTGCTTTGAGCAGGGGTTTAGACTACATGATCTCCTGAGGTCCCTTCCAACCCTGATATTCTATGATTCTAAGAAATGTGAAGGTGATTTGGGTGCAAAGAGGGAAACACACTCATGAACTAGCAAGGCTATTAACCTTACTCCTGGTCTGAGCTCTTACATCCTCTGATTATCAAGAAAGTGCAAAGCCTCAGGATCCTGTTGAACTCATTTCTAGATACTCACATAACAATAATGCAGAGCATGGATTTCACTTTCATCTTGCCAGGAGAGTACCTCTCACATGAGATCCTAGCTACTAAGATCTATGTGTTTTCACCTCCTAGCTGATTACTGTAATTCACTCTGTTTCAGACTGAATAAAGTTACATTACACAATGAAGCTCCAGTTTAGGCAGAATACAGCAGCATGGCTCTTGAACAAGAAAAAACGTAACAAACATATCATACTCTCCACTATCAGAGGGGCAGCCGTGTTAGTCTGGATCTGTAAAAGCAGCAAAGAATCCTGTGGCACCTTATAGACTAACAGACGTTTTGGAGCATGAGCTTTCGTGGGTGAATACCCACTTCTTCAGATGCATGTCATCTGAAGAAGTGGGTATTCACCCACGAAAGCTCATGCTCCAAAACGTCTGTTAGTCTATAAGGTGCCACAGGATTCTTTGCTGCTTTTATACTCTCCACTGGGTCTCCACTTGGTACCGAAGACAGTTCCAAGTACTGGTTGTAATATTTAAATCCCATAGTGGAATAGTGCTTGTCTGTTTTAAAGGCCAACTTTTTATCCACAAACAACTAAGACAGCTTTTCTCTATGGGAATGCTAACACTGATGGAGCCTGGGTTCAAACTCTCAAAAACAGGGGCTGAGGGTTATTCCATGATAGGCTGCATCTATAGTATGACTTACCAAGATAAGATGGAGCCCAAAGTCTGGCTACAGTACAGAAGACATTTCTCTGCAGTAGTTGTCTTGTACTAATGAAAAACAGGAAATACAGTGAAAAAGAAAAGGGAAGGGAAACAATTAAAAATCCAAGTAAATGTGGTTAAAAATAGGAAGGGGCCAAAATAGGATTTTCACAATTTAACTTAATGCAGGTATTTGGCATCTTGATACTGAGGTGATGGGTGTGTTACAGTTGAGTGTGGCAAAGATCTTCCTGCAACTGAGGCATGAAGGAACTCAGACTGCATCATTTATTTGGATTCATCATTCCCCCTTCCTTGTGTTTAACTGATAGACAAATATTGGTACAAATAAAGTAAATATAGTTTGGGACATAAACAGCTATAGCAAAAGTTGACTAGCTTGATGAACAAGTTTTGTGGATATTTTTAACCTCATTTAAACAAAACCATTTATACAAACAAGTACACTGTATGATCTAATACCAGCCCTCAAAATCAAACTACATTAAAAATGCAAAGTGAACAAAAAATATTGCAAACCTTTAAATCTTATGCACTGTTATCAATTTTTGATTCTTCAGTATGCTTGTTTCGAAACTGCTTGAATGCTGGAACTGACAAACCTATACATAAATGATTAGGAATGCTGTGCTAGTAATTTCCAGTAGAACTCATCATTGAGTTTCCTTATAAGAACATCTCTCTCCACTTTGAATGTTACTTAGACTTGTAAAACGCCTTTTTGAGCAATCTATTTATTCTTGAAGACAAATTATCCAAGTCAATTCTGTTAACATTGTCACAGATTGGCACTTCTTATTTTAGATTGTATCAGATCCTGTAATGATTGCCTATTATTTTGGCTGAGAGACACATTTTGACCGTTACTGACGGCCAGTTACAATTTTTCCCTTAATTTAGGAATTCCTACTTCTTACTGAAGCCAGCTGGAAACAACTAAGGCATTACAGCACCTTTCTCAGCTGTTGGCCATGGTAATATGTATTCTCTCCAAAATATATATCTTTGGCAGGAAACAGAAAGAAAGAGTCTCGGGTAATCCTTGTGCATGCCAAGTGTAAGGATTGTTATAGTTAACGGCTAGATTTCAGTCCCTGAAATTATGTTTAAAAGAAGTTCAAAGGTAGGCAAGTATTCATATAGAATATGAATGTAGTTTTCATGCAAAAAAACTTTAAAAATAACTTTTCACTATATTTATCCAGAAAAATTTTTTTTTGTAGAAGCTTTAACAGAAATGTTTTACATGACTTGCAGCTTGAATGGTTTTACAGTACCTTTAGGACTGCATCCAAAACTGCCAGATTAACAGCCACATAAAAAAGCTCTGGCTGCATATTAGAGCATTTAGTCTAAACCTACAAACACAGTTGTCCTACGGGAATTTTTGCTAATCAGCTACATGGCCTCAAAATGTAGGTCACCTGAACAGTCAGAAGTAAGAAATAATTAGAACACCACAAAAATGAACTACAGTGTGTGCAAGTGTGACATTCTTTTTTGGCGGAAAAAAAATCCGTGAGAGAGCATTCCCCAGGACATAGTAATGAAGAGTAGGTTGAAATTAAATTAGGATTTATAGAGGACACCTGCTGAACCTCCAGACTTTACTAAGGCATTGGTGGGAGTAGTGCCATTTTATGTATAATTAGTTTAATTATTTCATTAGCGATTTTGACTGCATAGATTTTCTGATTAAATTAATTGTCTAACAAATTAGCATGGAAGATATTGATAGTCATAAGTGGGATCTTATTTAATTAAATAATTTTAATCCTAGCATCCAGAGCACTCACAACTCCTCCCATCTTGGTATTTATTGCAAACTTTAGAAGCATACTCTCTATGCTATTATCTCAATCATTGATAAACATGTTGAACAGAACCGGACCCAGAACTGACCCCACGCCTTATGCCCTTCTTTCATGACTGTGAACCAGTGATAACTACTTTCTGGACACAGTTTTCCAACCAGTTTTGCACCCACCTTATAGTAGCTCCATCTAGGTTGCATTTCCCTAGCTTGTTTATGAGAAGGTCAAGCGAGATAGTAACAAAACCCTTACTAAAGTCAAGATCTACTGCTTCCCACCTATCCTTGCATCTCCCTCTCCAACTCCTGGGCCTTTCTCCTGTCTGCTTTCTTTCTTCATACGGTTTGCAGTACTAACTCCAGGCCCTCTGTTCAAGGTCTGATGTCACACTGGCTTACAGGATCTTGCTAAACATGGCATACTGAGTCCTCTTCTTTCTCATCTGACTCAGGCATTCCTGGGTATGGCGGGAATACCTCAAGGCTGCAACTGCAGATAAAACACAGAGGTACCACTGTTATAATGGAAACTGAAAGTTAAGGATCAGAACTCCCTTCCCTTTATTGCACTGTTAAACAAGAATGGAATACCATTTAGTTAAATATTTTTGGATGTTTTTTACATTTTCAAATATATTGATTTCAGTTATAACACAGACTACAAAGTGTACAGTGCTCAGTTTATTTTTATTACAAATATTTGCACTGCAAAAATAAAAGAAATAATATTTTTCAATTTCCCCATTGCAAGTACTGTAGTGCAGTCTCTTTATTATGAAAATTGAATTTACAAATGTAAAATTGTGTAAAAAAAACCCTGCATTCAAAATGATAAATAAAAGAAATAGTATTTTTCCATTCACCTCATACAAATACTGCAGTGCAATCTCTTTATCGTGAAAGTGCAACTTACAAATGTAGATTTTTTTAATTACATTACTGCACTCAAAACCAAAACAATGTAAAACTTTAGCGCCTACAAGTTCATTCAGTCCTACTCCTTGTTCAACCAATCACTCAGACAAACAAGTTTGTTTACATTTGCAGGGGATAATGCGGCCCACTTCTTGTTTACAATGTCATCTGAAATTGAGAACAGGCATTCACATGGCACCATTATAGCCATGGTCACAAGATATTTACATGCCAAATGCCCTAAAGATTCATATGTCCCTTCGTGCTTCAACCAACATTCCAGAAGACATGCATCCATACAACTGACAGGTTCTGCTCGATAACAATCCAAAGTAGCGCGAACTGACACGTGTTCATTTTCATCATTTTAGTCAGATGCCATAAGCATAAGGTTGATTTTTTTGGTGGTTCAGGTTCTGTAGTTTCCACACTGGAGTATTTCTCTTTTAAGACTTCTTAAAGCATGCACCACACCTAGTCCCTCTCAGACTTTGGAAGGCACTTCAGATTCTTAAATCTTGGGTTGAGTGCTGTAGCTATCTTTAGAAATCTTACATTGGTACCTTCTTTGCTTTTTGTCAAATCTGCAGTGAAAGCATTCTTAAAACAAACATGTGTTGGGTCTGTCATAAACAGATAGCTAAGGGTTAATGTCTCTTTCACCTGAAGCACCTGACCAGAGGACCAATCAGGAAACTGGATTTTTTCAACTTTGGGTGGAGGGAATTGAGTGTCTTTTGTCTTTGTCTGCCTGCCTGCCTTCTCTGAGCTTTGGAGAAGTAGCTCTACTTTCTAGTCTTCTGTTTCTAAGTGTAAGGACAAAGAGATCAGATAGTAAGTTCTATGGTTTTCTTTTCTTTGGTATTTGCATGAATATAAGTGCTGGAGTGCTTTGATTTGTATTCTTTTTGAATAAAGCTGTTTATTCAATATTCTTTTAAGCAATTGACCCTGTGTTGTATTATCTCAATACAGAGAGAACATTTGTACTTATTTTTCTTTCTTTTTATATAAAGCTTTCTTTTAAGACCTGTTGGAGTTTTTCTTTACTTCAGGGAAATTGAGTCTGTACTCACCAGGGAATTGGTGGGAGGAAGGAATCGGGGAGATCTGTGTGTTGGATTGCTAGCCTGATGTTGCATTCCCTCTGGGGGAATAGGAAAGTACTTTTTGTTTCCAGGATTGGGAACAGAGAGGGAGATTCACTCTGTTTGGATTCACAGAGCTTGTGTCTGTGTATCTCTCCAGGAGCACCTGGAGGGGGGAAGGGAAAAAGGATTATTTCCCTTTGTTGTGAGACTCAAGGGATTTGGGTCTTGGGGTCCCCAGGGAAGGTTTTTCAGGGGGACCAGAGTGCCCCAAAACACTCTAATTTTTTGGGTGGTGGCAGCAGGTACCAGGTCCAAGCTGGTAACTAAGCTTGGAAGTTTTCATGCTAACCCCCATATTTTGGACGCTAAGGTCCAAATCTGGGACTAAGGTTATTACATGGTGTGCAGCTGGTGGGACTAGAATCCAGAAGCCAGTAGAAATATTATATTTTTCTTTTCTCTGCTAAGGGCTTTTTAGCAGAGAGAAGCAGTTGGTTTTTTAAGGGAACCAGAGAGAATTTTTTTTTCTGCTCTCTCTGGCAGTTTGTGGCTTGCATGTTAAGGGTCTTTTGTCATGCAATAGCCCTCCCATTAGGAGTCAAGTACCAGCACTTATAGGCATGCAAATAAAGTGGTTTTTCTGGTTTCCCTTCATTGAACATTAGCTAGAGAGAGAAAAGGAAAATTAGCTAAAGGCACTGTTGCTAGGCAGACTTCAGGAGGCAACAGAGAACCTGCAGTTCAGAAGATAAACACCGGAGGGCACCCCAACACAAGAAAACAGGAATCATGACTTCTAAGGCAAAAATTGAGGCCCAAGAGCAAGTCAGAGAAGCTGAACACAGGCGACAACTGGAAATAAAACAAACAGAGATGGAAATAAGAGAAAGAGAAAGAGAGGCTGCCCACCGCCGAGAAATGGAAAAGCACCAAAAAGAAATGGAAAAACAACAAAAAGAGAATGAAGAGAAGGAAAAACAGAGAAAACATGAACTGGAGTTGGCAAAAGCTGGGCTGCATGTGCCAGCCAACCCTAACAACCCGGCGCCAAATATTGCTCCACAGCACAGGAAATTTCCCACCTACAAGGCAGGTGATGACACCGAGGCCTTCTTGGAAAATTTTGAAAGAGCCTGTCTTGGGTACAGCATTCCCGAAGACCAGTACATGGTAGAATTGAGGTCACAGCTCAGTGGACCTTTAGCAGAGGTGGCAGCTGAAATGCCTAAGCACCAAATGAATGACTATAAACTTTTTCAAACCAAGGCCAGATACAGGATGGGGATAACCCCAGATCATGCCCGTCGGCGTTTCAGAAACCAAAAGTGGAAACCAGAGGAGTCATTTCCCAAACACGCCTACTACATTGCAAAAAACTATGAGGCCTGGCTAACAGGAAACAACATTCAAACCTTGGAAGAACTGAACCTCCTCATACAAATGGAGCAGTTCTTGGATGGTGTTCCTGAAGACATCACACGGTACATACAAGATGGACACCCCAAGAATATCGCTGAGGCGGGGGAGATTGGAGCCAAATGGATGGAACTGGCAGAAAGCAAAAAAGCTACTGTCAAGGGGAACGATTACCCCAGGGGGCACACAGACCATAAACCCTACCACCGAGGACAGCCAAAGACCCCACATACCACCCAAGTAAAGCCACAGATACCCTACCCTTCAACCTCACCAGTCTCCAGTAACTCACCTCGGCCCAGTGACCCATCAGATGGAAGATGCTTTAAGTGTAATGAACTGGGACATATCAAGGCCAAGTGTCCCAAGAACACCATGCGAGTGCAATTCATTACACCACCATCACACCAAAGATCCCCAGGCCCGGATGCCTCTCAAATACCCTTGGAGCGAAGGGAAAATTTGAGAGTGGGCGGAAAGAAGGTTACTGCGTGGAGAGACACGGGGGCACAAGTGTCAGCTATCCACCAATCCTTCGTTGACCCCAAATTCATCAACCCAAAGGCCAAAGTTACAATTTACCCCTTCATGTCACAAGCTGTAGACTTGCCTACAGCTCAACTGCCTGTCCAGTACAAAGGCTGGTCAGGAATGTGGACTTTTGCAGTCTATGACAATTATCCTATCCCCATGCTACTGGGGGAAGACTTGGCCAACCAGGTGAGGCGGGCCAAGAGAGTGGGAATGGTTACACGTAGCCAAACCAGGCAAGCTTCCAGACCCATTCCTGTTCCTGAACCGTCCACAGAGGCCCCGTCTGTGTTACCAGAGACCCAGACAGAGGTAGTGGACCCGGATTCCATGCCTACCACTGAAACAGCCACAGCATCTCCAGTCCCAGGCCCGGAACTGGAACAGCAACCAGCACCAGCAAGTGCAACTACATCTTCAAACTCAACGCCAGAGGGCGCCAGCGAGCCAAAACTGGCAGAAGCAACAGACAGCCATACCCAAAAGGCTCAGCCAGAGCCTGAAATACCCTCAGGTGCACCAGCAGAGAGCGGTTCACCAGCAACGAAAACAACCCCATCACCTACATCGCTTCCAGAGGGACCAAGCCCAAGTCCACAGTCTGAGGAAGAACTGGTGACCCCAGCCTCAAGGGAACAGTTCCAGACTGAGCAGGAAGCAAATGACAGTCTTCAGAAAGCTTGGGCGGCGGCACGGAGCACCCCACCGCCTCTCAGCTCTTCTAATGGATCCCGGTTTGTTATAGACCAAGGACTTTTATACAAGGAAATTCTTTCTGGTGGACACCGGGAAGAATGGCAGCCGCAAAAACAGTTGGTGGTTCCAACTAAGTACCGGGGGAAGCTCTTAAGCTTAGCCCATGATCATCCCAGTGGCCATGCTGGGTTGAACAGAACCAAGGACCGGTTGGGGAAGTCCTTCCACTGGGAGGGGATGGGCAAGGACGTTGCCAAGTATGTCCGGTCTTGTGAGGTATGCCAAAGAGTGGGAAAGCCTCAAGACCAGGTCAAGGCCCCTCTCCAGCCACTCCCCATAATTGAGGTCCCATTTCAGCGAGTAGCTGTGGATATTCTGGGCCCTTTCCCAAAAAAGACGCCCAGAGGAAAGCAGTACGTACTGACTTTAGTGGACTTTGCTACCCGATGGCCGGAAGCAGTCGCTCTAGGCAACACCAGGGCTAACACTGTGTGCCTGGCCCTAACAGACATCTTTGCCAGGGTAGGTTGGCCCTGCGACATCCTTACAGATTCAGGGTCTAATTTCCTGGCAGGGACCATGGAAAAACTGTGGGAAACTCATGGGGTGAATCACTTGGTTGCCACCCCATACCACCATCAAACCAATGGCCTGGTGGAAAGGTTCAATGGAACTTTGGGGGCCATGATACGAAAATTCATCAACGAATTCTCCAATAATTGGGACCTAGTGTTGCAGCAGTTGCTGTTTGCCTACAGGGCTGTACCACATCCCAGTTTAGGGTTTTCACCATTTGAACTTGTGTATGGTCACGAGGTTAAGGGGCCATTACAGTTGGTGAAGCAGCAATGGGAGGGGTTTACGCCTTCTCCAGGAACTAACATTCTGGACTTTGTAAGCAACCTACAAAGCACCCTCCGACACTCTTTAGCCCTTGCTAGAGAGAACCTAAAGGATGCTCAAGAAGAGCAAAAGGCCTGGTATGACAAACATGCCAGAGAACGTTCCTTCAAGGTAGGAGACCAGGTTATGGTCTTGAAGGCGCAACAGGCCCATAAGATGGAAGCATCATGGGAAGGGCCATTCACGGTCCAAGAGCGCCTGGGAGCTGTAAACTACCTCATAGCATTTCCCAATTCCTCACTAAAGCCTAAAGTGTACCATGTTAATTCTCTCAAGCCTTTCTATTCCAGAGACTTACAGGTTTGTCAGTTACAGTCCAGGGAGAGGATGCTGAGTGGCCTGACGGTGTCTACTACGACGGGAAAAAAGACGGTGGCGTGGAAGAGGTCAACCTCTCAACCACCCTGGAACGTCTGCAGCGGCAACAAATCAAGGAGCTGTGCACTAGCTTCGCCCCATTGTTCTCAGCCACCCCAGGACGGACTGAACGGGCATACCACTCCATTGATACAGGTAATGCTCACCCAATCAGAACCCCACCCTACCGAGTCTCTCCTCATGCCCAAGCTGCTATAGAACGGGAGATCCAGAACATGCTACAGATGGGTATAATCCGCTCATCTACCAGTGCATGGGCATCTCCAGTGGTTCTGGTACCCAAACCAGATGGGGAAATACGCTTTTGCGTGGACTACCGTAAGCTAAATGCTGTAACTCGTCCGGACAACTATCCAATGCCACGCACCGATGAGCTATTGGAAAAGTTGGGACGTGCCCAGTTCATCTCTACAATAGACTTAACCAAGGGGTACTGGCAAGTACCGCTAGATGAACCTGCCAAGGAGAGGTCAGCATTCGTCACCCATGCGGGGGTGTATGAATTCAATGTCCTTCCTTTCGGCCTTCGAAATGCACCCGCCACCTTCCAGAGGCTGGTAGATGGTCTACTAGCTGGACTGGGAGAATTTGCAGTTGCCTACCTCGATGATGTGGCCATATTTTCAGACTCCTGGCCCGAACACCTACTACACCTGGAAAAGGTCTTTGAGCGCATCAGGCAGGCAGGACTAACTGTTAAGGCCAAAAAGTGTCAAATAGGCCAAAACAGAGTGACTTACCTGGGGCACCAGGTGGGTCGAGGAACCATAAACCCCCTACAGGCCAAGGTGGATGCTATCCAAAAGTGGCCTGTCCCAAGGTCAAAGAAGCAGGTCCAATCCTTCTTAGGCTTGGCCGGATACTACAGGCGATTTGTACCACACTACAGCCAAATCGCTGCCCCACTGACCGACCTCACCAAAAAGACCCAGCCAAATGCAGTTAAGTGGACTGATGAGTGTCAAAAGGCCTTTACCCAACTTAAGGCAACGCTCATGTCTGACCCTGTGCTCAGGGCCCCGGATTTTGACAAGCCATTCCTAGTAACCACGGATGCATCTGAGCGTGGTATAGGAGCAGTGCTCATGCAGGAAGCAACAGATCACAACTTCCATCCTGTCGTGTTTCTCAGCAAGAAACTGTCTGAGAGGGAAAGTCACTGGTCAGTCAGTGAAAAGGAATGCTATGCCATTGTGTACGCCCTGGAAAAGCTACGCCCATATGTTTGGGGACGGCGGTTCCAACTACAAACTGACCATGCTGCACTAAAGTGGCTTCATACTGCCAAGGGAACAACAAGAAACTTCTTCGTTGGAGTTTAGCTCTCCAAGATTTTGATTTTGAAATTCAACACATCACAGGAGCTTCTAATAAAGTTGCTGATGCACTCTCCCGTGAGAGTTTCCCAGAATTCAGTAGTTAAAAAGTGTTCTTAAAATGTAGAAGTCTGTTAGTTATGTACTTAGGAGTATATGTAAAGGTGTATGTGTTGTATTAATCTGTTTATTTTCAAGTTCTAGAAGGAAATCGCCGCCAGTGAGCTTCCCCACTGTCTGCAATTTGGGGGGCGTGTCATAAACAGATAGCTAAGGGTTAATGTCTCTTTCACCTGAAGCACCTGACCAGAGGACCAATCAGGAAACTGGATTTTTTCAACTTTGGGTGGAGGGAATTGAGTGTCTTTTGTCTTTGTCTGCCTGCCTGCCTTCTCTGAGCTTTGGAGAAGTAGCTCTACTTTCTAGTCTTCTGTTTCTAAGTGTAAGGACAAAGAGATCAGATAGTAAGTTCTATGGTTTTCTTTTCTTTGGTATTTGCATGAATATAAGTGCTGGAGTGCTTTGATTTGTATTCTTTTTGAATAAAGCTGTTTATTCAATATTCTTTTAAGCAATTGACCCTGTGTTGTATTATCTCAATACAGAGAGAACATTTGTACTTATTTTTCTTTCTTTTTATATAAAGCTTTCTTTTAAGACCTGTTGGAGTTTTTCTTTACTTCAGGGAAATTGAGTCTGTACTCACCAGGGAATTGGTGGGAGGAAGGAATCGGGGAGATCTGTGTGTTGGATTGCTAGCCTGATGTTGCATTCCCTCTGGGGGAATAGGAAAGTACTTTTTGTTTCCAGGATTGGGAACAGAGAGGGAGATTCACTCTGTTTGGATTCACAGAGCTTGTGTCTGTGTATCTCTCCAGGAGCACCTGGAGGGGGGAAGGGAAAAAGGATTATTTCCCTTTGTTGTGAGACTCAAGGGATTTGGGTCTTGGGGTCCCCAGGGAAGGTTTTTCAGGGGGACCAGAGTGCCCCAAAACACTCTAATTTTTTGGGTGGTGGCAGCAGGTACCAGGTCCAAGCTGGTAACTAAGCTTGGAAGTTTTCATGCTAACCCCCATATTTTGGACGCTAAGGTCCAAATCTGGGACTAAGGTTATTACAGGGTCACTATCTGAAACTGCTATAACTTGAAATATATGGCAGCATGTGAATGAAACAGAACAGGAGACATACAATTCTTCCCCAAAGAGTTCCGTTACAAATTTAATGAACACATTTTTTTAATGTGCATCATCAGTATGGAAGCGTGTCCTCTACATGGTGGCTGAAGCATGAAGGGGGATACGAATATTTAGCATATCTGGCACATAAATACCTTGCAATGCAGGTTACAAAAGTGTGAACTCCTGTGACATTGTAAATAAGAATCCGGCAGCATTATCTCCCATAAATGTAAACAAATGTGTTTGTCTCAGTGATTAGCTGAACCGGAAGTGGGCCTAAGTGGACTTATAGGCTCTAAAGTTTTACATTGTTTTGTTTTTGAGTGCAGTTATGTTAAAAAAAGAATCTACATTTGTAAATTGAACTTTTATGATAAAGAGATTGCATTATGGTATTGTATGAGGTGAACTGAAAAATACCATTTCTTTTGTTTATCATTTTTACAATACAAATATTTGTAATAAAATAATATAAAGTGAGCACAGTACACTTTGTATTCTGTGTTGTAATTGAAATCATTATATTTGAAAATGTAGAAAAACATCCAAAATATTTAATAAATTTCATTTCATACTCTATTGCTTAACAGTGCGATTAAAACTGCAATTAATCGTGATTAATTTTTTTAATCGTGATTAATATTTTTGAGTTAATCATGTGAGTTAACTGCAATTAATTGACAGCCCTAGTGGAAACCTGAGGTTCAACCACTCTGGAATTGGATCTCTGGGTGGCAGCCTCCTACTTCCTAACTATGTTTTCAGGACAGGACCAATGGTGACAGCACCTGTAAGACCTTTTCTTCTAGCAGCCTGTGACAGTGGCTGATTAAGTAACTCAAAAATAGCTCCTTCAAAACAAAAAATTATTTATTCATCCACAGGTACATAGCAGGGAAAGCAAGGGGTAAACAAAATAAAGGTCTATATTCCTATCTCCCCTTAATCTCTTCTTCCAAGCTTTGGTAAGTCCCATTCATACAGTTACTGTCATCTCTTGGGTGGGAAACTGCCTGCACTGCTGCAGCATGTTCTCTATGTTATTCTCTGTTAGAGACTCACCGTCACCCACTGCTGACAGCCCACTCAACCCTGTCTCTTCTCTAGATCAGCATCTTTCAGTTTTTACTATCCTCTTTGATCCTAGGTTTGGACTTGGGAGAATATTTTTTTCTAGCTCAGTTGAAGCCACCTAGGGGTACATTTCCCTAGTTAATAGCTTCCCTGTTGTTTCCCCTAAGGACCCTTGGCACTTTCTATATTATCTTATCTTTGCCATTTTTTGTTGTTTCCTGTGGGCTTGCCCCTTACAGCCTCCTTTGATTTAACTCTACTCAAACAAGCAAGTTAATATCACATAGCTGCAAATGCTATTTATAAAACAAAACACAAAACCCACACATTTCCCTCATTTTTCACAGTACTATTGTAGCTTCTTTACCATAGCAAACAGGCCTGCAGAAATAGAGAACTGTGCTATGTTGCTAACTTGAATGATGTCTCAATAAATTGTATATTTGTCATATCTAGATTTGTTGTGTCTGAATTTTTTCCAATGCCTTGCATCTTAAGTAATTTACACCTGTACCTAGTGTACCAAATCAGAATAGTACCGTTGTCCATACATGACTGCACGAAGTGCATGGCAGTGTCAGGTGCATTATCAGTACAGTTGAGCTCAAGCCACCAAGTTTGGATTTCTGCTCCACAGACTAGCATTGATAGATCCTAGGGCATGTTAAATAAGGTATCTGAAACATATAGTAACTTGTTCAAGAAATTAAGATTTAAATAAAAATGTTGTACAGGCCATGTATTGTACAGGCCATGTTGAACACAAAGTACCAGAGCCCCTGGCATCCATTCACAAGAGAAACATATCAAGTGATTATCTGTTGCAAAACATTTAATAAAGTATATAACTGAAAAAAATGGATTAAATATTCTTCAGGATGTAGATCTAGCAGAGGGGGAACAAATGGTAATGCTGTGTCATTATTTTGCTATGAAATTACACTTAAAACAATGGCACATACGTGACTAGATAATTAATGTACATGGGTCTCATGAGATTCTGTGAACATAAAGTCAGCAAAGGAGTAACGATGTATTTCACAAGTTCAGATTAGATTTCATGTCCATCTGTGAGGCACTGCCCTACTTTGCCTTCCAGGATTTTATTTCACAATCATTTTTATGGAAAAAGAAAGCTACTGTTACTGTACTATTTTTTTCTGACACCATTCACCTTGGCAACAGTAAGATGGCACGGCTGCTTGGGTTCTGACTGCACTGTCAGTTCTTTGTGCAAGTTTGATTCTGTGGTGTAATGTAGTTGCGTGCAATAGGTCATTTTGATAAGATTACACCTATATCACTGTATAGCTGCCATGGAGCCTAATCTTGATTCTAAAGCCGGAAATATTTTCTCCACACTTCCTATGGAATTTAAGGTAAGTGTTTTGACAAAATTCCACCCACTCCACCACCAACTGGCACATCTCTTTCTTCCCAAATGTAGAAAGTGGTCCAGGCTAATATAATGTCAGGCTAACTCAGTTGAGCATGATCAACCAGGGACATCCATGGGGTGGCAAATTAACATTTCCACAGTCTATCAGCATGAAAAGTATGTGCTATATCACATGATTCTTACTTGATCTGGGCAGTACTTTGTTAAAGGATGTGTTCAGGTTTGGGACCATAATAATCACACTCAACTGTGCAGAAGAATATCTGTCTGCTGCGTATCTGTGCTAGGAGTCATCTATTCTTGCTTTTAATCACACCCAATGTATTACACGGTTCTGATGGGCATCCCAGAGAGAACAACTGTTCAGGCTCTCTTTGCTGTGGTTGTGTTTGTCCTACTTTTAAACATTGCCTAGTCTTGATTAGGATCCAAAGGTTTATCGCTTAATTGGTTGGTGGCCTGTGATATACAGGAGGTCAAACTAGAGATCTGGTGGTTCTTTCTGATCTTAAAGTCTATAACTACAACTAATTTACCAAGTGAGTGTACAATTTTACAGTATAATGTCAGTTGCTAACATGAAATTACCTTTATGCAGAGCACCAGTGATGTTTGCTTTACTGTTATATATCTTGGCACAAAAGGAGTGACTTCATATGGGACAGGTGCCACTTGAAGAGAACATAACTGCAGCCATGGTCATGTTCTGTTGACACCAATTCTATAGATTCCATATTATATCCATGGAGATTTGTCTCAATAGATATGAGAACTTCCTCATGGCCTGTTGCAGGATTATACACATGAAAAGGCATGCTACATTTAGTGTGGATGGAGCTCTTAAGTCCTTGATTTCCTCTCTTTTTCCTCCTCTGATTGTGAGTTTGTGCCGTATATATGGTTGCCACATCTCTCCTGTTATTTGCCTATTCTTTCTCCCTGACCCAACTTATTCTGTTTATCTTCCCTTTTTCTGTGTATTTTAGTGGAGTTTGATTTCCATTTTTCATTCTTTTTTTCTTGTTACTGCTCTTCTAGGTCTCTCCTTCCCTTCTGAATCACTCCCTTTTTCCTCAGCATCTTCTCACAAAACCTTCTCTCCTCTCTCTGTTTCACCCCCCTTTTCTCTGTTCCTCTTCACACTTTCCCTTAGGTGTGGGAGGGAAGAAAAAATCTATTGGAGTGCCTTAATCCTTGCAGGAGCTGAGAAGAAGTATTTCAGGCTGATGAGTCCTTGAAGAAAACATGAAGAGAAACCAGAAGACAGATTTAAAAAGAATCAGCATCCACTCTGCTCAGTGAGGGGAACAATTTAGCAGTGGGGTTGGGAATATGGCAGGCTCTTCATTGTCCACTCCTCCTCTTCTCCACTTTCTGTGAGCATATTCTATTGCTCCACCCATTCTCTTTTTGTTGTCTCCTGAGGGGAAATTCAGAAATAAGGATGAGAGAGCAGGCCTTGGAGCTCAGAGGCTTCCTTTGCTTTGCTTTTTCACCACTGGTGCTTCAAGATGTGTGTGTTCCTGATTGTAACAGGTAGATGAAACCAATGCCCAATCCTGGCAAGGTTTTATAGATTTTTTGAGGTAGGGGAAGAGATATAATCCATAGGTTGGGAATTGCTGCCATAAGCATTAAATGCAACCATATTTTCTAGTTTTTTTGTTTTAAATCAATTTTAATTTATGAAACTATGAATCTGCCTGAAATCCTAGCCCCGCTGAGGTCAAAACTTCCATTGACTTCAGGTGGGTCAGAATTTCACTCCAAGTTTTTACAGGAAAAAACAGAATTCTGACACATGCCTTTCTTCCATCTCTTGTAGTGTTCCATTACCTGTGGCAAAGGAATGCAGTCCCGAGTAATCCAATGTATGCACAAGATCACAGGAAGGCATGGCAATGAATGTTTTTCCTCAGAAAAGCCCGCAGCATACAGACCCTGCCATCTTCAACCCTGCAACGAGAAAATTAACGTAAATACAATCACATCACCCAGGTTAGGTAAGCTGGAAAAAAAGCCATATGACAGTGCAGAAGTTATCTTTTTCTGTCTTTCCTTATGAAGGAAATGATGGTCCTGTGATTAAAAGCACAAGGCTGGGATTTAGGCAATCTAGATTCTATCCTTATATCTCCTGTAGAATTATGTGGCACTTTAGGCATGTCATTTTAACATATCTGTGGCTCAGTTTCCCCATATGTAAATTGCAGATAAAAATAGTTTGCAAGGGTTTCATGAAACTTAATTCATAAATGTTTGTAAAGCACACTGGTATCCATGAAGGGGAAGTGATGTGGTATTCCATCTTATTATTGTTACTAAACATCAAAATGTAAATATCTTTATGTTGGTGTTAGAAATTTATTTCAAACCAGTTATTTTTCTGGTTAATTGCACCACACATTTTTAGAGTTGAGAAAATATATAAAGTTTAGTTTGGCAAAGTTTTCTAAACAACATTCTCATGGTCCTTAAAGGACCAAGAAGGCCCTGGTTTAAGGAGTGTGTACAAATGGTTTCTTCTGCCAGTCTTTCACTCAGATCACTACATCTGTCTATGATTGTGTAGAACATCAGAGATTAAATCTTCCACATAAAGGGGTTAGAGACAAATTTACTGGGACCATTTTAAAATCCAAAAGTTTCTCAAACTCTGTTTCCCGTTAGAGAGCCTGGAAGAAATTCCACTACTGGTGTAGAGAGAGATCTGTTAACCCTACCAATTATCCTTCAAGTAAAATCCTTAGTGGAGTTTTGATGAGGTTCTTACCGTCACCTCCTTAGAATGTCAGTCTGAGCCTTGAGCATGATTGGGATATATTCAAAGATCTGCTATAGTACACCTTTTCCCGATGATTTTTTCAGAGCCCTTTTTAGGATAAACCCTCCTGTCAATAGATTATTCCTGCATGGAAAGCAAATCTGATGTCATAAACTGTCTGTAATCCTCCCTTTGAGCTAATGAAGGATATTCCCCTTTGAAGTTGGAACCCTTATAGCATTTTGTGTAAGTGGCCATTGTCTCGTCTTGCTGGATCACTGAGATGACAGCTGAGGCTTACAGACCTCCTTATATAGTATTTCATAAGGACAAAGTTGTTCTTCATGTTTTATGTGTCTTTGTGCACAATTGCCCAACTGACCTCCACCAACGTCAGAACACTTTTTCCATCCAGTGAGACAGAGACATCTCCCTGCCTTAGATGTGAGACAGGCCACGAAGTTCTACTTTATATAAATATGCAACATAGAAATTTTAGGTTGATTTGAAATTTATTTTATTTTATTTGAAGGACCAAAGTGAGGTAGTGAGGACCATAAGGCTGAGTTGTCTGAGTAGATCAGAAGATGTAGCACTGTAATCTCAAAGTCAACCTTATCCACTAGGAGTTAGGGTCCATTCCACCAGATGCATAGAGACAATGCTTGCCTTGAGTAGAGCTGCCATTTGGGCTTCCAGTCATATTGTTACCCATTCCAGTCAAGTGGCTTCCAGTCATATTGTTACCCATGCTTCTTCACATATAGCTTTTGACATCTGTTCTGGTTTCTGTTCTCCTTCCCCTCTCCCCCCCATGCAATGGAAGGAGAGCTACACAGATCTTATCTAATTTGAGCCTAACCTTGTCACTTCAAGGAATACCTAATTTAGTGTTTCTTTGGACTAGGTCCATCTGTAATGCCCCGCTAATTGTTTTTCTATTCTAATGTTATTTGCACATTTAATTATAAATATATAGGGGGGAGGGATAGCTCAGGGGTTTGAGCATTGGCCTACTAAACCCAGGGTTGTGAGTTCAATCCCTGAGGGGGCCATTAAGGGAACGGGGGTAAAAATCTGGGGATTGGTCCTGCTTGGAGCAGGGGGTTGGACTAGATGACCTCCTGAGGTCCCTTCCAACCCTAATAGTCTATGATTCTATGATTATATATTTGTAAAAGCAGCAAAGAATCCTGTGGCACCTTATAGACTAACAGATGCTTAGGAGCATGAGCTTCGTCGGATGCATCCAACGAAGTGGGTATTCACCACGAAAGCTCATGCTCCTAAACGTCTTTTAGTCTATAAGGTGCCACAGGATTCTTTGCTGCTTTTACAGATCCAGACTAACATGGCTACCCCTCTGATACTATTATATATTTGTATTTTAATAGTGCTTGGAGGCTCTGTAACAGGGTGGCTTGCCCCTTAAGGGCTGGAAGGCTGAGGCTAGCCAACTCTTGTTACTAAAAAGGCACACCTAGGTTGGATCAGGGAATTCCTCATAAACAGCAGCAGGAAGCTGCATGGTGTGGCTAACAGAATGAAGCCAGGGCCAGAGCTCCAGCCAGAAAGGTGGAGCAGACAGGGGTAGAGCAAGAGCTCTGTGGGTATGTCTATACAACAAAGAAAAACCCACAACTGGCCCATGCCTGCCAGCTTGGGCTCACAGGCCTCTGGCTGTGGGGCTGTTTCATTGCTGTGTAGATTTCTGGGCTCAGGCTGTAGCCTGGACTCTAGAACTCTGAGGGGTGGGAGGGCCTGCAAAGTGATCCTGACCTTGAGGTTCAGCTCAGTAAGTGGCCAGTGAGGGATCAGGGTCTCATTATGTTAGGCACTGTACAGATGTGAAATAAAAGTTCAGATCCTGCCCCAGAGAGCTTACAGTTTTGGTTACGAAATGCTAGATGGAACAGGTGGACAGAACAAATAGGAGAGGAGGAAGGGTGGATGAGGCAATAGTGCTTTGAGCATGGTTTGTATGGTAAGCAGTAGTCAGAGCTCACCACCTGCCTGACCATTATCAGCTGACAGAGTTGTGTACGCATCACGGAGTGATGAGTCTTAAGGAAGGATTTTTAAGGAGAATAAGTTAGTGGCTTTTTAGATACTAATGAGGTGTGCATAAGCGGTTGTGAAGGAGTAAGTGCAAAGATTTTTGAGGTAGAATGATTTTGAATGGTGGGAGCATTGGCAGAGTGAAGGCACTAGTCAGCACCATAATGTTTTAATGGAAGAGCTAGGTAGGGTGAGGCTAAGCCATGAAGGGCCTTAAAGGTAAAGAAGAGAAGCTTGTGTTTGATACATTAGGGAAGGGGGGATTCAAAGAGGGTGGTATTATCAGAGCGATGAGTAGGAAAATAATCTTAGCAACATCATTTTGAATGGACTTGAGGGGATAAGGTTGCAGTTGTCCAAGCCGGAGAGGAGGAGATTGCAGTAATTAAGATGTGATATGATCGTATCTGTCCAAGTATACCATCTTATTCCTGAAATATATCTCTTTCTCTGTGGATAATCATTACTAATGTATTGCAATGTCCATTTTTCTAGATAAAAGGTATTTGCTTTATTTATACTTTTGCAAGTATTATCTTGAAATTGTGCTGTCTTGTAAGTGTATGGCATTTGTGACAAGGAGACTGTTGGGTCTACGCAGCTGGCCCTCAAAAATTCTAATTATTAAAATACTGGCAGCATGTCACTAGGATAGGATTTTTTCCTCTGTTGAAAAATAAACAAGCTTCACCCCACCCATTCCTTCCCACGACAGAACCCGAGTGCCCTCCCAGCTTCTTTTCTCTCTGTGCCTCCCTCAGAAGTGCCTGAGTGCCCTCTTTCCATGCCTGCTGGCCACTTTCTTATCAGTTACTCCTGCTTCTGCTCTCACCCAGTCCACCGCCTGGTTCCTGACCCAATGGAGTCACTAGCAGGGAGGTCGGTTGTGTCAGAAGTCTTTAGACACCCTTAAGAACATCTCTACTACCTAATGGTTTACTAATAAATTTAGTAATAGGTAATAATAGAATGAATGAACATTATACTCTGCTTTAAGTATCAAATGAACTATTTGAGTGTATAGATATATAGTTGTGTTTTTTGTTTGTTGTTTCACAGCTGCTTTAACATTCAAGTGCCTGGGAGACCAGTGGCCTGTATACTGCAGAGTGATACGAGAGAAGAACCTCTGTCAGGACATGAGGTGGTATCAACGCTGCTGTGAGACATGCAGGGACTTTTATGCGCAAAAAATGCAACAAAAGAGTTGACCTCTGTCAGGCTGGCTGGCTCTCAGCTCTTTGCAATCTCATTATTTATACACACACACACACACACACACACGCTTTTTCAGACCAAATATTATCAGATTACATATAATTTAATCAAATTAATTTATTTTTACCTGCCAGACATGCTTGTTTTGGTTAGATGGCTTTTGTGTTTTATTCTCTGAGGTTTTCATAATTTTTATATGAACAATTTTGGATACATATATCAGAATTTTTAAAAAAATAGTATTTTAAATGTTTATGTTCGGTAGGATCATCTCTCTGTTGCCAAAAAAAATCCCTCATGTTATCTTGAATTTATTTTAATTTAGCTGGATAGTTTTTGCTGTATTTGGAAATAAAGCCAATTTTTTTTATTTTAATTTTTTGGCATTCAGAGTCAGAATGACCTTGTTTATTTTGCAACAGATGTTGAGGTGCCTAAGCTAACATTGTTGAACAGGTTATTACAGAATGTATTGTGAAATCAGTTTCTCTTTGGGTTAGAGACATACTGTAGGAGAGAATCTACTGTAACATATAACCTATGATGAACAAAAAAAATCAAAATTTTTGATCGTGCTCATGAACACATACTTGAACACAAGTATTGAATCAATGAAACACTGTAGAGATTTACACTGAATCACTCACTGTTGCACTGTTTGAGGTAGTTTAGAGAAACACAAGTTCTAGAATTTGTACCATCCTATGAAACCATGTCTGTACTGTTTTAACATGTCACTTGATTTTAAATGTTTTCAGTAAAAGACCCATGCCTCTTTATGCCTTTGTCTGTCCTCTTTGCAGTTCTACAAATGGAAGAGTCCTTGTTCTTGCCATTTGTATGCGTAATCTGTTAAATATTTTCCAGTTCTTTGTTGATGACATAGAAGATAGCTTTGTGATACTGCTTTAGTTTCATCTTTGTTTTATGAAAGTCTTTATACAAAGAAAAGTTTTACAATCCTGTGAAACATTTTAAAACAGCTGAAATTTTCCTTATGAGAAAATATTGTACATGATTCACATGATTTTTACATTTTCAATAAAAAAGTTAAACCTCTTTCTTTATTTCTGTTTTTTCTATTTTGTGCATCTGAAATACTCCTGGGTTTGTTTCCCTTTTTTAAATTTTAAATAGGGCTTATGTCATCCTCCCCACCCCTGCGTCTATAATACAAGTCCATGGGACGGAGCAGCATAAAGGGGCTCTAAAAGCCCTGGACCTGATGAGGAGAATCCTACAGCTGAGGGGAGAGAAAGACAGCTACAGATTGTCTCCTGAAGACCGCTTTGCAAACTGGCTGTAGGAGGAATGTGTCTGACATGGAAGTGGTTGGAGCTGCTACCCATAGGCAGTCAGGGATGCACAAAAAAAATTACCTTTGGGCTGGCACCAAGGATGCAAAGTTTCAGAGGCAAATGAGAATATTTTCTAGATATAATGAGTGAAATCAGGGATTATCATCTAAGTTTACCTGCAACTTTAGCTACAGCTTTCGTTTCTTCAGTGGCTGTAATACTTGACTATTAAATGTACATGCAGTCTGCAACTTGGAAGTCATTATGTTTACACGTAGTGTAAATGCGTCATATTTCCTTCTCTGGATGAATTAAAAATGAAGTAACATATATTTGGTTACTGCATTTTATTTAAGCACTTCCCTATAATTCAAATAAATAATACAGATCAATGTGCCATTTGATTAGAAAAATAGGGAGAAGGTTTTTTTAAGATTGCACTGGTATGTGTGCACAGGTACAATGATCTTGAAATGCATTGTTGCTTTGCCCAGCACTGCCATTCCGGAGACCACATTGATCTGACTTACAGCTGGAAGTACTTTCCAGATGTGCTCAGTGAGGCATTTGTACTCTTCCAGCAGTAGATAGTCACAGCAGAATTTACTCAGTTCTTCTAACAGTCTCTCTCTATTAATCAGTTTTCCTTCCAAGCTGATGAATAACACTTCAACCCATGTCAACTATCCAAGTTCAGTTGGACAATAAGGGTTAAATTTACTCCGATTCAGAGGGTCCAGCAAAAGGCCTGTGTGCTATTAAATCCCATTTAAACCCTATTTTGACTGATTAAGTGGGATTTAAGTATTGCATGGAGGTTGTACTAGCCTTCTGCACAGGAGGGAATTTCACTCCCAATGTACGCTATAAAGCGCAGCCCTGGCCAAAAGTACAACAATTACAACTTATTCCACATGTCTGACAGGTAAAGTACTCCTGGAATTTTAGTTGCATGTCACTTACTCTGGAGAAGCATTTCTATTCACTTTCATCCTCAGTGAGCACGACAGAAGCAGTGTCCTTTGGGTCATTTCTATGCATAAGAATTCCCTGTAAAAAGAAAAGTAAATTAAATATTTAATGTAGAGTAGCAAATTAGAGTTAAAAATAAAAATAAAAACTAACCAATGTTGACATCCACATCTCAACAACCCTGGAGAAACCTGTGACTGGGAGATACTGCAGAGGATTTATGTGCTCCTGAAAGATGGAATAGGGCCTATCTATCCAAGTATTTAACAACACTAATTACCGGGGGCGGCTCTAGGGATTTTGCCGCCCCAAGCATGGCAGGCAGGCTCGGGGCGGCTCTAAACATTTCGCCGTCCCAAGCACGGCGGCATGCCGCGGGGGGCGATCTGCCGGTTGCTGGTCCCGCTGCTCCGGTGGACCTCCGCAGGCGTGCCTGTGGAGTGTCCGCTGGTCCCGCGGCTCCACTGAAGCCATGGGACCAGCAGACCCTCCACAGGCAGGCCGCCAAAGGCGGCCTGCCTGCCGCCCTCCTGATGACCGGCAGAGCGCCCCCTGCGGCATGCTGCCCCAAGCATGCGCTTGGGGTGCTGGGGCCTGGAGCCGCCTCTGCTAATCACCACGCTCGCTGAAGTCACCATGGTAAATAAAGCGGCATAGGACTATACAACTATTAAACTAAATCAATAACTTCCTGAATGTCTCAAACTGTAATCTACCAGTATATTCCATTCTATAGCATTCCATGTCTTCCCTGTAAAGCCCTACAAAGACACAAACAAAAATGAACGAGTGGTATGCTAGAGTAGTCTTTGGAGCATCAGGAAAGTAGGCTTAAGCCCTTCACCTCCAATGAGGTAGTGGCATGAGAGTTCAGATCCTGTGAAGTAACTACTGACTAATTGTAATATCTGACCCAATTCTGAATAACTTCATTGTGCTAAAACCAAATTAGAAACTGAATAGTAGATAGAGCAATAAATGTTTCAGTCACATGTTGTATTTGGTCATTCATCACACCAGCCATACTGTAGGTCCTGCAAGGAGGCAGCAACTCCTCTTGCCTAACTATGCAACTTCGCAGAGGTATTTGAAAAATTATTTAGTCAAGCCAAATTTCAGTGCATTTTGAAGTGCCATTTTGTTGGGAGTAATAATTTCAGTACAACTTGAGCTGCTCAACAAGTCAGATCATTTCAAACTGTACATTTATAACAAATAAATTGTCTGGGGCTCTGTTTATCCATTTATATAGGTGCCAGTCCTGCAAAGTGACTGACTGCCTTGCTAGTGCTTGGTTAAATGGGAGCTGAAGAGCCTCATATGCTTAAAATTAGGCACTAACTTCAGTTAAATTTAAGTCAATAGGACTAGTCACATGCTTAAAGTTATGTACAGTTGCATACCTTGCTAAAGCAGGCACTTCTAGAGTTTATTCATCCAGTCAAAAAGAAACTATGTCATCTGATTTGTGACCAGTCACAACCAAGCAATATTGCTCTAATATGGCATTCCAACTGGCAGCTACAGAATAAACAGAGGTCACAAATGCGATCAAATAAATACATTTGGTGAAAGTCATGGACACTCAATGAACAAAAAGAAGGTGAAACGTCTTAATTCATTGTTACAAATTATTTATTTGGTACCAATAACACCCTGCATTATTGAAACTGTCACTATTAAAACTGTTTGTTTTCCTTTTTCTGTTTCACCCATTTTTGAGAGTGAGAACTGATTAGACAGCATAACTTTTGTATATTGTCATTTTTCACTTCCTACTTTTTATGCTTTAACACAACTCTGCAAAGTTCATGCTGCAATCACCACAACTGTTTAATCTAACCCAAAATAGTTTTCATAAATTAAAAAAAAGAGAGATTAAGATATTTCTTTTAAATGTTTTTGTAAAAAATCTTTTTTTTAAAACCTACTTTTTGCATCTAAACTACTTGGCAAGATGGCAAGGACATCTGAAATAAAATACAAGAATTAGAAATGTGAATTTGAATTAAAAAAAAGAGTAAAAGCTTGGTGTTTTTTATTACCTGTACCGGTTATAGTTGGTGGCTAGGCTGAAGGAAGGAAATTTCATCAGTCAAAATCAACGTGACTTTATAAATATGAAATACTAAAAGTATCAAACTCTGAAATAAAATACAAGCATCACAGATACAATAATGAAAAGTAAGGGCTTGATCTTATACTATTGAAGTCAATTAGAGTTTTCCATTGATTTGAAGAAAGATTAAGCTCCTAAGGAATGCTTGCAGTTTCAGTAGATGAAATAAACTAATATTCCCCATATTGAGGAAAAACTTACTGACGAAATATCCCTTTAATCTGAGAATGTGTATGTTACCGTTATAACATCAAACTACTGTGTTGAACTGTGTGACAAAATGAAATGAGTTAGTATCCCCAGAGAATAATTGCTGAAGGACTTGCACCATTCCTGTTGTGGTATGAACTGCTTCTAATTAGCTGAGAAAGAAATACTGTAAGCCTGAGATCTTTGGCAAGTCACTTAAGGAGGTGCTGGTATGCATTTAAGTGTCTCATGCATCTAGTCACTGATACTCTGTTAGTTTTAATGAGCACATATACATCTATCAAAATGGTCCTTAAACTTGAAAACTTAAGCTAGGCACTTCAGGAAGCATGTCTTGCCTGCTATGCTGCTTCTAAATGATCTTTTTATCATTGGTAGATGATATAAGTGAGCGTGACACCAAGCAGGGGTCAGTTACAGTTTCAGGCAACTGCAGGATCCCTTTTCACTTCATTAATAATAGAAGGAGCCCACAGCAGCCAGGAACCAGAAGACTGGGCTGTTTTCATTATTTCTCAATAGATGGGGAACATGGACTTCTCTGTTTTGCCAAACAACAACCATCCTGATAAATTCCTACAACTCGATGTGAAGTCTTTAATGAAAAACTCCGCCTTTCTACAAGCCAGCCTAGTAAAATTTCCAGAAGCAGCTTTTCCAGGTGCACAGCAATGGCACAACAAAGTCTATTTACAGGTAAGGTCTAAAGGAAAGACCTGAATGTGTTTGACTTCTTTATTTATTATTCCTTATAAATGTTGTGGTTCAGAAACAAATGAAATTTGGGTTTGAGCTTTTTGCTGTGGTTGCAGCCACTGCATGTCCTTGATCCTGTCAGTGAAAGTTTTGACATCAACTTCAATGGGAGCAGGAGCAGGCTGTATGAGAACAATCTTCCTGATACCATGGGCTCAAACCCTATCACTGTTATATAGTTCCACACCTCTTAGTACCGGCACTGACCTGCTAACTCCTGGTTGTGGTATTTTTTAGCATTTCCCAGTATGTGTATGAAACTTCCCAGGAACAACACGCAGGTAGGAGCTAGAGAGAAGAAAAATTCTGGAAGAGAAAAATTCAGGCTTAAACTGGAAACTCAGTTACATCCTTAACGATAAGAAGCAGTTGCTGTCTCCCCATAATAACTGACATTAACAGTTAATGATTGTGTACCATCCAATTAACTTTGCTTTCATGACTGCTGTTGCGTGAGTTACTTAAGCAGATGCCAGTGGGTTATTCCTGGATAGTAGTTAGGGTGAAAGACAAAGGAGGACACAGAAATAGGGAAGAAAAGAAGAAACCCTTTAAGTAGAGGTTGCCCTCATACAGTTTTCCCCAGATTGCAAAATATAAAAACCTAGTCCTGTGTCCTCTATGGAACCAGCTTGGGTTTTGAGCTCCAGAAAGTGCTCAGACCTCAGTGGATCTGCTGAAAGACAGAACCACTTCATGGTGGGGAGAGGAGGGGCAATTGCTCCCCTCTTCGGCTCTCTAGCTATGTGACTCTACTGGAGCCAAGTTGCTAGGGATGACTCCCACTGCAGCTGCCCCAGAAGTTCCCCTCAGAAGGGAGGAAGGTTGCCAACATTTTATTGCAAAAATAAGTGACAGTTTTCCTAATGCACGCACGTGCACGCACACACACGTACGTGCTGACAGTACGGAAAGTTACTTTTTTTTCTTCAGGGATGATGACTCATGAAACTTGAGACGTCCGTAGGTCTCTAGGTGATGACAGAGGCGACAGGCCACACTGAACTCCTCAGGGCAAGTGCTGTGTTCTGGAGGTCCCATAATGGCCACACATGTTACTCAGTTCTCTTCCACCTGAAAGATTAAATGTATAGGAGAGCACGATGCACACTGTGCATTGAGAACCTCCTGAACCAAGCAAGAGGGCAGTTAGATTTTCTTCAACTCTGCCATTAATTCACTATGACACCAGTCTAGTCAGTCTCCCTCCCTGCCCTGGTGAGATCAGACAACTTTGGTGCAGTGATGCACAACATCTACGGCAGCTTCTTCAACATGAAACATCTTAATGTACATTATTGCTCTGGCCAAACAACTTCCTTCTTCCAAAGTAGGACACAGAAAAGCTCAGCATGTTGGGGGAATGGGTGTAGTGAGAGTAACTATAATGTGACACATAGCTGTAGCCATCAGGGTTTGAATTCAGGAAAAACTGTTGTATGTGTGTGGGGCTATAAGATGCTGCCTCTCTTCCCCCTACACACTCCACCTTTGCTTCTTGTTCACTATCCCAGCCCTGGAGGACATGGGAAAGAGTAAAATGAAAGAATCACTTTAAAACGGGAGGTAACCTGCTCCCCACAATTAACTTCTTGTCACCCTCTGTGATGTCAGATGCTGCTCAGTTCTAGAAAGAAGGTCACTGGTCCTGAAAGCAAGTAGCCTGTGCACTTCTCTCCCCTCTGGTCACCCCTCAGGGTAGCCTGGCTACTTTCTGAGGAGGGTAAATAAGCCTAAGCCCATTTGTACTTCTCCAATTTGCAGTGATTGGGGAATCCTGCTTCCTCAGGAACCCTCATCTCCGCTTTCCTGCTGCAGGGCCCCCAGTGGATTCTCTCCACCTGGCTCTGCTCCTGACCCATCTCTGAAAGCTTCACTTTCTGCTCTGAGACTCCCGCTCTGTATCCTGTGCCCAGCACTGGACCACCTCGATGGAACCCACGCCACAGCCTGGCAATTACTGAGGCATCGCAAGGGGCCCAGCCCAGTGTGCAGCACAGTTGCAGTGCTGAGGGGAGCAGGAATTGGACTCCTCATCTTTGCCCCTGCAAATCACCCCACCAGAGACCCCAATTTCCCTGCATGCCCCTCTAACCTCTGGCTATTTATCAGCTGGTCCCATTCAGATTTGGCCTGGGCACCCGTCTAGAGGCTTAGCCACCTGCAGATGGTCAGCCAGGCCATATTGAGGGGTGGTGAGTTTCCAATGATAGGGTTGCAAGGGGTGATAGAATGATTTAGTATGGGACAGCCAATTCTTTTATTAAAATAAGGATCATCCTTACAATAAAGACAGTTTTTCTTCCCCTCACATAGGATTATAACACATTAACCCACCTTCTCCCTTCCCCAGCACAGTGCACTAACCTCAAGAAGAGATGCCCATAAGATTCAAGAGACTGGGAGTGATGGTGGCTTATCTCCCATCCCACCACTTTGTGCAGGTATGAGGAGATCCAAACAGCCCTTTCCTCAGAAGGGAATGTCCCAGCCTATTTTAATGAAGTAAGACTAGCTGTCATTGAGCCATCACTGAAAACTTCCAATAGGATTAAATCTATAGAGAATATTCTCCCTTAAAATGGCATCTTCCTCATAATCCCCCTGGAGAGAATTCTTCTGAAATTCATTCCAGCACTAGGGTGGCCCTCTCAAAGGGAAGCTACTCAAATCACCATTTCCTATGGAAAGCAAATTAGAGTGTTATTTTTTAAAAAGTTATATGTAAGGCTCAAACTCTCCTTTTCACCATGTTCATTTGTAGATCCAGCTAAAGCACTTAAACACAATGTGCATTTTTATTTCTCTTTTCTGCTGATGTGCAAATAAGAAGAAACTAAATACCTGATGCATTCCAGACTTTAAAATGAACACGATAGCACAGTGCAGAGCTAATGGTTTGTGAATAACATGATGAGCAGGCTAATGGGGGTGCAAGAGTTAGTTAATTCAGAAACAGGAGGGGTGTGTTTCAGTTTTGAACAAGTGGCTGTGATCTACAGCCTCCTAAAGTTATTAAACCTTGAGCATGGCTTAAACTCCCTGTCCAGAAATTCATTTTCTTTTAAGAAATGTTGCTACTCAAGCCTCCTTGTGCAAAGCGACTTCTCAGCCATGTATTTGTGAGTTTCTTGGGATGTTTGTCATGAGATCATTCAAACTGAAGTGCACTTAAGTGCTCATGTGTTTCCTTCACCTATAAGTATCTTCATTTATTCCATTATATAAGGCAGTCTGATAAACGTATCTTCATTTCAGAGCAAAAGCTTTTTTTCACTTTCTATTTTGGTGTCAGGCAGAGTGAATATTCATTCCCTCTTATTGTATATTTTTGTCATATAACTATGAAGTAAAATAATCTTGGTACTTTCAGTACCCTGTGTACCAACTGTGATTTACCTCAAAAAGTCTGGCTCAGGCTCAGCCCCTGCAGGTCTATTTCCTTCTCTCGGAGCAATGGCAGCAGTAACCTGCGATCAGACAGCCTCCTTCAAGTCGAGTATTATGTATCAGATGAAAAGCATTTCAGAGTTAACAGATTTAAGACAATAAACCAACCTATACTAATGCTTGTTTTTCCCTAAGGTAACTCATTCAGCAGAGCCTCTCCCTATCTGTCAACCTGTCTCCCTGGACAGCTTCTGGCAAGTGACCCACTCCCTTCTTCCCTTGAGAACATTTTTTTTAACTCTTTAATGTTCTTTTGATCTCCAGCCTGCCAGCTCTAGCAAAACAACACTTGCAATTTGTTGGCTACAACAACCTTGAAGGTAACAGCTGGACCCCTTGTCTTCCAAGCATTTGTTTGACGTTGCTTATCTAGAGAACCATGGTGTTCCTTTCCTGTTTGTTCTTCCCACAGCCTCCCCCCTTCCCCATTAAGTTAGATACATTCATATGGGAAATGCTAATAAACCACAATAGCTATACAGTAACTTTATCTCAGTGACCAGGTCACTTATATAATATTCACACAGACAAGGTGGATGAGGTAATATCTTTTATTGGACAAACTTCTATTGCTGAGAGACACAAGCTGAGAGAGAAGTTTATCCAATAAAAAATACTACCTCATCCACCTCATCTCTAAGAGCCTGGGGCTGACACAGCTACAAGAATACTGTGTATAATATTCAGAGCATTATTGCATGTCCAGATACTTAGATAGTACATAGCAGTTCCTTTCTGTCACACTAGTTTCCCAGAAGCATGCCTTTAAAGGAAGACAAGGATCCGTGCTAGTGCATTTCTCAGAGGTGTGACATTATGCTCTGAGCTGTATAATAAATTAATCACTTTCTGTTAGGATATAGATATTCAGGCCTGTCTGCAAAGGCCTATACTTTAAGACTTCAGGTGTATTCTTATCACTTAGTTAGTTATAGAGGTATAAAAGAGAGAATCAAAAATCACTGTCTGTGTAGTGGCCTTCTCTTACTGTGACAGTCTAAGGCCTGGTTCTTTAGCAGCCATAAACTGGGAAATGTATGGTCACTTCCTCACATTCCAAACTAGTCATATTAAAATAAGGCAATCTGGGACTGTTAGGAAGGTGATTTGATCTATCACCTCCAGAGAAAGGGAAGAGCCTAGAAGATATAAAAGGAAACTTAGTTTGATCGCATCCTCTCTGGCAAGAACTTACTTATCAATAGACACAGCTGGAGAACCCTTATGTCTGTATAGATGTAGTTGTGAAATCCTCACTTCTGTATTGTTTTATATGTTTATTTGCATGGTCTCTGTCTGGTTCTCTGATTGTTTCTGTCTGCTGTATAATTAATTTTGCTAGGTGTAAACTAATTAAGGTGGTGGGATATAATTGGTTAGCTCATCATGTTACAATACGTTAGGATTGGTTAGGTAAATTTTAGTAGAATGATTGGTTAAGGTATAGCAGAAAATACTACTATATAAATTAGGGGCAAACAGGAAGTAAGTTGAGATTTGAAAAAGAAGGAAAAGGAACTTGAATTTAAGCTTGCTGGAAGTTCACCCCAATAAACATCGAATTGTTTGCACCTTCGGACTTCAGGTATTGTTGCTCTCTGTTCATGCGAGAAGGACCAGGGAAGGGTGAGAGTGAAGGAATAAGCTCTCTAACACTTTCCACAGAATTAACTTATGCTAATTATTAGCTAATGTAATTGTTTCCTTGCCACCCACTTTCATTGTTATTGAGGAGCTTGTGATGAAGCAATTCTTGGCAATCTGTGTAGTAATTAAATTCTCTGGACCACTATCAGTTTGATTTTAGGCCTAGCTAGGTACAGACAGCCCTTGCCTCTTTCATTAATTATCTCCTCCTGGCAATTGAGATAGACCAAGTGCACACACTGACACTTTCACATTTACCACCTGCTTTTTGATCCACTGACCATGAGGTTTTGTTGGCACAGTTGTGGACACTGACAAGGATAGATGAAGTGGTGCTTTAATTTCTCCATTCCTTCCTTTTGAGAGGACCCAGATGGTATAGTGCTGAGTGATTGCTCTTCTGCCTCAAGGGTTCTCTCATGTGAGTTTCTGCCAATATTCCATTCTGTCACCCTACCTTTTCGGTTTCTATTTGAGGCCGCTGGAGGAGATACTGAGCTGATCTGGGCTGCATTGTCATTGATATGTTGATGACACTCAGCTCTACATCTGTTTTTCATTGGACTCAGCCAGGGCAGTCACTCAGCACTCCAATGTTTAGCCAAGATTGAGGCCTGGATTAGGACTAGCTGGCTGAAGTTCAGTTCAGACAAGATGAAGGTGATGCTAGTAGGCTGTGTATAACAGCTAGCCGAGATGGTGAAACTGATATCTGACCCCTCATTAGGTGCAGTTTCTTTACATTTTCTTAGCATTGGTTGCAATCTATAAGCCTCTTGAATACCCAGATGGTCATGGTGCAGCTGTAGCCAAGAGCACTTTTTAGTCATCTATGACTGGCACAAAGATTGCAAATTTTACCCCAAAGTAGGAGACTTATCACAGTTATTATTGCCTTTGTCACCTCTGGATTGCATTTCTGTAATGCCAATCAAACAAGATTTTCCTCCATGGCAGAGTCCATTCCCCCACCCTTCCCATGATTTGCAATCCCACCTTCAACATGTCTAGGAGCTAAAGGTTAATGTCAGCCATGCCATAGAAGTCATGTGGCTCAGCAAGCTCAGGGGAAGGAGGCACTGTGGGAGCAAAAGACGGCGAACCAAATATTATTCTAGTTTAGTAAAGTGACCAGTTATGTAAGAACATCTGTTACAAGGTGTTATATAATATATATAGCAAACAGAATTTGACCTACAATATGTAAAATCACCTATTGTGTAGAAATTCCTTTGATCCCTACTTTCAGTAAAATGGGCTTGAAACCAAGTTTCTGCCTTCATTTTTGATTTCCTGGTTTTGATGGATCATGTTCTTTACTTGAACACATTCACTGCTCCCAATTCACTATGTCTAGTCTATGAATAGTCACCTAAGTCATATGCTATTATTTCTGTTTTAGATCCCATCAATTCCAAATCCACAAAGAGCTGTCAAGCTAATTTCTCTAACTTGTGTTATATATATATAATCGATACTTGTGTACTTGCATATTTGTACCAGGATTCACAGTGCTTTCCCTTTCATTGAACATTCTTATGAACACAATCTGGTTAGCATGAAAGTCTATGCAAAGGGGTTGTGAATTAGTATATGTAATATTTTTCTGCATATTACCCCTCTTCTATTTCTCTGCTTTTTGTGTACATAATCTTTTTTGCAGGGTACCTGCTATCTCTCTGTCTTATTATCCCTTAAATCTAAACCTCTACTTCTGTAAGGCAGCATCTTTCCTTCTCAAAAAGAACAGGAGTACTTGTGGCACCTTAGAGACTAACAAATTTATTTCAGCATGAGCTTTCCTGAGCTACAGCTCACTTCTTTGGATGCATAGAATGGAACACACAGACAGGAGATATTTATACATACAGAGAACATGAAAAGGTGGAAGTATGCATACCAACAGGAAGAGTCTAATCAATTGAGATGAGCTATCATCAGCAGGAGAAAAAAAACCTTTTGAAGTGATAATTGAGATGACCCATAGAAGGTGTGAGGAGAACTTAACATAGGGAAATAGATTCAATGAGTGTAATGACCCAACCATTCTGAGTCTCTGTTTAAGCCTGAGTTAATTGTATCTAATTTGCATATTAATTCGAGTTCAGCAGTCTCTCTTTGGAGTCTATTTTTGAAGTTTTTTTGTTGCAAAATTGCCACCTTCAAGTCTGTCACTGAGTGGTTAGAGAGGTTGAAGTGTTCTCCCACTGGTTTTTGAATGTTATGATTCCTATGTTAAGCTCTCCTCACACCTTCTATGGGTCATCTTAATGATCACTTCAAAAGGTTTTTTTTCTTCTTTTACATCATCACCCCCACATCACTACGTCTTTACTGCAAATCTCCCATCACATTTACCACTCCTATTCTCATCAAAATTCTAGCTGCCTCTGCCATCACTTCTTCCCTTTGATTATGCTCATGGATACTGTATACCCACATTCCTATATCACTGTTCCCCATGAGGCTGAAGGTATAGTAATTGCTGGGATGAAGAGGTAATTAGATTATCTGGGGTATCACCAATAACATGAGGCCAAATCACCATGCATTGGCTTTATGAGAAAAATTTGAACCAATTTTGAATCTATCTTTATTTTCAAATATTTTTATTTGAAACAACTGCTTTAAAACTCCACACTGTCAAGGCACATTCTTTTCACAATATTTTAACCTGAGCAGAATGAACATTCCCCTGGTGAGAGTGCACATTTCTTCAACGTAAGCTTCTCCTATTTTTAAAAAAGTCTCCAGAGGTGATCCTGGCAATTAGAGGGCAGTATGCCAATTTCATTACAGGCAAATTGGTGGAAACTATCATAAGTAAAGAACAGAACTATCAGATGCATAGATGAACACAATGGGGAAGAGTCAACATGGCTTTAGTAAAAGGAAATTATGTTTCATCAATCTATTAGAATTCTTTGAGGGGTTCAACAAACATGGACAAGGGTGATCCAGTGGATATAGTGTTCTTAGAGTTCCAGAAAGCTTTTGACAAGGTCCCTCACCAAATGCTCATAAGCAAAGTAAACAGTCATGAGATAAAAGGGAAGGTCCTGCCATGGATTAGTAATTGAGTAAAAGACAGGAAACAAAGGGTAGGAATAAATGGTCAGTTTTCACAGTGGAAAGAGGTAAATAGCGGGAACTCCCAAGGATCTATATAGGACCAGCACATTTCAACATATGCTTAAAGGATGTGTAAAAAATGGGTAAACAGTGAGGCAAAATGGCAGATTAAATTTCATGTTGCTAAATGCAAAGTGATGTACATTGGAAAACATAATCTCAACTGTACATACACTGTACTTGTTACCACACAAGAAAGGGATCCTGGAGTCGCAGATAGTTCACTGCAAACATCTGCTCAATATCTAGCAGCAGTTAAAAAAGCTAACACAATGTTAGGAATCATTAGGAAAGGCATAGATATCACAATGCCACTAAAATCCATAGTATGCTCACACCTTGAATGCTGTGTGCAGTTTTGGTTGCCCCATCTCAAAAAAGATAAATTAGAATAGGAAAAAATACAGAGAAGAGCAACAAAAATGATTAAGGGTATGGAACAGCTTCCATATGGGGAGAGATAAAAAAGACTGGGATCGTTTAACTTAGATAAGAGGTAACTAAGGTAACTTACAGACATCTATAAAATCTTGAATAGTGAATCTAAGGTGTCCCTAAGATTCTATCTGTCAGAAGCTGGAACTGGACAGCAAGGGATGGATCATTCAACAGTTGCCCTGTTCTGTTCATTCCCTCTGAAGCACCTGGCACCAGCTGCTGTCAGAAGACAGAATACTGGGTTAGATGGACCATTGATCTGATCCAGTATGGCCATTCTTCAGATCTTACACTATGTTCTCCAAGTACATCCATCTCGCAAGCCTGCAGGAAGCATCATTAATGTAACTGAAGAATTCTAAATAAGAAACACAGTAAAATGCAGGCAGCAAGAGTAGACAGTTTAAAATGCCAACAGTTTAAAATTGTGATGTGAAAGCTCTGTCAAAGTTAAATACTGACATATGGCAACTGCAGTGAGCTAACACATGGGCTGTGGGTACTGGGGCTCCATCTGCTCTCTAATACCAGATCATGATGATTATGGATGGGAAACACACTTAGTTCCTTGTGCATGGAAGAGTGATATGAATGCCTGAATGATGCGTCCTCGTTGGATTATGTATATAGAATCTGCTGTTTTCTCTCCCTTCTCACATTATTTTAAAAGAAACCAACCCCCTCATACCCATCCCTCTCCCCCACACATGATGGTTGAGGAATTAGTATATATTAAATCTCTTCATTTATCCCTCGGAAGGCTGGAAAAAACATCTTCATTTCCTTGCCTCTGAAACCTTTTTTGGGTAAATGAATTTTGAAGCTGGTTAGACCTTTTAAGGAAGTGTGGGGAGGAGTATTTGAAAATCTGTTTTGATCGCTTCTCTGAAAATTTTTTTTTTAATAAGGCTGCTTTAGTATGTGATTCTAATTCCTCTCCAGTGCTCCCTATAATGCAGACACTAGTCCAGGCTCAGACTTCAGCTGTCTCAAATCAAAGTTTCCAGTCCAAAGAAATGTTAAGGAAGTAGGAGAGAAATGTTATTTTCTAACCAGGAGAGTTTCATTTGTACTGCACATATGCTGTAAGAGCAATTCTGGGACTGCCTTATAAATTTATTTAAGGGATGTGATGAATGTATCTTAAATGTGTCTTCCAGGGCTGCTAAAATTCATTTAATTCAAAGTAGCAGTGAAAAGGGAATTGTGGTGAGCTGAAATTATGCTGTTCAGGTTTCTGGTAACAGCATACTGAGATTGTCTGATCCCTTAGTGGCTATTGGCCTGCACAATATTCGCAACAGCTTTGCCAACTCTTGGAGAGTTCTACAGAACCTTCACCAGCCCCTTTATACTGATCCAGCTCTTTTGCTTGACACAAAGAATCCAGACCTGGGATAAGAATGTCACACCTGCTGTCAAATGGTGCAACTTCACTAAGGCAATCAAGATATATCCGCATAAGCCACTGTGACAGGGTGCAGGGAACAAACAGGTGAGTCTGCACTCTGATCACTCAGGTACTAATTAGTTCCTCTTAAGAAAGTTGATGGAGGGAATTAAACAATCAGGCTGTCTGGGTTGGCTGGGATAAACTGCCAAATACTTCATCAGCTCAAGGTTGATAAAGAGCCAGAGCTTGTTGAGCCCAGTTACGTAGAGACGTCTGTGCTCCTCAGGTCCTGAGGAGAGGGCCAAAAAAAAAAAATCATAGTGGTGCTGTAAATAGATTGTTGCACTGGGGCTGTTGTGGAAATACTGGAGGGAGCTTAAAATAAAGGGTTCGGTGAAGGCACAATCAGTGGAATCTGTTTAGTTTCTGCAGAGAATAAGGCAAGAGAGAAGCTATGCAAAGTTACACCCATGTGTGTTTTGGGCCCTCAATCGCTAATGAATTTTGGTCCCCACAACTCTGCTTCAGCATCATATATTTCCTTTGTCTTCATCAGAACTGCAATTCTAAACCCAATTCTTATGGCAGTTATTTTGTTGCACCTGTTTTCTATGACAGTCTTCTCTTCCAACAGGCATTACCATGACAGCTCATACCGACAGCAGCATTTGGCACTCATTTTGCACAGGTCCTTGTTCCACACAAGAAGAAAGGCTGCACAAGGTGGAGAACCAGCCCTCTTGTGTCTTTCTAGACCATAACAAAAAGAATAGGCAGTTATTATTTTAAAGTTAGTTCTACTGCACAATAGACTGCGAATGTTAAGGGCATCTGTGTCATGAGAAGATTGAGGATGATAACCATTTTTTGTCCTGACTATCCTGCAGAGAGAAAAAAGAAATGTCTTTGAGCATCCTGGCTTAGAATTCAGTGGGGTCAGCCCAACAATGATTGACAAAGCTCTTGGTAAACACATAACGACTGTCACCTTGAAATCCACCATCAAGAGCAATCCCTTGTACACTGACATCCGAACTGATGATGACTGGGCAGAGAGGAAAAAAAACCCTTCCTGGACTGTTGAAGACTATGACAAGCATTCACTGCATTCTAACCTGGCTAGCTACTTAAAGGTATTGTGCCGTAGAGTCATACATGAACAAACCTAGATGTTATGCATTGTATTTATACTTGAACCACTGAATAAAATGCTGTGCTCATTTGCTGGTGATTCTGGTTTCAGAAGTAAATCTGAATATGTTTTTGTAAGGATTCCATGCGGATCCAGTCACGAGAGGTAGGATAGTAGTATGGTTAGGACACTAAAGACTGCAATTCAATCCTGGCTCTGTCACAGCTGTCCTCTGTCACATATAGCAAGTCATTTCATGTCACTTTTCCCCATCTTTAAAATGGATATAATAGTATTTTCCTCTCTCACACAGGCGATGTGGGGAAAAATTCACATTTGTTTGTGAGGTACTAAGGGTTAGATCTACAAAGCGATTTATGTATTTAACTCCCACTTTAGGGGACCTAAGTCCAATATTTATCCACTATTGAGATCCTTGAAAGCCCTGCTCAACTGCTGCCTAATTCCATAGGTATCTAAGGTCACTAGGCACTTGAGTTTCCGCTAGTAAAGTCCCCAGGGTGCCTAAATGTTTGCCAGTGTGTATGCTCGCAGCTGCCTAAGTCCTGCCTTTGCTGATCTGCTTGACACAAAGCTCTCATCTAAGCATCAGCATGGTCTCACATTAGGCATTCCCCTGCCTGTTTTGGCTGCTGAGTGTGATCAGATAGGCCTTCTTAGAGCATGCCTAGTCCACACAAAAGACAGCTGAGGGGAGGTGGTCCCCAAAAGCCCAGTAATTAGGATACTCACCTAGGAGACCTAGATTTGAAGCCCCTCTCTGCCTGATTTGGAGCAGAGACTTGAATCAGCTGTTTTGAAGGGGAGGGGAATGTTTCCATCTCACCTGTTGAAGCTGATCTAACTTTTTATAAAATACTTAAACATTCATTTGAGCAGGGCCTGGAACCCAGGGTTTCTACTTGAGTGCCCTAATCACTGGGCTAGCAACTCATCCATTAGGTCTCACTGGCCAAAGTCCTGCCTCTCTCCTCAGCAGTTCCTAGTGACTAGTGTAGGTGGTTCCTTGCTCAGCTTGCTGGCTTTCCATTCTGAGGTGCTTCTCTCCTCATGTGTCTCATTCAGGGCTGTGGATTCCATTAGGTGTCAAAGTACCTAAATGTTAGGCACTGCAGCAGCTATGTCCCTTTGTGGATCTAGCCCTAAAATACCATGTTGATGGTGGCCATATAAGAACCTGGACAAATAAATTATGCCTCTATATACTTTTTCAAATAATTTAGCTTCTCATAACCACATCCTCACCACCAGTACTCCTGTCTGCTTGTGAGTTAGTGTGTAGTACTTTGGAGGGAGTTTGACCGTTCTCCTTGCTGAGAAGTGACTATCTGCATTTGTAAATTAGCACCTCTGTATCAGGATGAGAATGTCAGGAGGTTTCTTCTGGGTCTCTGTCACATTTCAATGGCTGATATCCTACATTAGGTTCCTGGCTGAGAGCTATGATTTTAATAGTCCTCCATGGGACATTATTCAGCATCTAGTGCTGCCGAGAGTTCAAGTGTAAATTTTTCTGATTTGAATTGTGATGTTTTAAATTCATTAATTACTAAGTGATAATCAAAATACTCCTGACCAACTATGTTCTGGTGACTTTACGTACAATACAGAGGAGCTGAGTTCATTTTCTGATCTTTCTTTCAGGAAAATCCTAATGATCTACAATTTTGGATGGGGGATATTTATACCCCTGGGTATGACACCTTGCTGAAAAAGAAAGAGAGAGAAAAGAAACATTTAAAATGCTGCCTAATTTTCCTGCTTGTGGTATTTGCTATCTGCATCTTGATTGCAATAGTCACTGTTAGCATATTATTTACTTGATACAGCCAAATCCAGTCACAGAGGTTTTCCAATAAATGTTTTTATGAAAATATTTTCCTCCTCTGGTTTTATCTGAATTTCAAAGTTGTTGTCATGAATGCAATTTATTTGACATCTAAGTTTTACAAAATCCCTATTCAGCATAAGGAGTCAGTCCTTGAAAGAGATAAGTACACTGAGCACTACAGTACCAGCTTTATGTTATCTGTGTACTTCACAGCACTATTAATAAGATGCTCATTTAATGGCTTTTTCTTCTGAACAGTGATCTGGACCAGACTCTAATCTCAGATACATGGTGCATATAGCCAGGACATAGACATTTTTGCTACCTGTCCACATACTATGCAAAATCCTATATCACACATTCCAGATCTACCCCAGTTGTTATATCATAAGAGTGTGACAATGTAGCATTCAAGGTATTTCAAAGTGTTTTACAAAGCAATAAATTAGATACTAGTAGGGGCTTGGACTAGGGAGTAAATTGCTGCAGCCACAGAGCATTCAAGTTCTCACAGAGCTGGCCTAGATGCTTGGGTTATTCGCAACACTTGAAAACAAACAAACAAAGCCCACGTGCTCTTCAGTTGCCAGAGACAGGGCCTCAATTTACCACTTCACTACTGCCTCGCATCCCTCACACTCTGTCACCAGTGTATCACCCACTAAAGTGACAGTGTCAGTATTCTGTTATATGCCATATCACAGAATTTGAGTTCTAGAGCAGAAACTGGAATAGCAGATCCACATTCAAGGGGTTAAAGAATGAATTCTGTTTAAATGATGTGATAAGGATCATGTGCAAATAAATGGAACACCTGAAAGTGTTAAAATAGCTTACATAAACAGACTGATATCTCAGAATTATTCAGGATAATGAAAATACAAGCTAAGTTGACAAATACTGTATCACAACCTGCTGTTGACAATGCAAACTGTGTGCACACATAGGAGGAGCACGTAAGTAAGTTCTATTCAGCCCATGAAGTATCCTCTGTGCTCATTGGACCAAATCCCTGAACCAAGGCAAGCCCTCTGTGCATGTCTGCAGTGGCACAAAGAGGATGTAAACCGCCCTAACAGGCAGCTGGGGATGGCCTGACACAGGGAAATCTCCCCATGATACTAAGCATCAATAGCATGTGTTATGCCAGCTGTTCCCCCCTCCAGATGGGAAGTGTGTTGAGGTGGATCAGGAACAGGATGGGGGTGAGGCCAGACTGCACAGCACTGCAATCTGACACTCAGGCAAGAGGAACAATCACTAAAGGAAGCAGTCTACATGATGTAAGGCAGAGTAGCCCCATAGCTGCTTTCACTTATGCTGGGGAGGGGACAGTGGGGGAGGGAAAGGGGGAGATCACCCTCAAGATTGGGGGAGGCAGAAAGGGGGGTTAGAGCCACCTTTGTTTCCTTCCCCTTCCCCAAAAGTGTGTTCTTTGATCCCATCTACCCTATTGCCACAACCACTTCAAGGACCTGATTAAAACAGGGTTGGCCTCTGAGCCAGTGACAACATGCAGGGGCGCCATTTCAGATTTTAGAGGGGAAGGGGAATGACTTTAACCGTGATTTCTGGGGCTACTTAGGCACTTGAAAACTCTAGGGTTTTGGCAGATAACTTAGCAATTAGCGGACAGGAGCCCTGTATCTAATCCCTTTATAAAAGAAAGAAAATTAAATAAATTAGACCCACTCAGCTCTAATAACAACATATTCTGACATCTTGTGGCAAGTCACTTAAGGGACGTTGGTTAGGTTAGTATATTCTCACTTTATTACTAACTCTTTGGAGAGAGAGACCCTGTCAGGACTCCTGGGTTCTATCCCAACTCTGTGAGGAGCTCGGGGTCTAGTAGGTTACAGCGGGGAGCACATACATCTGGGTTCCATATAAGAACGGCCATACTGCATCAGACCAATGGTACATCTAGCCCAGTATCCTGTCTTCCAACAGTGGCCAATGCCAGGTGCCCCAGGGGGACTGAACAGAACAAGTAATCGTCAAGTTGCCTGTTGCCCACTCCCAGCTTCTGGCAAACAAAGACGAGGGACATGCAGACCATGATGTTGGATCCCTGCCGACCCTGGCTAATAGTCATTGCTGGACCTAGCCTCCATGAACTTGTCTAGTTCTTATTGGAATCCTGTTACAGTTTTGGCCTTCACAACATCCCCTGGCAAAGAGTTCCACATGTTGACTATGAAGAAATACTTTTTTGTCTGTTTTAAATCTGCTGCCTATTCATTTCATTTGGTAACGCCTAGTTCTTTTGTTATGTGAACAATTTTTTCCACACCATTCATCATTCTATAGACCTCTATCATAGCCCCCACTTAGTTATCGCTTTTCCAAGCTGAAAAATCTGTCTTTTTAATGTCTCCTCATACAGAAGGTGTTCTATACCACTAATCATTTCTGTTGCCCTTCTTTGTACCTTTTCCAAATCCCACATATCTTTTTTGAGATGGGGTGACCACATCTGCACACACTATTCAATATATTCATGTACCGTGGATTTAGACAGAGGCAATATGATATTTTCTCTTATTATCTATCCTGTTCCTAATAAGTCCCAATATTCTGTTAGCTTTTTTAATTGTCACTGCACATAGAGCAGATGTTTTCAGAGAACTATCCACAAATGACCCCATGATCTCTTTATTGACAGGTTCAGCTAATTTAGACCTCATCATTTTGTATGTATAGTTGGGATTATATTTTGCCAAGTGCATTACTTTGCATTTATCAACACTGAATTTCTTCTGCCATTTTGTTGCTCAGTCACCCAGTTTTGTGAGATCCCTTTGTAACCAGGACCGGTGCCAGGGTTTCTCGCGCCCTAGGTGCAAGGCCATTTCGCCGCCCCCCGCGCTGATCCCGCGGTTCTGGTGGAGCTGCCACAGGCATTCCTGCGGAGGGTCCATTGGTCCAGGGCTCCAGTGGAGCTGCTGCAGGCATGCCTGCAGGAGGTCCACTGGAGCCGCAGCAGCAACCGACCATCCGCAGGCATAACTGCAGCAGCTCCACCGGAGCCGCGGACCAATGGACCCTCCGCCGGCATACCTGCGGCAGGTCAACCGGAGCCGCCTGCTGCCCCCCCGGCAAAATGCCGCCCCCTCAATAATCTTGGCGCCCTAGGCGATTGCCTAGGCTGCCTAAATGGTAGCGCCGGCCCTGTTTGTAACTCTTTGCAGTCTGCTTTGGACTTAACTATCTTGAGTAATTTTGTATCATTTGCAAATTTTGCCACCTCACTGTGTACTCCTTTTTCCAGATCATTTATGAATATGTTGAATAGGACTGGTCCCAGTACAGACCCTTGATGGACACCACTATTTACCGCTCTCCACTCTCACCTTTTATTCCTATATTTCTATCCTTTGTTTCCTATTTTTTAACTGAAGTGCCCGGCAATGCTTTCAATATGATCTAAGGATCCTTAACTTACTTTAATGACAAGCCTTTTGTTATTCTAATCACCTGCCTCTGTTTATAAACAAACTCTCAGCCCCAAAGGCTACGCTGCTCCCAGCTTCAGAACTCATCACATATCACACTCAAGCTGTTGCTGTTAAGAGCTCCATTTGGGGCTAGGGTGACTAGACCTCCCCTATGAGACTCGTGGGGGGGAGGTGGCTAGTGTGTCCCCTGCTCCCCCTAAATGGTGCCCCTGACAACATGGTTCCATTTTGTAGTGTAGATGGGAACTTAACCAAGGCCCTTGGACAATGACAAAGTCTTGATATTATGTATGCAGTGTAATTGTAGTTGTGTTGGTCCCAGGATATTAGAGAGACAAGGTGGGTGAGGTAATAACTTTTATTGGATATTACCTCACCCACCTTGTCTTTCTAAAGTCTTGGCAGTCTTTTAAAGCCTTGAGGCAGTAACACACATCAGTAATACACTTAGTGTCTACACTACAAAAAACGACTGTGTTGTAGGTGTGTCGGGACAACCATCTACTAGATGAGGCTCCTGACAGGCTGAAGTTTTAGTGTAGACAATCTCTATGTCAGAAAGAGCAAATCCATTCAGTTTATGAAAAAAGTGTCCCAAAACACTTTAAGAGGTTAATGGATTACACTATGAAATAATTATTCACATTACAATAATGCTTTATCTGTTTTTTCCAGCCCAAGTACATATGCTTAAAGTGCATTGCATACAATGTTGAAATGTATTTTTGTAAATTATTGAGGTTGGTGGGCAGAAAGCCTAAAAGCAAAAAGTACTGTAATTTCCAGGAAAATGGCCAACGATGAGAGTTTCTTAACTGTGCTGTTCTCTGTGGGTTTAACAGTAAGGATAAAATTGTTTTCTCCATAAATCCATTACTGGCTGTTTCAGTCTGGTTCTTGCTACTGTCATCTAGTGGAGAATCTCAAAGGTGAGAAAAAGTTCCCTCTGGTTTTTGTGCTTGTGCCTATTTCAATCCAGATTACACGGCTGCCATCTAGCGGTAGTACTAAGGATGCACGCTAGGGTGATAACTGGCTATTTTGTTTAGTGAAAGTGAAACTTAATCAATGCATTCTTTAATTTCTCCCTCTGTCTTACATAGACCTGTGTTACCTCTAGGTTCATTTTGCAGGGCTTCATGGGAGCCTTTTTTGTGCAGTGCTTTTTGGTTTTGTGCTTCAGGTAGCTTCTTATCACAAAAATGTTTAAAAATGTAGAGAAAGAGAAACCTGCCCAGTGGAATGTGCAAGTTTCTTTAAGAAAGAATACAACTCCTGAATATTTGACATAGTGGTCCTTTGCAATAGGTCAGTGTAAGATCCTAGCTCATGGTCTGCTAAATGTGAATTCTGTTCTAGTTTTGGGGAAAACTAGTTGAACCACTGTTTGAAAAAAAGAATAGGCTCAAAAACAAAGAGAAGGCCCTTTGGCTTCTTTCAGCCTAGGAAGGTCCTGTGGAATTTGCAATAAGCACTTTGGCACACTTGCTAATCAGAATTAGGAAAACACAATTATATAGAGTATAGCATCTATTTTGCTGAATTATTTGATATAATGTTAAGTAATATGAGGTGGCAAATATATGCCTTTTACATTAATGGATATCTTTACTGCAGTAGGTAGTGGAGTGACTGTCTCTATTGGTTAATAATCCAATTCTTTTATTCATTGGATGTCAAACGCCAGACATATCAAGTCATGTAGCATTTGTGCATTTTGTGGTTAACACAATATTCTGTGTTTTAAAAAACAGAGCACTCCATTTATTCCAGCAGTGCTTTTAAAGCTAATTTAGTAAAACTACACTACCTGGCTGTGTTTTATAAGCTGGATGTACAGCATGAATTCCACACTAAATTATCTCTGAAGCCCCAAGTCAGCAGTCCATTCCTATTCAACAAAATACTTACAAATATGCTTAAATATAAGCAAATACTTAAGTCCCATAGAATGTGCTTAAATGCCTTACTTTACCAGGATCTTAGAGATAAGGAAGCCACATGCTGCTGTCCTTTATATTGGTGTAAAACTGGAATGACACTAATTTCAGGGAAATCTCTCCAGATTGACAGCAGTATAAAAGAGCAGAATTTGGTCCAGAATGCAAAGTTTAGGAGACTAATGATACTATCTTTGATATTCATAAAATATTATATTTGACTATGTTTATTTAATAGACATTTATACACAAAATAGATATTAAAAATAGGACTGTCAAACAATTAAAAAAGTTAATTGTGATTAATTGCAGTTTTAAATGCACTCAAATAATAATGTAATACCATTTTTTAAAATATCTGTGGATATTTTCTACATTTTCAAATATATTAATTTCAATTACAACATAGAATATAGAATCTACAGTGCTTACTTTATTATTTTTATTACAAATATTAGCACTGTAAAAAAGATAATGTATTTCAATTCACCTCATACAAGTACTCTAGTGCAATCTTTTTATCATGAAATTTGAACTTCCAAATGTAGAATTATTTTTTACATAACTGCACTCAAAAATAAAACAATGTGAAATTGTAGAACCTACAAGTCCTCTCTGTCTTAATTCTTCTTCCTCCTTTAGAGGAGTCTTGGCTTATTGAAGGAGTAAGATTTTTTTTATCTCAGAAAAATCAGTATTCTGGAGATGGTAAGGATGTGAGTTATGCAGGAGAAGAGTGAATTCTTGATGCTGCTCCTGTTGGGTTGGGTTTCTGAGCTCACCAGGCTCAGTTCCTGCCCAAAGAAGAAGAGAGTTTCATCTTAGAAATCAAAACAGGAGTACTTGTGGCCATCAGGGGCTCGTTCACCTGTACATCTACCAATGTGATATATGCCATCATGTGCTAGCAATGCCCCTCTGCCATGTACATTGGCCAGACTGGACAGTTTCTACGTAAAAGAATAAATGGACACAAATCAGATGTCAAGAATTATAACATTCAAAAACTAGTTGGAAAACACTTCAGTCTCCCTGGCCACTCGATTACAGACCTAAAAGTCGCAATATTACAACAAAAAAACTTCAAAAACAGACTCCGAGAGACTGCTGAATTGGAATTAATTTGCAAATTGGACACCATCAAATTAGGCTTGAATAAAGACTGGGAGTGGATGGGCCAGTACACAAAGTAAAACTATTTCCCCATGCTTATTTTCCCGCCCCTACAGTTCCTCACATCTCCTTGACAATTGCTGGAAATGAGCCATTTTCATTACCACTACAAACAGTTCTTTTTTCTCTCCTGCTGATAATAGCTCACCTTAACTGATCACTCTCCTTATAGTGTGTATGGTAACACCCATTGTTTCATTTCATGTTCTCTGTGTATATATGTGCCTTCCTACTGTATTTTCCACTACATGCATCCGATGAAGTGGGCTGTAGCCCATGAAAGCTTATGCTCAAATAAATTTGTTAGTCTCTAAGGTGCCACAAGTACTCCTGTTCTTTTTGCAGATACAGACTAACACGGCTGCTACTCTGAAACCTTAGAAATCTGCATTCAGTGTTCGGGGAGGATGGGGATGGTGGAGGGAGGGGAAAGCAGGCAATGATTTGTGCAGAAGGAAGAGGGAGACGGAGGTGTCTTGCTGTTGCTTCTGGAAGGGTGGTTTCTAGTACTGGGCCCAGCTTGCCAGGTTTGCCTCATTTTATTGAGCTAAGTGGGCTCCCTTCAGCTGAGTGAGCCCTAATCTGCAAGAAAGGGTGGGTTTAACCTCAGGGACTTAGCATGCAGCAGGGAGAAGAGGCTGGTGCAGGGAGGCTAAGCTCACCAAGCTCCTGATCTCTACAGGATACCCCCAAGAGCAAGAGGCTGGCTGGGGGCAATTGGGCACAGCATGGGGAGGAGGGTATCGATCCCTGGAGCAAGAGGCTGGCTGGGGGCAATGGGACAGTATCCCTACTTCTCCACCAGAGCTGGGATGGGATCCACTTTCTCTTCTCTCCTTTTCCCACTCTCTGATGGAGGTTTGGGTTACTGCACGTGACTGGACACTGTTGGGTCTCTCCGCAGCTGATGCCTTCCTTCCCACCCAGACATATGCGATTAATACCATTTAAAAAATTAACATGTTAGTTTTATTTTCAGTTAATCACAGGTTTTAATTGCAATTGACAGCCCTAATTAAAAAGTCAAAAGAGCTATGAATCAACAACACTGAAACTTAAGTATTAGCATGGATTCTAAAAAGTTTGAACCATACTTTAACAAAGACGTTGACCCACTGACAATTCTGCACTCCAATTCATGGCTGGGTGAACCTCTTACCCTCCCCTTCACGATTAGTTAGCATCCCTGTGGCAACTGCACCAGTGGCTCAGATGTAAAAATGTTATTAGGAAAGTATTTAATATGCTTTAAGATATCTTTAAATGTAACTTGCAGTTGGAAACAAAGATGAGCCAGCACCACATGACCATCAGCAAGTGCTTCTTAGACAACTTGAGGGCCAAGAACCAGAATTTGAGAATTGCTGCACCAAACAATTCTGCACTTACTGTTGTTTTTGGTGTCCCAGACAGAGTCCTTAGGCCACAGCTTGCCTAATCAGTTACTCTTATATGTTTGGAGACCAGCTACAGGATTTGGCTGATACAGTGTAACATATCTTCACAGCAGTACTTGACTATCTGATGGCTCTCTAGGGTTTAAACACCACCATAATAATCTGAATATCTCCTCTGTACGTGGGCTTGGATGCAAACTAAATCTGAATAGCGTATTTGTCCTAGTATTTATGTGCCTTTCTTTTAAATGTACTAATTTTGCAGTTTGTATGAAAGTATTAATTATGGCAGCAGCCAGTTATAAGAATTTATGGCTCAGCCAACATACATTTCACATGGCTTCTATTCAAAACTATGACTGTTTTTAAAAATTATTTAGTAGTAGTAGTAGTAGCAGCAGCTAGAAATTGGTCCAAATTCACTTTGCCAAGAAGGTTTGTAAATGTCAGTGAACCTGGCCTAAATTTCATGCTTCACTGGTATCACCCAGGCTTCATTAAGTGTCAGAAAAACATTGAACACTATACAGTGGTTACAAAAGTCTCTCCACAGATTTATAATTATGTGTGTTAAAATGTAACAGTTACTTCACCTCTTGAACTGGGCATGATTTGGTCTTTTCATAAAAGATAAATGTGTCCTTTTGTTACACAGTTGTGCAAAATAAACATACCCAACATTCAAACACATTTGCAAGCTGAATTCCATCTTTATGGTCACCAAAAAAAAACCCAGCTCAAATAAATTCCAAACAATTTTTGTACATCTGAGCAAGAGACAGCTACAACTGCAAGAATCATGCAAGTCATTGCATTCAGATGAACCAGTGTGCCCTTATGTTATGGTTCTCGGGGTTCCCAGCACTATGAGTCACCTTGTTATCCTCCAGTGTAAGAGAGATTAAAGTGTGCTTAACTGCGTGTCATCTCCCTGACACCACCAGCCTGTGAGCTACCCAAGCACCCTCCTCTGGGCTATGACAGCCCTTACTTCGCCTTGGAGGTTAACAATAGGTGTACCCCAGATCTCAAACCCTTTTGAAGTCTCCCCTGTTGCATCCAGCCCTATAGCCACTAAATCCTCATAAAAATACAAGGACTGCTGGCCCCAAGGGAACAGTGTAAACGCCAGCATGTATGCTTCAACTCATGATCAGCTCCTTGCTTAATATCACACCAATTAAATATACTTATAGTGAAAACAAGGATGAATTTTTTACAGATTCAGGAGATAGTGAGGATAATGGAAACAAAAGGGTTACATTTAAAAACAATCATAACATGCTTTCTAAAGATTAAATTTAACTATTAGGTTAACCTCCTGTCTAAAGAAGTTAATCCCACCAAGTCTTTTGCAACATCTTCAATCCAAGCTGGCTGTGATCCCATTTTCATTAATGTAAACACACTACCCATTTACTGCTTAGATACAGGATGACATAGTGTCTTCTTTGTTCCCCAAATACAGGCTAACAACTCTTTGAAGTGTATCTCAAAATAAGGTTCTCTTCCCTCACTGCATCTCTAGAACCGTTAGTTCTTTTCTGAACTTCTTACAATCCTTCATCTGCATTCATTTTACCTAAGTGATGGGGGACCTATTATAAGTGAGACAATGCTTAATTTACATTTCAACAGAGAGACAGGTGAATAAACATCTGTTTCTCTACCTCTGCTGTAATATAGACTCTAAAAACATATTTTCAGTATACATACAGAACTCCTTACATTTCACAATTACATTAATGATCAGGGTGACCCAGGCTGGGGTGGGATTAAAACACCACCAGATACAGCTACCCTTGTATTTTGCTAACAAGCATGGGTCAATTAATAAATGCTCCTTCCAAAGAAAGCTAATGAACTAATTATCAGTGGGTTGCCGATTCTCTGAGTGGCAAGGGCTATAAATCACCCAGGAGGGCAGAGAACTTGGGTGTGAGGTCATCAGGCAGATGTAGTTTAGTGTGTTTCCTTTGACTGAAGCAAGCCTCATCTTATTGCCCCAATGGGACTACATGAGTAAGTAAGAACTGCTCCCTTAAGTAAAATTATTAAGTGGGTGCTTGTACATGTGTGGGTGCCAGGGCTTGACCCTCTCCGGGGAGGAGGGGAGCCACGCTGGCCCACTCTGCTCCGGTTGGCCCGGGAAGTTAGTCTGGCAGTCCTCGCGGTACTTGCCTGCCTGTCGGGTGAGAGGCTCAGGCCCTCCAGCAGGGCTGAGCCGTAACAACTGTGAGGCGCCAGTTCCTACGTCAGGGCAGATAGCAACACAGAGTCAGTAAGCTCAGTCCTGAGTCAGCTGAGCAACGGTAATAGCTTAAGGCCCCACCCTTGGTCAGGGTGGGCAGCAAAAACACTGAGTCAATAGGCTCAGGCCTTGGTCAGGGCTGAGCACCAGTAGCAGTTTGAAGGCCCAGCCCTAGGTCAGGGTGGGCAGCAAACGCTGAGTCAGTAAGCTCAGACCTTGGGGCAGGACTGAGCAGCCGTAACAGTTATCAGCTTCCTCAGGCCTGGGGGAGGGGGAGTCTGCCACCCCAGAGTGGAGTGGCAGGGGGGACGTAGGCCCTCCCACTCCACTGCGTCCCAGCCTGGGGCCCTAACAGTGGCTGTCACTCCGCTGGTCTGTCAGTGGGGATCCTGGCCGCAACACATTGACACAGGGTCCGGCACCTCCGCAGCCTGACTGGGGTCAGCTGCCCCCGGGCTGCTGCCATACTCCCCCTCAGGACCTACCTGGGTCCTAACATCAGCCTCAGTGGGGTCCAGGAGCATAAGCTCATCATGACCGGGGCTGGGTGGTGGGTCCAGGAGCTCCTCGGGATACTCGGGCCACGGTAGCGCCGGCAGCTCCTCTGGGTAGCAGCAGGCGCAGGGAAGCTCAGGTGGCTCCTCCTGGTAGCGAATGTGGGGAAGCTCAGGCCAGTCTGAGTGGCTCCCCTGGGTCACTGGAGTCTCCCAGTTTTGAGCTCCCGGAGGGACGTCTGTTCTCTCTGGCCTCTGGGGCCTCACTGAGCTCTGAGGGCCGGCTTTTATAGTTCCAGGTCGCCGCCTGACCCTTTGAGGGGTGGGCTCAGGGCTCCGTAGCTCTGCCCACTCTGGCCTTTGCCGGGGCTCGACCTTCTCCAGGGAGGAGGGGAGCCACGCCAGCCCACTACAGTGCTCAAGTCTTATTTTTTCCTGTTTGCCTAACTTGGTTTTTAACTTTATTTTTTTGGACAAGTTCTGACAATTGTATAAGGTTGGGCTATGTAGGGCTAGCTTAAAACCTTTGTATGATAGTGTTTTAGGACCCTCAGAAACAGAGTTCACAGGCAAATGTGAAAGTGATGTCTACTATAGCAGCACTGCTACTATATAGGAAAACTTGCAATCAGAACTACATTAGAGTTTAACTCTTACAGTATGTATGTCTGTTCTGGAAGCAAATGAAATAACTGCATCTTTCATACAGGCCTAATTACTCCTTCCTCCCCAAGGAACCCTATTGATTTCTACAAAACTAATGCATTTTCCTTCTTCGGCCATGTGGATAAAATGTTTACAACTGCCTAAGTGACCAAGGGCTAAATTCACAAGAGAACTTGAGTGCCTAACTGCTACTTTAGGCACATAAATCCAACTGTTAGGGATGCTACTAGCATTCATAAAATGGCTGCTTAACTGTTACCTAACCTTAGAGGTACCTAAGGGATTGCCTACAGAATGAATTAGTCCATGGCATGCTAGGGTGTGAGGCTATAAAGCACTAGCTTGCTGTGTACTAACTTGCTGTTTTAGAGTGTACTTTGACATCAAAAGATTGTAGATTTGGGTAAAATGCGGTCAGACTAGATTTCACAACAGTCCCTTCTGGCCTTGGAATCTAGGGATTCAAATTCCTCCTCAAACCACAATGGCACTAAAATATTCCTGCAGCTGCTTAGCCCTTTGGGAGGTGGCTCACTGTGAATAACGGACTGTGGTGTTTGCAACTATCCAGATAAAGCAAAGACGCCTAGGAAAGTGTATCTGGGAACTATCCCTAAAAAAAAATCTATTGATCTACAGATGGAATCTGCCTTGGTTCAATTTCAATTTGAATTTCAAGTACGTGTCCAATTTGGGATGGACTGTTTGCACAGATCCTCTTAGGACTCCATCTTTGCCACTGACAGTATAACCTCAGGCCTTGCTGCAGCTGCTTTGAGTTGGCCGTTTGATAAAGCCATCATAAAACCACTTTTTAGTCACCTATCTGAGTCCCATGGTGTCAAGGTTCCTTCCCCACTCTGAACTTTAGGGTACAAATGTGGGGACCTGCATGGACACTTCTAAGCTTATTTACTAGCTTAGATATGGTAACTCTGTCACCATCCAGAAATTTTAGTGTCTGGAGCACTTCCTGTCCCCCCAAAACTCTCCCCTCCCTGGGTGGCCTTGAGGGACTTCACCAATTCCCTGGCGAGCACAGATCCAACCCCCTTGGATCTTAAAACAAGGAAAAATTAAAAATCCCCCCTCCTTTCCCCCACCAATCCCTGGTGAGTCCAGATCCAACCCCCTTGGATCTTAAAACAAGGAAAAATCAATCAAGTTCTTAAAAAGAAAGGTAAAAATCATCTCTGTAAAATCAAGATGGAAAATACTTTACAGGGTAATCAAATTCGTATAGCCCAGAGGAACCCCCTTTAGCCTTAGGTTCAAAGTTACAACAAGCAGAGGTAAAATCCTCTCAGCAAAGAAAAGGACATTTACAGGTTGAGAAAACAAAAATAAGACTAATCCACCTTGCCTGGCTATTACTTACAATTTTGAAACATGAGAGACTGATTCAGAAAGATTTGGAGAGCCTGGATGGATGTCTGATCCCTCTTAGTCCCAAGAGCGAACAACAACCAAAACAAAGAGCACAAACAAAGACTTCCCTCCACCAAGATTTGAAAGTATCTTGTCCCCTTATTGGTCCTCTGGTCAGGTGTCAGCCAGGTTCACTGAGCTTCTTAACTCTTTACAGGTAAAAGAGGCATTAACCCTTAACTATCTGTTTATGACACATGGTCTAGGGCAACTCAAAGAGGAGCACAGTGATGTACTGGCAGAAGTGCTTCGCAACAATGTCTGCTCCCGGCTAGGCCAGCCCTGTGTCACTTCACCCATCCACAGTGTAGGGGCCATGACCAAAGAGATGCTGTACTCCAGCAGTTCTTGGCTGCTGGAATAGCCTCACAGGGCTTGTTTTTGGTGTGACATCTCATGTTTAAATACAGTTATGAGGAGCTGACAGGATGCTGATCACAACTTGTCTCTGTCTAGGTAGAGCAGTTAGTTGTAATCTGCATTCTGTTAGCCAACACTCTTCCTAACAGCTGTGTTTAAAAGTAAGGTTTTGTTTTGGTTTTGTTTCTTAGTGAAAATAAGCCCTCAGGGGACTTGGTAGTTGAGAATAGTTCTGAGACTACTCTAACTGGCACTGCAGCCAGAGGGAATTCCCGTATAAGAGCATGTGCATAAATGGTGTAAAGCTACCTTTTGTTCCCTCCTTAAACACTTAAAGTGCAGCTCCTCTAGATTCAAAGAATGAGCCCTAAGGCCGCTTTCCTGTTATGTGCGGAAATCTAGAGACGCTCACCTATCTTGATGGAACTCTCCAGGAACTGTTCCTATTGAAGTCAGTGGGGCAAAACTCCTCTGCACATACATAGGCTTCACTTTACCACTGGCACAGCCTGGCAGACAACCAGCATGCAACATGCTGTACTATAGTGAGGCTAGTAAGTGTTAGCTAACAGGAGCATGAACAGGCTGACTCACTATCCTCAATGAAGCACACAGACCCCGAGTCAGTGTCCATTCTTGCCCTTTTCATGGAGTTTGGTTTTACAGGTAGCTCAGAACAAAAATACAGGAGATAGCCTAAGCTCCTTCCCTGAGCATATCTCTGTAGTTTCCCTTCAGGACTACTACTGTCTAGTTTCCTCTCCACAGAGGGCCATTTCCATCTCCTTTACATTCTGCATAAAGTCAACAAGATGCACTTGCCACAATAAATCTGCAGAACTTTGGCAGCCTTATATAGGGTTCTAACAGCTGCTAATAAGGTGGTTCCCCGTGAGACCCTGCCACTTACCATGTGATCTATAATAGCCAAAAAGAACCATACAGCTTTTTAAGGTTTATCACAACAACATACATTCAGGATAAACTCCATGGGACTTTAGTTTATTTACTTTAGAAGGCTGAGCTAGCCCTGCTGAAATTTACACCTGTGGATTCAGGGTATTTCAAATGAGATTTCTTCCTTGAAGTCATAATCTACTGAGCACAGTTTTACCTTTAAAAATGTAAATAACAGGCATGAATATGAACTTGGAGTTTCAACACGGTTCTAGCTGACTTGATTTAAATGCCATTTCAGTATTCTGCGGATGTAAGAATCCTTGGTGGGGTGAAGGGAGACTATCTGAATATTTCATGGCGAAAATTACAGTAAAACTGGAGGCCTACAATAACCTGGGTCCAGGTGTAAGATGCACTTCTCGGCTTTGATCTGAGACCTAAGAGCACAGTGTGAGCAGTTTCTTCTTTTATTTTTTTAAGTTTCCAAATTGCTAAGTCTTTCTTGCCTCTTTTTTTTGCAAAACCTTGTTCCAAGGAGTTGAACCGCAAAATGAGTGATCTTACACGCCATACTGAGGTGTACCAATTTTTATACCCCATGCCATACATTTTCAGTGATGCACATAGTTTTTACCTGCTTGATTTCTGTTTGTCATGATACAATACTAAATCCCCACTCACCAACTGACAGTTACATTAACTGAAAATACAGCATTGCCAAAATCACTTTCAACTTGCACGAAAAACAAATAGTATGGGCAGATAATGCCGTAAATGAGTGCAGTGTATTTAATTGAACTGAATCCTAGCACCATGTTTTTATATAGACCATTGTTTATTAATAGCACTAGTTCTATTGTTCAACTTCAAAAAAAGTTGAAGATAATTGAACAAGCACATATACAGTAGTTCCATGGGGTCAATGGTTTAATATTACATTTAATGTCTCCCTGTAGAAATGGTTTCATAATTTAAATAACTGTTAGCCATTAAAAAGTCCATGTGAAAAGTAATCCAGTTAATAAAGTAGTAGATTATACTTCAACTGCTCAATCACATCTCCTGTGCCTATATTGTTCTGACTGGTTTTATGTTGCTTTGAAATTCTTGCAATATGTATTTCCAAGGAGGTAAATAAATGTAGGAATAACTACTTTTACCTGTGAAGAATCTTTCTTTTGTTAGTACAAAGCTAGACCCTCTGTCACCTTCACAGGCATTACTTAAAAATTAATATATTTCGGGGGGGGGGGGGGGCACAACAGCAGTATTTTGGAAGGCCACTTCCTGTGCCTACTCACAATAAGGTAAAGGGCCCATTAACCTTTTATTGCCATGTAATTGGGCTGCACACAAAGCTGGCTGATCTTGAGAACAGATGGAGAGTCCCTGCATCTGAGACATTGTGGTTGCTTCGAGCTGTGCTAAGGGTGAACTGGTCCCTAGCAGCTCCTGGGGTTCTGTGCAGAGGCCAGATGGAGGAGAGCTTTCTGTCTCCTCCCTCCTTAGCTGTGTAACTGCTCTAGTGCACCTGTGGGCCTGGCTCCATGTCTGTGGAGTTCAAAGGCCAGTGTACCAACCTCCTACACAATTTAACCCTTAACTATTTTTCATCATACTCAGAATTAAAACTTGAGTGCCATAGCTTGTATGCATGCATGTGTATGAGTAAAAGTTGCTACCATATGTGGTATGGAACCAGAATTCTTCCCTTTTTGAGAGAACACAAATTCTATGCAATTTGAAACCAGACTGAAAGTACTAGAGAACATAAAATAGATGGAAGATGGACAAAATGACTAGAGGTGCATAAAACCTATCTAATTATAATGATTATATGCAACTACTTAGATAAAATCTTGATTGAAGAGATGACACAAAAATTTGGCAGGAAAGTTAATTTCTGCTCTGACACTTGGAGACTTCATTTTTCTTCATCTCAAATCAAGATCAAAATCAACTCAAATCCTTTTGTAGAACTGAAATTGCACAATATTTTATTTTGGAAACATTTAAACATTTCGACAGTGGAAACACCAAAATGTTCTGAAAATTAACCATGCTCCCCAAGATCCTTCACTTCCTGGCTGCCCAAATGACTTGCAGGCTAGATAGGGAGCACAAGGAGCTGGAAATCTAGGCAGCCTGTAGAATCCAGGAGCCATGTAGCCAATCAGGTGGGCTACAAGGGAACAAAGAATCCCAAGGGGCTGAGCAATCTGGGAACGTTCAGAACTGGTTGCCTGCTAGGTGGAGCTGTGCAGCTTGGGGACCCTGGGAAGCTCGTTGAGTAAACTGCAGGATAATTGGGATCCTGGGAGGCAGGTAGGCCAACCTTATCAGCCTGCTTCTGTTTAAAGTTTTGGGGGAATCAACACATCCCTGTGGAACATATTAATTTTGTAGAATCAGCATTTTATGATTGGGGTGTGGGGAGGAACTGTTCCATCAGAAAACTTTTGAACATCTCTATGTAAGCAGAGTCACGATGAGCTCTACCCTGACATCTGGTGGTGAATTATGGCGACTGTGGAAAAGAACTTATGGGGCTGATCTTGTTTGCATAGGCACACCCACTCTGCCTAGCATGAGCCCACAGCAGCCCCAAATGGTCACTTTGACAGCTGTGCGATCCCCAATTTCTCAGTTTTGGGGGTAGGAGGAATAAAGTGTTGTTACCCTGATTATGTGAATGAAGGACTATGAGACTGTTTTATGACAGAGGGTCTCACCATCAACTAAGTAGCACTCGCTAGACAAGGGACATGGGTTCCAAAACCCAGTGAATTGAGAGAGATTAGGGGCAGGTGTGTGTATCTGATGGTATTGTGCCCTGTGGCAATTACATCTTCTTTTCTGTCTGCTGTTGAATAGCAGAACTAATTTTGATTCTGTTAGGAGTTTAACTAGAGGCTGCCCAGCTGAATTCTCTTTGGGCTAATGGTGCATTAGCACTGGGGCTCCCCTACTACAAGCTGAAATCACTAAGAGCTGAAACCACTCAAAGAGCTAAAATTACTGACCTGAGATCACTGAATGCTGTGTTAACTAGTGGGGGAGCCTGAAGATATATTGCTAAGCGGCTGGCAGAGTAGTTTGCAGGATGGTTGGAGCAAGCGCAGCGGAGTGGAGCTGAGCAGTTTGTGGGGACAGCTGGAGTTGTGCATGAGATGGCTGTGGAGTGGAGCAGCTTGCGGGATGATTGGAGCGGCCCACGGAACAGTGAGTGGAGCAGAGCGGAGCAGTTTGCGGGGACAGCTGAAGGAATGGAGTGGAGCGGCTGGTGGAGCAAAGCCGTTTGTGGTGAAGGCTGCAGCAGACCTCCACGGAGAGGCGGGGCAGTCAGCCTCGGCCCATGTAAGGTGCCCCTTAACACCCCATGTGCGCCCACCCCCCAATTCCACCCAGGCTGGGGGGGTAAAACTCTGCAGATGAATTTTTGAACTCTGGAGTGGCACTGACCAGGGACAGAGACTTTGGGGTTGTTGGACTTTGGGGTGATTTGGACTTAAGACCCTGAGGGGAAAAGGACACTGCCAAAACTTACTTGGAGGTGGGTCTTTTGCTCATGATTTGTGTTATGAATCCTGTTTGTGGTGTTTTCCCAATGTAATGCCACATTGTTTCCCTCCTTTATTAAAAGCATTTTGCTACACTCAGACTCTGTGCTTCCGAGAGGGGAAGTATTGCTCCTAGAGGCACCCGGGGGAGGGTGGTATGTAATTGTCCCAGGTCACTGGGTGGGGGCTCAAGCCGGTTTTGCATTGCATTATTGAAACGGAATCCATGGTTACTGAACCCAGCCCTCATTGCTGCCAACTCAGAGGGGCAGAAGGGTTACATCTACATGACACAATGACTAAACAAATTAATTTATATATCTGCAAACACTCTTACATTTTGGGATGGGCCGCTTGCTGGAAATAAGATTTTATTTTTTAAACTGTTTGCCTCCTTTTGTTAGAGTGCACATTGTGGAACATAGTAAGCTTGTAGCATTTCTCACTTTAATTCACAGAAATTATATATTTTCATATTTATTATCATGAAACATTTTTAGTGTGCAAAATTTGGCCTTATTTCTAATCATTTAAGTTGCTGAGACATGCATATGCAGGGCTGGAGAATAAATTTAGAGACCATATCAGCAGGATCCATTAGAGAGGTATAGATCAATGGGATTATGATGATGCATTCATTATACATTTATACATATTAACAAGATCTGAATTCTATTGTGACTATGTGGTGACATAGGAGATCGTATTCAACTAAAAAATTAAGGTTTTAGAAATTATTAATTATCCCTCTATTTGGAATTGTGCCTCTAGGTACTTTTATACTCTCAATAGCTATATATATATATGCAATGAGAATTCTCACTCAACCTTCCAAACGCAATAACTCAAAATACTTTGCTGTTCAAATGAAATTTGATGGTTTGCATTCCTCCTGGCGGCTATTTTTCTCCTGTTTTAGATGCAAACTCCTTCCTAGTCTACTTGTCTGATGTGCTTAGACAGGATTACAGGAAGCTCCCAAAAGTTCCTTATTAAAAATGTTGTCACAATGCTGAAAAAAGTCTGAGCAATTTATCTGCCTCTGGAGTTTGCCTCTTCTCTAGATTCAACTGAATCCTCCTTCCCAAAATTGACTCTTCTAGGGTTCATAAAAGCCTGGAATTCTTTTGCCAAGTGTCAACGGCAGTAACCAGGGATGGGCTCAATAATCTGGTTAGGAGATCCTTCTTAAAATAAAACCTACAGCTCCAGTCCCTGCCTATAACCATTTTAATTCCAAAAACCTGGAGAGAAAAACATAAAACCTCTACTCACTTTCACAGGTGTTTCTTCCCCACTCATAAGAATCCAGAATTCCTGAGGATATGAAACCACAAATACTACTGTACTTATTTGAGTAAAATATTGCCCTTATTTACATAAAAATGAAGAAACTCAAATAGTATATGGAGAGACATGGCCAACCTCACTGTCACAATTATTAATTTGCCCAACTTGTATTCCTATGTGCTTCAACATCAAATCACATCAGAAACTTCCATAACTGGCCCTGTGGATCCTGCTACTGCATGGCATGCAAGTGTGTTCTAAGTTTGTACCCTATCTTGCCAAAACCTGAACCAGCAGGTGTAGCTTAGACCCTGGTGGTGTTGGTCTGGTTTCATGAGGACAGCTTGTCTACTAGTCCAACAGTAGCAAAGTCAGTTCCACCATCTGGTTCCACAAATATCCATTCCCCTGGCCCAGCTTAGTCCCCGAGAGTTTGTTGTACATAGGACTTAGAGTTTGTTGGTGAGAAATTTGGAACTGGATAAAGTTTTTGGTCTTTCAGACAGAAGCTTATTGGCTGGGTAGAGAACCCACATACAGAGCCCACTACACAGGTTGACCAACTTTGTACATGGTAAATCTTGTACAATTCTTATCCCCTTTCATGAATGCAGTAATTTGTTTAAAAAAACTATCATCTTTCATAAAATCAGAACATTAAGAAACTTCAAATAATGCACTACACTTATCTTTGCTCACCTATAGTTCTAATTTATGTACATGAAAATTGCCGTTAGTTAATATTTCTATTTTACATGGAAGCAGAGAGTGCTCCCTGTAGCCTTTCTAGCTAGGGGGTTTACAAGTAATTTTAAAGAAACACTTTAATTTTCCCCTCCCCCTCTTTATCTGGTGCAATTTGGGATATTGACATATGTCTATGCTTTTCACTCCCACTCATCCCCATTATGCTTACGCTAACTCTTCATTCACTGGACCAGATTCTCATTTGCACCAAAGCCTCTTTACAGTGTCAGAATGGGGCAAAGAGTCTAGTGTAAATGAAAATAAAGCCAGTACACTCTTTGGAGCACATTTCTAGTGGGTGCTTCTAATAGGTTTGTTTGTCAATTGGTGTAGCCTCCCTTTGGTTATAATTCAAAGAAAGCAATTTTGTTTATAGAGCCCAACAAATTATGAAATCTCCCTGGCACTCACCTCTGATCTCCATTGCATACTTGGCTCTGTATGAGACCTTATCATAGTTCCTTGACAAAATATTGGCAGCACATCACTAGAGCATATGCATCATCCCTCCTGTGTTCAATAGATTAGAAAGTCACACTCTTTTCTGCTCTTTGGATTGTCTGGAACTACAGGGAAATGTGCATGACATTGTGTTCTCTTCAGAGTCTTTGGGTGTCACTTTTTTTCTAGTTCTCCAAATCTCTCCTAATTAACTCCATCGACAGAGAATCTGTACAGTTACATCTGAAACTGATTCACTTATAATAATGATGGCTTAAAAATAATGCTTTTTTAGCAAAACTGAAACTTCACTAACATGAGCTGTCATGCTGTGCCTCCTCACTCCTTGGGTGGGGGCAAATGACTGGGCACAACTATGACTGTCAGTGGTTGTTAACACCCACAACCCCAAAAAGGACTCAGAAGACACAAGTCACCTCCCCTCAGTCCCTTCCTTGACCCAGGAATGAATTTGGCCCTCTGTGTGAATTTGGCCCTCTGGGATTTGCAAGTATAAATGCTGGGTTCCCTTCCCAAATGCAGATTTTTGAACACTGTGATTGCTTGCTTCTCATCCATGGCTATTGAGCCTTCTGTTCCTCCCATAGACCTAGCTACAGCAGGAAGTTAACCTACTAATCCAGGCAGTTGTCAACAATGCCTTTGCAATGTTTCTTAGTCTCGTGCTGAAAAGAGTTAGTGCTAGTGTAGGCAAGAGAAATCTTTTCAGCAGCATGACAGAAAGCTGTCCCTGAGTTTGCATTGTTACAGTGGCCACAAAATAGGAAGCCAGTTCTAATGGCAGAACTGCCACACAGAGTTTATATACAAAGCAGTGATGTGAGTGCACTTAATTATAAAAGATGCTTTGAAATATATGATTAGAAAATAAGATATAAGCCAATGTGGGTATTCAAGCATGCTATGACATACTTTTCCAAGGGTTAAGAAACTGAAACTGAATAAATGAGGCAGAAATAGCAGCTCTTCTAGAAACGGAATGCCAGACATCATAATAATGCCCCTCTTTTCTATGTAATGTATAAAAATAATGTTCTGTCTAACATTGCCTGTGATATACAGGGAACCCTTTTCTCAATCTGATTAGAAAAATCACAGTTGATACCCAGGAAAGACTGAGCTGAATGAAAATTTAGATTAGTTCATTAGTGATGTGTGTCCTCTAGAAAACATTCTCCAACAAACTGCCCAACTTTAAGATATTTAAGGAATTTCATCAAATGCATGCCTCACTCCCAAGATAGCTGAAGCAACAAGGATTTTGTTGCAACAGCTGTATTAAAGTCCAAGCAAAAACTACAGTGTTCTTACTAGGGTCTTCCACTGGTAACTGATATATTGTCATACATCCAGTCAAATGTTCTCTTCTGAATCCTGAAATCCCATTGCCATATCCAGTGTGATTTTAGGCCTGTGGGAGTCTAGACAGAGTCCAGGAACTGCCCATATCTTGGGAACTCTAGGCTCACTTTCAAATGACAGATCCTCTATCTATCCCCAGCCCCCTCCTAAGCACTGAGACCTCCCAGCGTATGTCTACACTACAGGATTATTCCGATTTTACATAAACCGGTTTTGTAAAACAGATTGTATAAAGTCAAGTGCACGCGGCCACACTAAGCACATTAATTCAGCGATGTGCGTCCATGTACCAAGGCTAGCGTCGATTTCCGGAGAATTGCACTGTGGGTAGCTATCCCGTAGCTATCTCATAGTTCCCGCAGTCTCCCCCTCCCATTGGAATTTTGGGTTAAGATCCCAATGCATGATGGTGCAAAAACAGTGTCGCGGGTGATTCTGGGTAAATGTCGTCACTCATTCCTTCCTCCGTGAAAGCAACGGCAGACAATCATTTCACTCCCTTTTTCCCTGGATTGCTCTGGCAGACACCATAGCATGGCAACCATGGAGCCTGTTTTGCCTTTTGTCACTGTCACCGTATGTGTACTGGATGCCGCTGACAGAGGCGGTACTGCAGTGCTACACAGCAGCATTCATTTGCCATTGCAAAGTAGCAGAGATGGTTACCAGTCGTTCTGTACTGTCTGCTGTGCCATTGTAAATTGGCAATGAGATGATGGTTATCAGTCATTCTGTACCATCTGCTGCTGTCATGGGTGCTCCTGGCTGGCCTTAGCTGAGGTCGGCCGGGGAAGCAAAGACAAAAATGGGAATGACTCCCCGAGTCAATCCCTCCTTTATGGTTTATCTAAAAATAGAGTCAGTCCTGCCTAGAATATGGGGCAAGTGTACTAGAGAAGCAGTGTATCAGAGAGCACAGCTGCTCTGTGTCAGATCCCGCAGAAATGATGAGCTGCATGCCATTCACCGGGGGTGCCCCTGCAACAACCCCACCCGTTGATTCCCTTCTCCCCCAACCTTTCTGGGCTACCGTGGCAGTGTCTCTCATTTGTGTGATGAACTAATAAAGAATGCAGGAATAAGAAACACTGACTTTTTAGTGAGATAAAATGAGGGGGAGGCAGCCTCCAGCTGCTATGACAGTCCAGGCAGTACAGAATCTTTTCTTTAGACATGAAAGGGTGGGGGCTAATGGAACTCAGCCCCCAGTTGCTATGATGAGGACGGTTATCAGCGTTCTGTACCATCTACCGGGAATGACCAGGAGTCATTCCTATTTTTACTCAGGCGACCCCAGCCGACCTCACCTGAGGCCAGCCAGGAGCACTCACAGGCTGATGATGACAATGGATAGCAGTCATACTGTAGTGTATGTCACCAGGGAGAGGAGGAGAGAGGATGCTGCTATTCATTGCCGCAGCACCGCATCTACCAGCAGCATGCAGTAGACATAGGGTGACATATAAAAACGTCAAGAAGCAATTGTTTTCCCTTTTCTTTCACGGGGGGGGTGGGGGGGTGGGAGGGATAAATTGACGACATATACCCTGAAACACCCTGGACAATGTGTTTGACCCTACAGGCATTGGGAGCTCAGACAAGAATGCAAATGCTTTTTGGAGACTGCGGGGACTGTGGGATAGCTGGAGTCCTCAGTACCCTCTCCCTCCCTCCTTCCATGAGTGTCCATTTGATTCTTTGGCTTTCCGTTACGCTTGTCACACAGCACTGTGCTGTGGCCTCTGTCTATCATAGCCTGGAGATTTTTTCAAATGCTTTTTCATTTCATCTTCTGTAATGGAGCTGTGATAGAACAGATTTGTCTCCCCATACAGCAATCAGATCCAGTATATCCCGTACGGCCTATGCTGGAGCTCTTTTTGGATTTGGGACTGCATTGCCACCCGTGCTGATCAGAGCTCCACACCGGGCAAACAGGAAATGAAATTCAAAAGTTCACGGGGCTTTTCCTGTTTACCTGGCCAGCGCATCCGAGTTCAGATTGCTGTCCAGAGCAGTCACAATGGTGCACTGTGGGATACCGTCCGAAGGTCAATACCATCGATTTGCGGCCACATTAACCCTAATTTGATATGGTAATACTGATTTCAGCGCTACTCCTCTCGTCGGGGAGGAGTACAGAAACCGGTTTAAAGAGCCCTTTAAATCGATATAAAGGGCCTCGTTGTGTGGATGGGTGCAGCGTTAAATCGGTTTAACGCTGCTAAAATTGGTTTAAACGCGTAGTGTAGACCAGGCCCCATTCTAACTCACTAGTCCCTGTTACCACAGCTGACCCTCTCAGGTCTTCCCCTTAGCTCAAACATACCCTGTCCTAGAACTCCAGCTGACTGGGTAGCAGGGGCGGCTCTATGGTTTTTGCCGCCCCAAGCAGGGCAGTCAGGCGGCTTTCGGCACATGCCTGCGGGCAGTCTGCTGGTCATGCAGATTCGGTGGCATGCCTGTGGCAGGTCCGCTGGTGCCACGCCTTCAGCACCCCCACCGCTGAATTGCCGCCGAAACCGTGGGACCAGCGGACCTCCTGGAGAAAGGCTTCCAAAGGCAGCATGACTGTCACCCTCACAGCGACTGGCAGGCTGCCCCCCATGACTTACCACCCCAGGCACATGCTTGTTGCGCTGGTGCCTGGAGCTGCCTCTGCTGGGTAGTCTGGGTCCACCGGTGAGGCTAACTTTTCAAAAAGCATCTTGTAAGTATAGTACATAGCACATCCAGGCTTATTTCGCACAGGAGTCTAGCACTATTGCTCTTTACTTAAGCCTGAGAAATATACAGAAAAAAACCCAACCATCCTCCCACTCTAGCTTGCCCTTCCTTTGAGGGCCTTTCCTTTGGGGGACCAACCAAGGTAAGATAGGCAGGATTCTCTCTGCTTCATTAGACTTCTGCAGCAACTTCCCTCGCATGAGCTGGTGAAAATGGTTAAAGACACCCATCCTCCCCAATAGATCCTAATCTTTTTATGATCTTCCAGTCCCTGTTAGGTGACCCCTGGATCAGTCTCTTCAGGTGATCTCAGGTCCCTATCAGGTGATTTCATTGCTAGATGACCTCTCCTTGACAAACCACTTCTGCTATGTAGAAGCCAGGCTATTGTTTATGATGTTTCTATTTGAATAGACAGCCATCCTGATTTAACAACCCTCTATTGTCAATTCACTTGTGATTTTAGTCCAAAGTGGAAGTAAAAGAACAACAGAAGACAAAAAACTGCATCTTCAAAATGGAGTTTGCTGTGTGGTAAAGATACACAGATGCACACAATTCATAAATTGTACAGACTGCCAAACTGTTACCTGTATATATAGTTTCAGTCTAACCTCCAGTTTAATGAAGTTTTTGCCCCTCGGTGTGCTTACTGTTTTGTTTTTTGTTTTTTCTTTTAAAAATATGTAAGGGTTATGCAGTGACTGGAATCCCATTTGGGTTTGCAAGCTCTGGCATGATGGTCTCCTTGATGCGTGTGATTTTAGTGGATTTGTTTGGAGAATGATTTCTAGATCATTACATGTGGTCGTCTTTCTCTGTATAGTAATTCATCCTGTTAAACCCAGAATTTCCCTCTCTCTCCTTCCAACCACTAACAGCCATGAGTTCCACCCAGCTCCCTTTCTGCCATTGTTCCATTTTTGAACTGATGCAGAGTTGCATAAAATCTGTTAGGACCCTTTATGTATGCGGGAACAGTTTTTAGTAGTAATAAACACCTGCCAATAAACACCTATCTCCTTCCCCATCCCTACCTCCCTGGAACTAGTCAAAGACAAGAGTCCTCACCAAGAAACAGATTCCTGTTTATTCCAGTTTTTGATTATCCAATCTGGCTCCAGTCCCAATTAGATCAGATAAACAGGGTTCCACTGTAAATTTAAAGCACACTCAAAAATCAATCACAAGAGGGGGAGGTTGCACACATTGAGTAAGTGGTACTTCCAGTAAAATTTAGTTAATACATTTTGTGAAAATATAACTCAAGATTCTGGTTTTTTTTAAAAAACAAACTCCTCATTTTTCCATGGCAAGTGGATTTCTAGGATTCCTGCACATTAGGTGTATAGATACAATATTTCTGTGTAGGGTTTTCTTTCGCTGACTTCTTTTCAGCCAAAATATAGATTTCAGACTTTTCCAATTCTTCCAGAGAGGACAACAATCATGATATATTTGTTCTGAAATACAGGTGCTATGTGCTCTGTAAAAGCATACCCAGGTAAATTCATCAGGAGATACTTAGAATAATAGAATATTAGGGTTGGAAGAGACCTTAGGAGGTCATCTAGTCCAACCCCCTGCTAGAAGCAGGACCAAATACTTGATATGAAGCTATACATATTGGACTATATACTGGATGGACTGACTTGAGGGGACCACAAAAGAGGCTTTTGTGATACCCAGTTCCCAGGCTACAAGAACAGAGTCCAGTCCCAAAAAGCAACTTAGAGCAACATCAGACCTGCTGTAAGATTAATAAGCTGCATTATCCTCTGAGAGACCATTGCAGCATATGTAACTCATTGGAGCACAAGGATTATTCTGGTCAAGCCCACCTTTCTACAACTATAATAATAGCCACACAGGATCAGACCATTGGTCCATCTAGCCCAGTATCCTGTCTTTTGACCCTGGCCAGTGCCAGATGCTTCAGAAGAAATTAACAGAACAGGGCAATTGTCAAGTGATTCATCGACTCAGCGACTTAAGAACACCCACAGCATAGGGTTGCATCCCTGACCATCTTGGCTAATAGGTCCATCAATGACTATCTTCTATGAACTTATCAATTCTCTTTTAGAACCCAGTTACAGTTTTGATCTTCACAACATCCCCTGGCAAAGAGTTCCACAGACTTACTGTGTGTTGTATGAAGAAGTACTTCCTAACATTAGTTTTAAACCTGCTGCGTATTAATTTCATTAGGTGACTCTGGTTCTTTTGTTCTGTGAAAGGATAAATAACACTTCCCTATTCACTTTCTCCACACCAACCATGCTCCCATATACCACAGGTTGTGAGGAAGTAGCACAAGGAGGATCCCTGCTTGGCTGGAGCAGCACAAAACTGCCTTAGAGCTGAGGATCTGGTCTATTATAACTAAGTTTTCCAATTTTAGGCTCTAGTCTTGCAAATATTCACACAACTGCTTAACTTTAGTCAGATGAGTAGTTCTGTTGAAGGTAATGAATCATATTAGGCATATGCCTAAATGTTTACAAAATTGGTGTCTCACTAAAATAAATCAAATAAATTGGTGTCTCACCAAAATAAATCAAAAACATTTATTGCTATAAAATATGTATTGAAAATACTCCAAATCTACCATTTCTTCATCTTGAAAAAATTTTAATGGGAGGTGGTAGACTTTAGAGATCACCCACTTTAATTGGGAGCTCATACTCAAGAGTATAGGGTTTTGAAGTAAGACAGCTTTTTTTATAATTCAATGAAAACAAATTTTTTTTAAAACTGATATTTACTTATGAAATATGACCTAATATGCCTAAAGACGTTATGAATCAAATACTGAAACCCAGAAAGCCTATTAAGTCAGTAAGTAACAATAACTATCCAAGGACAATTTATTCTAAGTATCAGGGGTAGCCATGTTAGTCTGGATCTGTAAAAGCAGCAAAGAGTCCTGTGGCACCTTATAGACTAACAGATGTATTGGAGCATGAGCTTTCGTGGGCGAATACCCACTTCGTCGGATGTGTATTCACCCACGAAAGCTCATGCTCCAATACGTCTGTTATTCTAAGTAGAATTTTAAAAAATAGATGCTGATTCTGTGTGTTTTTGATTTGTTTGGTTTTTTTTCCCCTGCCCACAGATGTTCCTTTTCCTACAGAGTATTTGAATCTTTTCAGCATTTTAGATTCCCCAGGAAAGGAACCTCAAAGTACAGACTTTATATTTTGCCAAATATAGAACACTGTTGGAAAAAAATGCTATCCCTACAAGACTTTTTTAAAAAGTCTACACATAATTTGCTCTAGCTACATTCTGCAAAAAAGCAACAAATAAAAGATAATGATTTCAGAGTCTAATGAATTTCCAACAACTAAACTTATAAAGCAAATATACAGTTTCTTCAAAATGCCTTTTCTGGTGCTAGACTGGATAGATACCTTGAAGTAAGAAAATAACTTCTCCAGATAAATTTCAGATGACAAGCTAAATTAACATGAAAGGCCTCCAGAAAGCATCAGCCTGCAAGCACAATATTGTTTCACAAGGTGGCATAATTACTCTTAATATTTATGAATGAATCTCTTTAGCTGTTAATATCTCTATTTAAGTAGCCTTATCAAATAAATCTTTGTAGCATTAATTGTTCTATAACTAACCTATTTATATTAAAATAAAACAGAAGGTTTAAAGTAGACTTTAAATAATATATATATTTGGATCAGACTCATGTATAAAGTCCATTATGAGCTTCCACTGACTTTAATGTGGATTTGCAATGACAGTCTCAGATCTACTGTAAACTTCACTCTGGATGGCCATATATTAGAATCAAGCTCATGGGAGTTAATTAGGGCTTAGATTGCAATTTAGCCAAGGAAGAATTCTTAAATGGCCTGAACAATCCAAAGCATCTTTTACTGGCTGACACCTCTGAAGCTCTATGCAGCCAGATTGAAAACATATTCCATTTGAAGAGAGGAGGAGTTCTTTCCTGCTCGGTTCCTCCTCCTTACTTACCACTTAGAGGAAGACTGTCTGACTGTAGAAAAACACTGAACATTTTCAGAGCTTCTATTTAAAATGTAGTTCTGAATAGGACTCTCTCTTTGGAAAACAAAGACATGAATGCATAATGAGATTCTATACTTCAGATCTATCCATAGATATGTAGTAAGAAGGTTATCTGCTAAGATGCCCCTTAGCATTGCTCTTCTTTAGGAGTCAGATCCTCACCACAACTGTCCAGTGAAAACCTGTTTCATATGTTTTGAATGAGACAGCCACTTACTGTCATTTTGTGTTCAAACAATCCTGAAATCTGATCTAAATAAAGCACAGAAGTAAATACTTAAATTAGAAATTATCTGAGTTTTAATGAATGTGGTGATGTAGCAAACGAAATCCATGCTAAAACATAATTTTTTCATCACGTTATACAGAGAAAACTACATCATAGGATTCCTAAAAACTGATTTTAAGTAACTGCCTGTAAAAACTCTTGTCAGACCATAGTCATCTATAATATCTGCATACTTTCATATAGCAAGCAACATTTTTAACATATGAGCAATAATAATCTCAAACTATATGAAAACTAAGTAGTGTGACTTATTATTACTTACAGTTCATTTTAAGTAAAAGCTTAGAAGTAATTGATGGCCTAATTCTACAATACTTATGAGTAAATTTACACGAGTAGTCCCACTGAGTCCAATGAAATTACTCATGTAAGTAAACTTACTAAAGTGCTTAAGTGTTTGCATAACTGGATCTACAACTAGAAATCTTGATTCTTTGTTCTCTTACTATTTCAAAATATTTTTTTCCATTCTTGGTTCCAACCTTTCAATTCAAGCTAAGGAAATTCCTGCCTGAATTCCCAGAAGGAAAATAGTCATAATTTTCATGCAAATTGGAATTTTTCTGATCATATAATTATTTCAAGACATACAGTAATTTATTACCATATTGTAATTCAAGGGTGATTCAACTTTTTTATTTAAGTATTCCTACTTGTGCCTTGCAGTTGTTTCAAGCTGCAGACTACAGCGACATTCCATTTGATGGCTCTGATGCCAACATGAAGAGAAAATCTATTTGAATAAATGTAGGGTTTTGTTTTGTGTTCTAATTGAAAACAATATATTTGAAAATATAGAAAACACCCAAAAATATTTAAATAAATGGTATTCTATTATTCTATAATTCTATTATTGCTTAACAGAGCGATTAATCATGCAATTAATCATTTTTTAATCGCTTGACAGCCCTAGTAAAATTCCTAACAAACTGGAAACAACTTTTTTCTATCTTGCAATAATCTTGTGAACACTCTCTTCTGCAATGTTTTGAAAATGCATGACTACTGCACCAAGAGCAATAACTCAAGAATATTGCTAATCCACCTCTCTGAGGAGAGATGAAAGTGTTTTTAAGATTTCCATAGATTACCTCTGGAACTTAAAGATTTAGTTTAGATTTGTAGGGCTAAATTCTACCCCAGGTTATACTAGTAATCTGAAACAACTCAATTCATTTCAGTAGTTTCTGTGGAGTTATTCCAAATTTACACCACTGTCAGGGTGCAATGCAACTTCAATTAGTCAAAAGAAAGACTGAAGGTTCATAAATTGCACGACCTTTAGATTAAGTAACCATGTTCTCAAATTTAGAAGCCATAATGCTTTGGAGGCAATGTTGTTTAAGATTAAAAAAAATAGTGGAGCCAGACTGTAGAGCACATCTTTCTTTGATCAGTTATGCCAGGGTTGGAAAAGTTCCAGCTGGGGCACTGGTGACAGAAGGGATTAAAGAAAGTGTGCTTTCTGCCTTGTCCTCTTGCTCCCCGTTGGCACTCACTTCCCTCCTCCCTATTGTTTTTGTGACTCTTTAAAAGGAGAGAACAGAGGAAACGTGCTCTGTCCCCGTTCCTATTCGGGGGGGAAAGAGTAGGGGTTTGCTCAGATGAGATTGGGTCATCAATTCCTTTTGCTTGACACATTGGTGACATGTTTTGTTTGAGCAACCATTACAATGTACACTCACTACATGATAAAGTGAAGCAGTGGTTTACAAAACATTCTCTAGCTGTTCAGAAATACATTTTGCAGTTATAAAAACCTAGAATGTTTTGATACAGTGGAAAACATGGGACAATTCCGGTGCCCTGAAATAAGTTATCAGAACTCTGAATTTTTATCTGAAAATCTGGGACTGTCCCAGTTTAAAATAAATAAATAAATCTTTAGCTTGAGGCTTAGTAATTACAGGACTCTGACTTCTCTTTTGAAAACATTTACATGGCCTAGTGAAACCAAATGATGGGATTGTTCTTGTCACTTGCACTATTTTGTATACTTGCAACTGCCTTAATTTATCTGGTTTTGTTTTCTTGTTTGTTTTTTATGTTTTGGTTTTTAATTTTTCTTGATTTTGGTTTAGTTGAATTTTCTTTATTCTGGCATGATCATATCCAATGAAATGATGCATTCATCTGAATGCAAAACAATATACAGTAAATGGGATATCAGTATTAAATCTGATCTTTACATGACTTTTCTAGGGGAAAAAGAAGAAAACACAAACAAAACAAAACATCCATAACAGGATATGCATTAATAAGCTATTTGTGGCTACCTTGAGTTTATAGTTTCAAACAACTGAGAAATGTTTCAGTAATCTGTCTATCAATGCACATCTGGCATGGCTTGCTGCTATTAGAGCTTGGCTCCCTTCTTTCACAAATTGTTTATCTTTAAAATAAGGCCATGGGAAAGAATGAACTGTTATGCACAGGACATCAAAAGGTGCTGTTACAGCTTATAACAGGGGTTTTCCCCCTCTCTGTGTTGGTCTGGGAAGAAAATGCTGTGGTGATGCTTCTCTACTGTAGCTTCTTTGGGGGAAGCTGTGGCAAGGATGGAAGGGGGTTTGTTCACTGCCTTAATCTTTTTCTAACTCAAGTCTGGTCTTGGGACGCTGTTGCTCCCTGGGAACCAAGTATGGATGTTCTGCTGAGAATTCTGACAGAAGGAATTGCTTGTGTGTTGTTGTGACACACTACTTCTTTCCCGGTATTAATGTGTAAATAAAACAAGTTACATAACAATATATCCAGACTACATCACTGATTTCTCCTCAAATGGGAAGCCAACTTGTAAGGCCTGTGACAACTGCTACCCCTCAGTAACACTACAAAACTCTGACAGACTTAAGCAATCTATCCTTCCTTTATGAAAAACAATACTAAGAGACATAGGAATGTAGCAGGAAATGTATTATAGCTCCCTTTTTCCAATCATTTGATTAGGCTAGATCATCTCCCCTGGCTCCAACCTCCTACTTATAAGGCCATAAGAGGTGATGTCTTCAACGAAAATCTTCCCCACAGCATGCAGTTGGGACCAAGGTATGCCTCTTTATGATAAAGGCTATGGAGGCTGCTCCAAAACTGGTAGAACTACCAGGATTTGTTGAAGGATTTGTGCAGAGTCCTAGTAACCCAATGCTGTCTGTGGACCACAGTTCCCTGAGCCTCCCCAGCTACAGGGATGCATTACAGACTTTCTGTAGGTAAGATTTATGGAGCCAGACTGGGGGGTGGGGTGAGGGGAGATGCACATTCCTCCAACCTCTTCCTTACCCACTCAATACTGTTCCCTGTTTGGACTCCTGGCCACATGGGCAGCCCTCCACAAGTTCTAAGGAGTGGGAGTAGGAGGGAAGACTTGTGTGTACAGACCCCTTTATGAGGGAGTGTGTGATCTGGTCCCCTTTGTGGGTTTTTTCTTTTTTCTTTAAGCCATTTTGCATTTTGATAAAATGTAGTACAGAGGATGTGAGCAAGTCTATCTTGGAGGGAATGAAATACTATAAGATTGCCAATATAACCACACTATATTGCCATTATCACAACACTTGATAAATAACTATCACTTTACTACCTGTCCTGCAAATCCTACTCCTGTTAATGATTAAGGATGAAATCTGGCTCCACTGAAGTCAAGGAGAATCTTACCATTTGCTTCAAAGGGGCTAGGGTTTTACCCAAGGGCCCCAGGATTGTTCTTTTCTCTTCAGATCTCCCCCCTTCTTCCTTGCATCACTAATTTTCTGCCTTTTCAAAGCACTTGAAAAGCCATGAATATCAAGTCTTCACTTCTCCCTCTTTGTTCAAGAACATTGACTTCTTTGGAGGGTCTTGAATGGTCTCGTGTGAGGCTCCACCCTGAAATGCAGCTACATATGGGACTACTATTCAGACCCTCTCAATATTTTGTAACAATAGTCTTCAGCAAAGAGGATGAAATGAAGACTGTGTTTCACTTGTTTTATTTATTTAAGAAGGACAGATGAAAAAATCTAAAACTTCTTTGGTACAACATACAATTCAAAACAAAACAAATTGACTTTTGCAATGAAGCTGACCTTTGTTTCCTTCAATACGGACCAACACTCATGCTACATGATTTGACAAATGTGGCATTTGCTTAATATTACTAAACAACATCTTAGTTAACAGCTAATATACTGACTTCTGGATGATTTTCTGCTTAGTAAAGTTATAATTTATAAAAATCATTACTCCATAATCTCTCTTTAGAACAAAATTTCTTAGTGCACCTACTGTAGTACATTTTGAATTATTTCTGGTTGTTTCTTGAATAACAGCCCTAACATGTTTGGAAATACATTGTTGCTTAATACAATCTCCTAAGACTCCTTTCATAGGAAGTGTATTGTATGTTTTAGCAAAGTAACAAATAGATTAAAAATCAGAATGAGATTAGAATGCCCAGTCAAACTTGTTTTCTTGGAAACAGCTGCTGAGGAGTCAAAGTGAAGCTAGCGGTAGGGTTCAACCCACTGGATTAACTGACTAACTAGGTTCTGCTCCAATCACCAGTCTGTATTCTGAGATGCTGTGGCAGTTATTGACAATTGTGGCAGTTGAGCTGGAATCTGAAGCTTGATAGCAAAGCAAGACAAATAACTTAAAATGGAAGATGAGGGTCTGGCAAGATGCAGTTTAAGGAAGATGAGGAGCTTGATTCGTCCTTAACATAGCTGATGTAACATAGGCTACAGTCCCTCCACACACACCCATTGCAAAATGCTTTGGGGTGTATGTGATAATGCAATCCATATTGCTGAGAGTCTGGAACTGGTCAGTGCAGCCAAAAAGGGATTTCTAGGATTTATTGATTCAGCACATCCTCTGGGAACCTTCGTGGAGTGCGCTACACTTCTAAATCTCAGTAGGAGGCTGCAACAGAAGCCGTGTCTGCCTAAACTTCAATCCTTTCTAGGATACAGATGCCTGTACTGGTGTAAGAATATCCACGGGGCATCCCCTCTAGAGATTCCTGGTCAGGAATTGGAAACGAGCAGATAAGATCCAGGATCCAGAAAAACCATCCCAAGTTTTACACTGAGTCCAACGCATGCTATGGATGAACTGCGGGAGCTGAGTCAGTACTGTGTGGATACTTGTGCTGAGAAGAAAGGATCAATAAAGCTTTTAGTGTGAGTGCCTTGATTTAGGCAGTTCCCCAATAACCCGAGACATGACATAAACTAAAGGGAAATGCTGGAAAGAGAAAATCAAACTTGCATATGAGTTGAATATTAAAGGGTAGTATTTAGAATGGTAAATTTAGAAAGAAAGGAAACAGGAAAAATGCAGAAAATATAGGTTTATTAGCAGTTTATAAATAAGAACTTCTTTGGCAAAAATGGACATTTGTCCTGTTTGCTTTTGTCAACTGATCATCAAAAGCAAATTATGCATTTATTCTGTTTTGCCAAAAAAGTGGGGTGCGCCAAGGTACATTTGGGGGGGAAAGGTGGTGATGTGAGGTGGCAGAGCTTGGGCTGTCAACTCTGCACAGCGTGGGACTCAGTGGTGAGTTCCAGCCCTGGGCGGTACAGGGCTCAGGCCATCCCCATGAGGTGTCTCATTTTTACTTTGGGAAATATCTCTCTCAACCATTTCTCTCCAGCCTCTTTGACTGCCTGGTGCAGCACAGCCCTCCAGTGTAGCTTGTTGCTAGTTAGTTCTTCCCAGAGTATGATGTAAGTGTTGAACGTTTTCATGTCCCTCTTGCAAATCTCCTTGAAATTGAGCCTATATCAGCCACTGGCCTGAGAGCATTCACCATACAGGAGATCTTTTGTAATGCATCCATTACTCATCTGGTAGATGACCAAGCCAATGGAGATATGTGTTTTTGAGAATAGTGATTTAGATTTGGCAATTTTGCTTTCTTGAGTGTTTTGGTGTTGGGAGCTTTGGTTCTCACTTGATCAAGAACTTTGATTCCTGCCTTTCCTGTTGATTGTGATGTGCTCTTACTCATAGACTCATAGACTCATAGGTCAGAAGGGACCAATCTGATCATCTAGTCTGACCTCCTGCACAAGGCAGGCCACAGAACCCCACCCATCCAATTTTATAACAACCCCTATCCCAGGACCGAGTTATTGAAATCCTCAAAAATGGTTTGAAGACCTCAAGCTGCAGAGAAACCACCAGCAAGCGACCCGTGCCTCACGCTGCAGGGGAAGGCGAAAAACCTCCAGGGCACCTGCCAATCCGCCCTGGAGGAAAATTCCTTCCCGACCCCAAATATGGCGATCAGCTAAACCCTGAGCATGTGGGCAAGAGTCACCAGCTAGCACCCAAGAAGGAATTCTCAGCAGTAACTCAGTACCCATCGCATCCAACATCTCCCCGCAGACCATTGAGCAAACCTGTCTGGTGGTAATTCAAGATCAATTGCCCAAATTAACGATCCTATCATAACATCCCCTCCATATACTTATCAAGCTTTGTCTTAAAGCCAGGAAGGTCTTTTGCCCCTACTACTTCCCTCGGAAGGCTATTCCAGAACTTCACTCCCCTAATGGTCAGAAACCTTCGTCTAGTTTCAAGTCTAAACTTCCTAATATCCAGTTTATACCCATTCGTCCTCGTGTCTACATTAGTACTAAACTTAAATAATTCCTCTCCCTCCCTAACGTTAACCCCCTTGATATATTTATATAGAGCGAGCATATCCCCCCTCAGCCTTCTTTTGGCCAGGCTAAACAAGCCAAGCTCTTTGAGTCTCCTTTCATAAGGCAGTTTTTCCATTCCTCGGATCATCCTTGTGGCCCGTCTCTGAACCTGTTCCAGTTTGAATTCATCCTTCTTGAACATGGGAACCCGAACTCTTGGATTCTCTGAGATTAGTACATCTCAGAAGAGGGGTCCGTGTTGTGGTGGAGATATGCTGTGTGATTTACTTAAATAACTAGAAGCATTCTTCAGAGTGTACCGCAAACGAGTCTTTATATTGTACAGTCTTTTTACTAAAAGCTAAGGTTGCACCTATATGGATATTTATTCTCAGTGTGTTCCATGCTGCATCAGCATTCAGGGAAGGTTCAATTGATTAAATAGATTCTCTGAAATTCGGTGAATTAGATACACCTTCCTTTGTCTCTGTGGTGTTGATGCATGCTTTGTTTGGTACAATGGAATTTCCATAGTGAAAACCTGATTTAGCAGTACACAAGTACATTATCTGTGTCACATTCTGCACTGAGAGAGCTGTGAGGATGGAGACATCCTGTAGGTGTTTTCTGTGAGTGACAATTAAATCAATTTGATACTAATGTCTAGATCTAGGGTGTTTCAATAAGACACTATCCAGCTGTCCTGGAAGCAGGTACTAGTAATGCACGGCTGTTAGTGGGTGTAAAACTCTAGTAGTTTTTGCCCATTGTCATTCATATTTCCCATTTCATGATGGCCACATATTGTGATCTGAGCTGAAATCTCCAAGCAGATAAGAGTTGCTTGCCTGGTGGTAGCTTGCTGATGATGCTATCAAGTTACTGATAAAATAACTGACATTATAGAACACTAGGGCACTCCTTACCAATCCCAGAGATGCTACCTGTTGAGAACAAAAACAATTGCCAGTTAATTTGGGAACAGAGTATGCAAAGCAAAGTGTTAGTAGATCATATCTGACATTTTCCCTAGATGATAGAAAGTGATGTCTGAGAAATCAGAACCATCTACTGGTGCTTTGTTTGGATGGGAAATATCACATCCCATGTTGTTTCCTGTCAGGGGTGATATTCTCAGTTAAGAACTATTATTTTTTTATTTTTATTTTTAAAAGGTCTTGTATTTCAGAAGTTATTCCATCAGAGGCTCTGAAGGTGCTTTACAGATGACAAATTATGTTTTGCAAAATGGCCAAGAGGGAAAGTAGTATAAACTTCCTTATGCCTCTTTCCCCCAGAGAATAATGGATAAGTGACTCCTACAATAGATTTCATAGTACTAATCTATGGCACAGCTGGGAACAGAACACAGATCTTCTAACTCTCAATCTTGGGCTTTAATTACAAGACCATCCTTCAAATATTTGAATCAGAAACCCCTCCAGTCTTAGCCTCTTCTATTCCTTATTTCTTACTAGCATGGGAGTGATGCTATTGATACTCCCAGCATCCCACATCACCTTCTATGTAATCCTAGGTGCATGACAAAATCTAACAGATTCACTAGCAAACTGATCATGTTTTAATTAATACTTTCAACGTAAATGATTTAACAAAATATATCCCAAGGTTTTATTTTATTTTATTTTAAATTGGACATATAACTTGGGTTATAATATATCATCTCTCAGTTTAGGGAACTCAATAGGATAGTGGTTATTAACCACTAGGTGCCACAGTTGCTTCATACAAATGCAGTAAAATGAGTCTTGATCTGTCAAGGAAAAAAGTCTCAAAGCCTATGTGGTATATCAAAATTTTGGTAATGTATTGTATTTCCAGAATATATGTATATGGCGTATTCATAATCATAATCCATGTAAATATTTAGCTTAATGTTTACTTCACTTTTCTTTCTGCTTAAGAGTTCTCATTAACTAATTATTTTAGTAGCACACACTGCCTTAAAGTGTGGTTTCACTCTTAAAAGTAAGTATGAAAAAATATCCTTTTAGATCAGAATTCATCTCTCTGCACATTTAACTAACAACGTTTCCACTGCTTTTAGACCTGAAGAGCCAGAACAGCTGAAATTGAGTGACTCAGAGGTCATTTCATCTTGTGTATCATGAACAGAATTGTGTAACTAACTGAGTGGTACTTAATAAACTTAAGCAACCACACTGAAGATAATACAGGTGCACTGGTAACACTGAGGCCATAATTTGAAGACAAAGGATCTGCATAGCTGTAAATGAACATCTGTTGATGATGCACAGGACTGAAAGAAACTAGCCTAACTCTCAGGCCACGTCCAGACTAGGAATTAAAATCGATTTTAGATACGCAACTTCAGCTACGAGAATAACGTAGCTGAAGTCGAATTTCTAAAATCGAGGTACTCACCAGTCTGGACGGCGCTGCATCGATGTCCGCGGCTCTCCGCGTCGATTCCGGAACTCCGTTCGGATTGATGGAGTTCCGGAATCGATGTAAGCGCGCTCGGGGATCGATACACCGCGTCCAGACTAGACGCGATATATCGATCCCCGAGCAATCGATTTTAACCCGCCGATGCCGCGGGTTAGTCTGGACGAGGGCTCAGAGAGCAAGCTAAATTTACAAAGGTGGCTATTGGGGTAGAAGAGGAATACAGAAAGCTTTGAGATATACATACCTCTACTGCCATTTTTAGAAACACTTTTTTTTTCCAGTGGAGGGAGAAACTTTAAATATATTTCCTCCTTTCAGTGATCTTAACATTATAGCATATTTCTCACCAAGAGAAGACAAGGTAGAAAAGACAAGGTAGGTGAGGTAATATCTTTTATTGAATCTTCCTGTTGATGGAAGATACAAGCTTGCAAGACACATATAGCTCTTCAGGACTGGGGAAGGAAGCAAAGGGTAGCTCAAAAATTTGCACCTTTCACCAATAGAAATAGGTCCAATAAAATATATTGCATTACCTACCTTGTTTCTCTCATATTCTGGGACTGACATGCTACAACAGGATGGCAAGCAGATAGAGAAGAACTGAGGGATATCTCAAAAAATGTATTGGAATTAGAAAAGGTACAGAAGGGCAATGAAAATGACTAGGGGAATAGAACAACTTCCATATGAGGAGAGAGTAATAAGACTGGGACTTTTTAGGTTGGAAAAGAGATGACTAAGTGGAAGGAGAAATCTGAAATAGGTCTATAAAATCATGACTGGTGTGAGAAAGTAAATAAGGAAGTGTTTACTCCTTTTTGTAATAGCAGAACTAGGGGTCGGGGTCACCAAATGAAATTAACAGGCAGCCAGGTTTAAAACAAATAAAAGGAAGTATTTCTTCACACAACGCACATGAACCTGTGGGCCTCTTTGCCAGAGGATGCTGTGAAGGACCATAACAGGACTGAAAAAAGAACTAGATAAATTCATGAAGAATAGGTCCATCAATGGCTATTAGATAGGATTGGCAGGGATGGTGTCCCTAGTCTCTGTGTGCCAGAAGCTGGGAATGGGTGACAGGGGAAGGATCACTTGATGATTACCTGTTCTGTTCATTCAAGCAGGGGCACCTGGACTTGGCCACTGTCAGAAGACCGGATATTGGGTCTGACCCAGTACTGCTGTTCTTATGTTCTTAGGGATGACTAACAAAGGGTGGAATGATAGAGCCCACGGATATCTCTTGATCCTAAGGAGAGTCCCTTCTTAAAAACATTGTAGCTCTGTGGAAACAGTACAGTCTGAGAACAAAAGTTACTTTGTAAGTAACTTCTCTGTAGGTGATGATGATGAAGAGTGGGTTCTTCTATTAAGTCTGCAAAGTACACTTTGGGAGTAAGGCTTACACGTTCTGCAATTAAGAGATAAAATATCTGTACTGACTTTCATCAAACATAGAAATTGAGCTGAGAATAATGTGAGAGAATTACCGTTTTGGGGGGAAAAAGTCTATAAAATATCTTCTTTATCTCACTCTTCCATTGATTTTTATCTGGCTGAACCAGCCTTGTCTCCTCCCCACCTCAATGTCACTTAGTCTTGCCTTCTTTACATCTGATGTATAATAAACAGGCCCTCAAATGTACCCACAGATTTTTAGAGTTACAAAAAAGTAGGTGCTTTTGATGGAAAAACTATTACATATGTGCTACTGGAGTTTCAAGAATTATTTCAGTGCAATGGTATTTGGTGCTAGATAATTGGGTGCTAGAAAGTTAATTTCAGTGGTTGTGTTGTTGTGTAGCTTTGATGTAAGTATTATTAGTTGAAGGATGCTGATATCACTAGTGGATGTAAATATTTTGGGCAAATATCAATGGTAAGACTGTTAAGTTTAAAAATTGTTTATAGATGTGGACTGAAAGTAGTTTGTCACCTGTCCATTATTTTAATACTTATGCCTTTGAAGGAACAGGCTTTTACATTCCCAGATCTATACAATTATCATTCTTAATGATTGGAGAAATTAAGACTGGGGGAAGCTATCTAACAATTCTGAAACTCTTAGTAACATATTTAGCAAGTTATGAAGCAAGCCAGGGAGGAGGGAAGGAATACACTTCCTGGCTTGAAAGTTATTAAATGTTCAAAGCCAAGGAACAGATGGGGTGGAGGACTGAAGTTTCCATGCCTCCCTCACAAAATATATCCCCATTTTGTCTTTAGTAATTATCCTTTTGAGGGGAAAAGCGGGCCCTTCTCTCTTTTTGCAAAGTTCTGTGACCTCTTTTAGCTAAAGGAAACTCGTGAGTGCTGGTGATGCAATAGCTCTTTACCGCTTTCCCCCTCATAGCGGTGAGGGATGAGTAAATGTGGGGGTGCACTGTTAAGCGCCCCCCCCCATATGCAGCCTCGATTGGCCAGCAGCTGCTGTTGGAAGGGGCATTTCCCTCGTTAGTGTTAAGCAGCCTGATGCTCCCAGAACTGGGAGGGGACAGCGTGGTTGCTAATTTAGCCCAGCCTGATGCTTTAGGGACTTTCCTGACCCCCTTCACCCAACCCCGCTCCCGCAGCTGCTGTGCTGCGGCTGAGTAGTGCGGCCGGGCAAGGACATCGAGAGGAGCCCAGGCTGGAGGTGGGAGAAAGGACACGGGTGCTGCCCCCGGTCGGAGTTGGAGCACGGACAGGGCGCGGGGAAATAGGAGGGGGGGAGCCAAGGGAGGATAGGGCCCCGAGCCGGGCAGGGGGCGCAGCGGCAGGAGGACGGGGAGGAAGATCTGGGAAAAGGGGGCGGCCCGTAAAAAAATCGTTTCCTTCCGGAGGAGAAGCAGCTGCGGCGGGGACTCGCCCTGCCCGGGGTCCAGGCAGCGGCGGCTGCTGCTGCTCCCTCCTGGGTGAGGCGCTCGGCGGCCGCCGCGGGAGTGGGATGAGCGGCGAGCTGGGGCCGCCGCCGCCGCCGCGTGGAGGAGGCTGAGCGGTGGGAGGGGCGGGGAGGGACCAGCCGCGGCGGTGACAAGGTGCCAGCAGTGGAGGGACCGCCGCCGCCCGGCTTCTGCTGCCGCCGCCGGGAGAAGTTTCGCTCCGAGCAACAGACGCCAGCAGCCGCCGTCGGAGCTGGAGGAGGCGCTGGGGCCGGGCCGCCCGGCAGTAACTCGGCATAGGGACCTCGGCAGCAGCCTCCTCGCCGCGCAGCTCGTGTGCGGGACCCTCGCTCCGCACCATGGCAGCGCGGTCCCGCAGACCCTGGCTGAACGTGGTGCTGGGGCTGGTGCTGGGCTTCACCGCCGCCTCCTGGCTCATCGCCCCCAAAGTGGCCGAGATGAGCGAAAGGAAGAGACGCGCCTCCAGCCTTTGCTCCTACTACGGCCGCGCGGCGGGGGGCGCCCGGGCGCAGCAGGAGGCGGCTGCGGCGGCGGCCGTGCTGGGGGGCGCCGGGTTGAGGAGCAGCCCTTGGGAGCTGCAGCCGCAGGCGGAGGAGAGCACCGTCCCCAGCCCCCCAGCCGCGGCCGGCGGGGAAGGGGAGCCGGAGGAAGAGGAGGAAGCCGGGGAGAAGCGGAGCGGCAGGCACGGCAGCAGCCACAACGGGAGCGGGGACTGGGGGGGTCCCGCGGGCAGTGCCAAGCTCCGCAACTTCCTCTATGTGGGGGTGATGACGGCCCAGAAGTACCTGGGCAGCCGGGCGGTGGCGGCGCAGCGGACCTGGGCGCGCTTCATCCCCGGCAGGGTGGAGTTCTTCTCCAGCCAGGGCTCCACCGCCCCGCTCGCGGGGCCCGGGCTGCCGCCGCTGCCAGTCGTCGCCCTGCCCGGGGTTGACGATTCCTACCCGCCGCAGAAGAAATCCTTCATGATGATCAAGTACATGCACGACCACTACCTGGACAAGTACGAGTGGTTCATGCGGGCGGACGACGATGTCTACATCAAAGGTGATGGTGGGCACCCAACACCCGTCCCCAAATGCTCAACCCCTCCCGGGGCCCTTCCCAGAGCTGCCAACCTGGGACCGGCTTGACCTGGGGGGAGAGTCCCATCGGGGGCAATGACAAGCCACGTGACTCGTCAAAAGCTATAAATAAAACCCGTTTCTATCCGCTCTTCTCCCCCACTCTCCAGAGCTGCCAAACCGGGACCATCTGTACCAGAGAGAGTTCCACAAATGGGGGAAACTTTAACTATTTTATTGAAACGCACTTAAATAACCACTCAAGCCTTTTAAAAACTCCCTTAAAACTAATACCAGTATGTGAGCGTCCTTCATCCTGTGCTAATCCCCGCCAGCAGGTCTGACTCCTCGGTTCTTCAGCGCGTCCCCACTGGCCCGACAAACACGCCACCTGTGTCTGTCTGTCTGTCTCTGGGTAGTTTTGAAAAACTTAGCCAGCACTTTGTGACTTCTGTCAGAGATCGCTAAAAGCTAAATCTCTATCTTTTTGTCTGTTAGTCCCAACACTTCGGCAGGGATTTATAGCTGGAAACAGAATTGCCAGTACAGGTGTCCGAGGGAATTCAGTTTTGTGGGTATGTAGGAAATGAGTCTGCGCTCTCGCTTTTGCTCAGGCTTGAGAAATGAATGTATAATACAGGGTTTTCGCCTGGAACCCTAAATAGTCTTTTAAAGGAGCTCTTCAGTGTTATCCCAGGGTAGTTCAGAGATAGTGGTTATCTGAGGGATTAGTGTTGTTTTTTCTCCTTCACTCCAGTTTTTCTCTTCCCCTTTCGCCCCTGAAAGCCGGGACAATAGCAGCTGAATGCAATTACTTTTATTTGCAGCAGACTGTAATATTGTGTATGAACTTACCTATTATCTTTAAACACTGATTCCTACAAGATGCTAGTAACTTGCTATTCACTACTCCTAAAAGTCAGTAGTAATCCTCAGATCTGAGATATGCTAAGGCATTGTTATCCCAGGACACTTACAGTTAAGGAATGGGGATCCTTTTTGGTACTAACATACTTGCTTGCTAATATAGTCAGTTGCTTCCGCCGCTGAGTAGCGTGGAGCATACAGCTAGCGGTCTTTTGTAATAAATGAGGATGAAATGTCCAGTCTGTGAGGCTTTTAAAAGTGTTCCACTTCCCTTAAAATACTTCCAAAGGGTGTGTTGGTTCGAATCCAGAGAAACATTGACGTATGTCTGTTCTTCGAGGTGTTGTGGGGTTTACCTCGCTTCTCAATTCTTTGTGCATGTACTGGGGTGGTTTCCAAGTGATGTTATACAAGGCACAGTAGTTGGAACTGTAATCAGGTTGCATAGTGAAGGCAGTTGGTGGGACGCTGAGCTTTTAGTGATATTAATATTCAGAAACCAAGACTTTTTCAGTGGAAAATCAATATTCTTGAATAGCTTAAGGGTGGTGAAGATGATGTGCTGGAAATTATGCTTAGGGATCAATCAAATGCCTCGCTGTTTGAAGCAAATATTTATTTTAATGATGTGCCTCTAGGTTGGGTGACTTAAAGAGGATCAGTTACTACAGTCTGGGCACTTAACTTTGGTCAAAGGAAAGAAATCTGCCAGGTTTCACCAGCTGCAGAATTTAAGATGAACTTTAGGGAAGAGATTAAGCTCACGCTGGTGGGAATTCAGTTATGCTTTTCACAGTTGTGCGTTTAAAACTTCCCACATTGCTCAGCTATGCAGCCTAAGGGTGGCAGTCCATCCTCATCTTACTCCTCTGTATACAACTATTGCAGCTCACAATGCAGGTAATATTATACGTCAGACACCCATACTACTTGGGCACAGCAGTATGAGTTAAGGACTGAATTTAGATCTGGCAAAAGTCATTTTCAGCAAATTTAACTTTTTTAAATGAAATACATTAAAATTGTATCTTTTGCTGCTTTTTTCAGATATAGATATTTTTGATAAAATAATTCCTTTTTGCTGTTCCATGCATCCTTTGAATCCAGGATTTTTCTTTATTTTTTTTGCCCATTAATGTTACAAAAGTTCCTTGTCAGGCCATTGTCATGCTTTGCAGTGCATCTCTGAAAAGCTTTTGCAGCATGCTTTCTATTCAAGTTTTTAGTACCATTGGAAAATGGCCTTCTGATACATGCTGCCTTACAATGTTTGCTTCTGCTTAAGGAAAAATGCTTGTGTTCTGATAAGCAAAAATTTCTCATCATCAATGATTATGTATATTAGCATGAGGGCTCAATTTGCAGTGCCTGTTGAAGGTGTTATGGAATGTAGCAATATTGCTAATGAAGGAGATGATTTTCTACCTATTTAATTTTGTCACTTTATTTTTTTAAATGACTTTATGGACTAACATGCTTGCTACATTTCATAATTATATGTTCACATGTGTATATGTATACATTTAACAGTATAGAAGTAGTACAGAAAGAAACTGCCACTCTTCTTTTGTACTCATCTGTAACTTGGAAGCCACCAATTTTTGTAAATTGCTGCAAGGCTAAATTTATATGCCAAATTGAAACTTTAAGAAAATATTCTCAAAAGGAGAAATTGATATCAAATTATCTTTTGCTGTACTGCTTTGCATCACTGGAAACATCTGAACAAGTGACTGAACTCAGGTATAGACTTTGGAGGAATATGAAAAAATATTTGACAAAAAACAGGTTTAAATTAAATACATCAGCTGTATTTTTTTAGTTAATCCTGTTATATTTATTTCTGACATGATTTTCTCCATTTGGGGTAATATATCAATGCAGAGTTTGTCCATGTAAGTTTACTAGGATGTCAGGTCTAATTATGACTTCTATATGCTTCTCCTCCTTATTTTGGTAGAAAACTTAACACTGGAAATGGTGTTCCAGTACAGCTATAGTGACAAACCATCCTAATGTAAGACACATTTTATACTGGCAAAAATGATGTTTTTTCTCCATATAGCTTGTAGCAGTTGTCCAAATGAAAGGGAACTATACCAGCAAAAGTACTTTTTTGTTAGTATAAATGTGTCTACACTGATGCTTTTGCTGATGTAAAATGCCTTAAAACTTACATCAGAATAGGAAAATTGGTTAGGTGTGACCTTTTTTCTTTTTAAGTGTGCATTGGAACACAGAAAACTACATTAGACTATTACAGAAAATTATGACAAAGGTGCTTGTTACGTTTAAAGAATGGTTGAGATGCAGAAAACTAGATAACTGTTAGAAGAGCTGAAGAGATAATGCTCACCGTTTTTCTTCCTAGGTGAAAAATTGGAGGAGTTCCTTAGGTCACTGAACAGCAGTAAACCTCTCTATTTGGGGCAAACTGGTCTGGGAAATATTGAAGAACTTGGAAAACTGGGGCTTGAGCCTGGAGAAAATTTCTGCATGGGAGGGCCAGGAATGATCTTCAGTCGAGAAGTTCTCAGGAGAATGGTGCCACATATAGGTGAATGTCTTCGAGAAATGTACACCACACATGAGGATGTGGAAGTGGGAAGATGCGTCCGACGGTTTGGTGGAACCCAGTGTGTTTGGTCGTATGAGGTAAGCAGTAATGGATATATCATGATGGCTTTAATATACAGATTTCTATGTGAGAACGTAAGTAAATGGATCTCTAATCTTTCCTCCTCTTTGCTATTTTTAAGTGCACATATATCAGGATGTAAATTACTGATGATAAAAAGATGAAAAATACATTCACAGAGCCTCATCACTGAAAAATATTTTGATTTATTTCTGCCTATAAGTACAAGTTGTTTTCAGGTGCTAAGGTGAGCTCATATCAGTAAGAAGCTGTGTCATAAATATGTCATTTTATATATATCATGGCTTATTATAATACTAGCTTAAGGGTGTATATGCATTTGTTCTATAAATTACAATTTGTATAAACATGCATATTAACATTTGGATCACTATTTTTCTGATTGTACATAATATCTTTGTCTTGTACAATCACTCAACAGATTATATCCTTCTGTGAGTTCTTCAGCATTGTTATTGTGATGTTCAGAGTGTAGTAGCATTTAGTATTTTCCTAATGGTTCAGATATACTTTTAATAAAGAACTGTTTGCTTTGTGAGAAAGCAAAGTGGTATGATAACTTATCCTGGAGTCTAATGAAATGGTGTTTGATGAAGAATATATCACACCAGTAGATATAGGCAACATAACAAATTATAGAAGTCAGACATATTCAAGGAACACATAAATTCCTCTAATATTCATTCAAGTTTTTAAGTAAAGGTACATATTAGGCTACTAAAAATTTGGTTGCAATACTGATATTATATTTTACAAAACTATATCAACCTCTATAGCTGTTTTACTAGGAGGGCTATAATTAGGTGTAAGATTATGCTTGTAGATAAAAATATAGACTCAGAGTACATGAACAGGAGTCATAGCTGATATGGTGAATATGATTTAAGCTATTTTGATTGGTTCTTTAGTATTGATGTATGCTTGCCCTTGTGGCACCATCTTGTTAATCAGGAAAAAATCATTTCAGTAGGCCAGTGAAAAAGGTTATGAGCCATTAAAGACAAAAAGGCAGTAAAGTAATTGGTTTTGTGTGTTGTTTTTCAGAAAGCTTCAGCTAAATGTGGTCTTTTTTTAAAATGGCTTTGGAAAGCTACATTGGATGTAAATAGGTGAATGATGGCTAAAATCTCTGCTTAGTAAAATATTGCTTGCAGATGGTGGGAGTCTTCTACTTAACCACATTATCAATAAGTGTGGTTGAAGATTTATTTTGAGAACATTTTGTGTTACAGTGCATAAAATACACTAGTGGCATAGAAAAATTGCTTAACAATAATGAAATAACGATGTGCATCATGCAGATGGATGTAAAACTTTGACTAGGATTCTCTAATCACCATTTTAATCAAATTACTAAATTTGGATCCAGAACCTACATTCTGATCTATTTGGGCTACTCCCACACAAAGCCCCATTGAGTTACAGGGGAGTTACAGGGGGTCTATCCATGCATGATAGAATACAGGATGGTGCCACAGTCTTAACGGTGCCATTCTGAGAGATCGTGGTTCTATTTCACCCATTCTTCTTTGTTGTCTTGGTTAATCCCGCTCCCTTCCCCCCAGGATAACTGGCAATCAAATTCTGCATCGAGCTCCACATGAACAGAGAGGTCCACCTGCTTGGGGCTCAGGGAAGGATTGTGGCCTTAAACTGTCTGCTTTTTGGAGATGTGTTTATGCAGCACTTAGAATAATAGGATCTCCAATTCTGACTGGGACCTTTGGAAGTCAGTGCCATATATATAATATATTAAATAAAGAAAAAGTGAAGTAAATGTTTGATACTATAATATTAAATGGTGATTTTGAAGTGTCCTAGTATTAGAAGAATTTTGTCACTTCACATACAAAGAGCTCTAAAATACATATATGATTAAAACAAACTTTTTGAGACAATACATTAGTTCTGAAGTATTAAATATTAAAGTTAGGTATAAAGGAGAAGTGAAATGAATAAAAATTCTTCATAGCAAACTAAAATGCAGTCATTTTTAGACATGAGGAATGCATATATTTTCTATTCGTTCATTGAGATGTGCTAAGAAGTAAGGTGGGATTTTAAAATGGAAAAAGGAAAAAAATAGATCTGCAACATATTTTTAAGTCACATTCTGACAAAATATATTTTTAAAATTTTATGAAAAAAGGATTTTCTTGAAGCATTTAAGATCTACTGGTAACATATTTTACAATGGCTCCGTGAATAGTGATGATGTACTCCTTTATGATTTTCTTAGAACAGCAAGCTACTTCACATACTTAAGGTCAATTTTTTTCCCCTCGGGTAAATGCATACAACTCCTGGCGCCAGTCCTGTACTCCTTATGTAGGCAGACATTGAGTCCAGGTGGGTTGCAATACCTGGACACAACAGAGTGACTTCAGGGCAAAGTTTAATCCTTCTTTATGAATTTCCACGCTTCTGTTGAGCCTTATTCTGCAGCAACATACAACATAAATTAGGACTATCTCCACAGTAATTAATGGATTTCAACTGGTGTAAGCAAAAGCAGAATCAGGCCCACTATTGCATTTCTTTGGGGTGAGTCTGAACTGTAAGTTCTTAGTGCAGACATGGAACAGTACTATTTACAGATTGTGTACTTAGCTTTCAGAGAAACAGGTGGTCATAGTTCTCTATACTGTAGCCTTATTTTCTCAGTTGCAGTTTTTTTTCTCAGTGTGCTTTTTAAGTCATACGTGAAGATTACCTTCAGAAAAGTCAGTGTTATACAGAGCACATCTTGACGGTTAAACATCAGAACTGTGTGCTGAGTGACAAAAGTAAGATGGGTAAGAGTGGCAACCCATCTGTGTGTTTTCTGCTTCTGTTCTGTATGGATTTAACCTCTGGCAGCTAATACCTTTTTGTCTACACTATGTGCAAACTGACATTTTAAAAACCTGTTAATGTATTTTAAAACATTGCTCATTTTTCCAGTGTAGAAAAATACAACGATGATTCAATATTCAAATTTTTGGTGATGTCACACTAATTGATATGTAATGGACCAGACCTGACCTTACCTGGTTAAGGTAAACCCTATCTCAATGTATTTAATGCAGTTTTGCCAGCCCTTGCTCCCAAAAAATCATGAGCCTTTGAAAAACTTGCAATTGTCTTGTGATTTTTATGATTTTTTTTGTTTGTTTGTTTTTGAGCTTTTCAGGGTTCATGTTTTCAAGCTTTTCTTTGTAACCCTGAGGTCTAGAAACGTCCATTTTATTTTTAATGAGATTAGCTGTGTTGTTAGTGATGCATAGTTTTATAAACGTTTATATTCTATAGCAGGAGTAGGCAACCTATGGCACGCGTGCCAAAGGCAGCATGCAAGCTGATTTTCAGTGGCACTCACACTGCCTGGGTCCTGGCCACCAGTCCGAGGGGCTCTGCGTTTTAATTTAATTTTAAATGACACTTCTTAAACACTTTAAGCCTTTTTAAAACACCTTTTAAAAAACCTTATTTACTTTATATATAACAATAGTTTAGTTATATATTATAGACTTATAGAAAGAGACCTTCTAAAAACATTAAAATGTATTACTGGCACGCAAAACCTTAAATCGGAGTGAATAAAGGAAGGCTCGGCACAGCACTTCTGAAAGGTTGCTGACCCCTGTTCTGTAGAATATAAAATATTACAGTATTTTAAAACTACACATGATTGTTTATTGGTTTACCATTTTAAAGGGACTTGACTGTGGAAGCTTGTATTGGATAATTTATTTGCTGTGTGTCCTTTTTTTTAAATGATAATGCCGATTTTGTTAATTTTTTTTTAAAAATTGTATCCCCTGGGCATAAAATAGAAAACAGTTAATACTATAAAGCAGGAAAATAAAATGCAGGATATAACTAGCTGCATACATCACCCCATCAGGAATGGGACATCATTATTGTGCATACTGGGTACCAAATTGAGCAGGAGGTGGCAATTGAGGTAAGGAGTGTGTTTCCAGAACTGAAAAAGGAGAATCAGGAAAGATGGAAAGATAAGTCAAAGACCCCTCTTACCAAGTTGATTTGGGACATTCAAGGCATAACTCTGTTAGGCTTTTGGTTTATTCAGTTTGCATATGATTTTATATTTTTTTCTTCAGTGCAAGAGAAGGCATATTCTTGAAACTAAGTACTTCGTGAAATGTGGTACATGTCCTCTAATCTATTGTAATTTCTACAGCATGTGTAATATGGACTAATATTGTATGTGGCTTGAGAGTTTTCTTTTTCTACACATCCAAATGCATAATTCTAATACCTGTGTGCACAGTTTACCATCAGTTTTATATGGTTCTATGAAAATGTTCCAGTATGTTGTTGAAAAATAGTTAAAGGCTGAGACTGTTTAATAGCCTGCTTCTTGCTGCCTTCTGACAAAGATATATTGTAAGCATGCTGAATTATACTAATAATAGGAACTATAATTAAAAGTAAATCCACAACGAGATTCTGTTGGTCATAATATTACACAAATGGGTTTTTCCTTCTTCCGTTATTTTTTTTAAAAATAGAAGAGGTGTATTACATGCAAGCACCCAATCAAATAAAAATTGGCCATTTCAGGAAGTGCACCTTGAAAATGGATTGATGTCTCAGCACTTATATGAAACTTTAGGATCCTTATAAGTGGACCTCTTCCCCCTTAAAATCCCTTGGGATTTTCCCATCAAAGTCAGTATTGCTCTTTGTATCTTTAACTTCTAATTTATGTCTTGTGCCTCTTCTTTGTGGCTATAGGGTGGGATGGGGTGGGGGTATGTACATAGGATAATACACATCTGCGGACCATTAACAATGGTGGCTTGACCACAGAGCCAGTTGTGCTGCTGGGGGAAGGCATTCTATATGGATGCCCATAGTTCTGAGGGGTTAGGGTTTGGATTTCTTATGGATTTTGGGGTTTTTTTTTTTTTTTCAAACAGGTGCTTCACAGGGCTTCACAGGGCTACTATGTGCTTCACAGGGCTACTAACTGCTCCTTTCTGGAGGGAAAAATGCCTTGTTTGTTTTATGATTTCATAGATGTGGGAATTCTAACTTAGTTTTTCCCTTGTATATGCTGATATGTAGAAGAGAATGATGATAAATGAAGAGGACAGAGGAATCCATGTGAGTGTATTTTGATGTCTAATAAGCGAAATGAACCTGGATACATTAATTTCAGTAAGTTTTACTCCTAGAGAGAAGCACTCATTCATGCATAGCATTGCATCTTGATAGTGTTAAAAAGACACACAATGGGCATCTCTTTTCTCCTACATTAATATTTTCATAACTTGACTGTTGTCTGAAGACATTTCATCAATATGAATACACTTTCAGCACAAACCATAGAAATTTTTCAGTTTTAACTTAGAAATGGCTTATATTTATCAAAACATCAGAATAAGCATGTGAAAAAATTATATTTGATGGAAAAACAATTTTGTCTTTTTTTAGTGTCCAAATGACCTATTTTTTCCTTTCCATATTCACTTTTTCACTTTAAATTTCTCATCTTTATTCTCAGCTCAAAGGTGAAATTTTGCCAGCAACGTGCAAGCCCTTGAAAAGATCATTATAAACTGGCATGTCCATTATAATACAATTACAATGATGCCATTAAAGAAAACTAGATAAGCATGTGTTTAAAAAAGACAGTGCTCTCTAGGATGCTCTTAAAGTTACTGTGACATAAGACTACTGTACTTCCTATTGGATTTAATTTAAAATCTGTTATGAGGTCCATCTTCACAGTGCATGTCACACTACATAACATGGAAGAGGCTTGGCTTCCATGAACAGTCTTGCAGAAAGGGAACTTTGGGGCAGGAGGTGGGGAAGCACTGTTTTAGTGCTCAGGATGTGTTCCCTAATATTTCATTTGTCTCTTGGATTCCCTCTATCCTTTCCTACCTAATCTTCTCTTTATCTTGAAGTCACTGTCAATAGAAAACATCACTAAACATAAATACACTGCAGTTTCAGTTCAGTACCACCATTATCTTCATTGTTCACCAAACTTTACATTCCCCAAGAATTCAGCAGTTGGATTTGTTTTTCATACACTTTATAGGCTTGGTTTTGTTTCTCCTCCATAATTCTGCAAATACAGTTCTGACTGTCCTTAAACATAAGTCATCCAGACAAATAGTTTTGTGAAACTATGTTGCCTGAATTTTCCTACAAGGTGAGTTGTTTTCTGCAGATGAAAATGTAAATAAAATGTTATAGTTGCTTTTAATGTATGCGACCATTCTTAAAATTTTATTCATTGTTTAAGCTTGATTTTTCAGTGTTGCTTTTTACATTGTTACCCGGTTGACAAAGTACTCTTTGATCTGTTTTCATACTTGTCTCCTCTTACTGTGATTTAAGTCTGTGCTCTTGTGCTTTCTCTCTCCCTTCCCCCCCATCCTTTGACAAGGTCAGCAAAACAGGTTATGTCACAATATATATATATTTAGGTCTGATTGTTTATAACTGCCAGTTGCTTTCTTAATGAACATTTCACTATTGTGACATAACCTATATCTATATCTATATCTATCTATATATATGTGTGTGACATAACCTATATATATATATATATATATATATATATATATATATATATATATATATATATATATATATATGTATGTATGTATGTATGTATGTATGTGGAAGAAAAGATATTTTGAGACAGACATTAACTCTTTAAGTATTATTTCAGCTGTAACTACAAATTTAGAAAACCAGAAAAATACATTGGGCTATTACACCCATGGAAAAGAGAGCAGGATATAGCCTATTATTCATCATAGAGTAATGAGCTATCAAAGGTCCTTTCCCTGTCCTTGTGTGTGGGTCCTGGGAATGCTCTAAAAGTAGAGAGAAATATCTATTGGGTAGTCGAAGAACTGGGTCATTCTAGGTCCTTGTGCTTTGTCTAGTCTGTGGTTATCTTTCCAAAGCAGTACTCTACCCATTCCAGAGCTATTATAGTACATATGAGAAGATCACTGTTGGTATAGGCAGTTGATGTGATAGTGTTCTTAAAATATATTGTCCTCTAGCTAATAAGTGACTGGTAAATGTTCCAAGCCATGTAAGTTATTGGGCCTAGCGTAACATTTGTGGCTTCGGCGGTATTATGCCAGGGAAATCTTGGCTCATTTTGTTTACTATATTGTTACAAATATGTATTGTTCAATAAAATAGATAAAGTAGACAACAGTCTTTTAACCCAGAACTTCTTAACAACTGAAATCTATGATTTCAGATGGCTCAGTGGGAAGGGAGTAAATCTAGAAGGGAAAAACATTTTGTTTTAATGACTAACATTTTGCTGATTTAATCCATATGTAATTTTGCCTTTTAAGTCTGGCTAGAAAGATGGAGTCCACCTAGCAATTTTATTAAGAAATTATTGTGAAACACTTTTTCTCAAAATCCTGTTTTTTAAAACAAAAAAAGAGATAAGGTATCTCAGGTTCAGAGAAGATTGGTTTAATCTGGAACAGGTGCAGAGAAGAGCTACTAGGATGATAGAAAAAGGAGGACCTGTTTTATAAAAGGAGGCTGGAAGAACTTTACTTTTTAGTCTAGTAAAAAGAAGGCTGAGGTGGATTGTTCTCTCTAAATGCATGTGAGGGCGGGTAAAGAAGAGGGTGAAGAAGAGTTATTTAAGATCAGAGATGGTGTTGGCACAAGAATAAGTGGATGTTAACTGGCCGTGAACAAATTCAGGCTGGAAATTAGAAGAAAGAATGGGGTTCTCAAGCAGACTCCCAACAGGGGTTGCGGGGCAAATAAAAAGAGCAGAACAAATTTATTAGTGCATTTATATGAAATGGTTACTTGTGATGGTAGGGGACAGGGCTCAAAAGACCCGGGGCTCATTTCTGGTTTACATCTTCTGTTTCTAAATACTCATGCTTCAAGTTTTCAAACAGCCATTGGCAGGGACCGGGAAGGTGTGTTTTCCCCCAATGTATTCTGGGAGGTTTTTTTTTTTTTAATCTCTTTCCTCTGAAGCATCAGGTTTGGCCAGGGCAGGAGATGGGACAGGGTGGGCAATGGCTCTGAGGTGGCACCAAGCATTCTCTCTCTCTCTCTCTCAGGTGCTTGGCTGGCTGGTTCTTGCTCACATGCTTGGAGTCTAACTGATCACTATATGTAGGGTTGGGAAGGAATTTTTCGATAGGTAAGATTGGCAGTCTTGGGAGTTTTTTGCTTTCCTCCACAATGTGTGGGTGTGTGTTATTTGTCTGGATTATCTGGGTATATCTTATTTATTCATTTCCTGGCTGTTTAAGGGGGCCTCAAGCACTAGTACACCTCGGTCTCCCCTATTCTCTTCCTCTGGCACATAATAGTTTGGTCTCCTGTGGGTTGTAATGTGCTGGTCTCATTGTGGGTTCAGTGTGCGCTTGCTGGGTGGTGTTAGTGCCCTGTGCTATACAGGAGGTCAATCTATATGATCTGGTCTTCTGTTGTTTCCTTCTGTGGTGCTATGGGTACTACCTCTTCTCTCTCCAAAAGAAAATTTTGCTTTTCGAAAACCATGGTCTTCAAATATTAATATATTGTAATTCACAAGAGGTGGTGCCTTTTTCTAGTTTAGAGGGGATGGGGGGGGATGATTTCAATATGTTTCAATAGTAATTTCTGGGTACTTCATGAGGCATGCAGATGCAATGCATGCTCCATAAACTCTGTATGGGGGACAAGCGTGCTTCTTAAAACTTAGAGGCCATGTATGTTTTATGTAGAATGTATGGGCCAAATGCACGTTTTTATAGCACATGCATAGCCGATGCTTCCAAGCTCCTTTGGAGTGCCTAAGCTCTAGAGGGAACAGCTTTCTTGCATTTCCTCTCCCACAGAGCTTATGAATTTAGCTTCTGGCTTCACTCTTGCAGATCTATGTAACTATTTAATTAAACTAAATAAAAAACAGTATTTTAAAGGTAGTTCAAGGTATTATACCAACCTCTGAGTCATCATCCTGATTTTTTACAACATTTTCTTATTTTTAAAACAATCTTTCTTTCTCTTCTTGTTGTGTATGGGGATGTGCACACAAGCACAGGAGGCTGACTGTAGTGAAAGAGTGAAAATGATTATACAAAGTGATGTATAATGCCCAGACTAAACAAAAATAAAAATATTTTCTAGTCTTTAGTTTCAGCAATTTTAAGTGTTGTAGTACTTGTAACAATAGTGCATTTTAAAAAGGTGAAGTAGGTATGTTTTTTTTAATAGAATAATAATGTAACATGCCAGATATATTCCCTTATAGTTGAAGTTTAATCACTTTATTGTGGTAGTATATACAGGAAAGTAAAATCATTTAGGCTCTCACATTGCCTCTGAATAATTCTTCCATTAAGCATGTGTGCTGTAGATTCAAATTCATGAATTTAAAAGTAGACATGTAATTGAAGCCCAGGAAATCACTGTTTAATGCCTACCAAAGATGTTCTTGAATACAGATTGTTTACTGACTTTAGTGATAGCTTCTGAACCTTTCAGGCTAGTTTTTTGGGCACCTAAATAAGGAATTGGGGTAACATTTTAAATATTTTAGGTATTTTTGAAAATTTTGCTGCAGGAATCTTAACTGCAGAAACCTGTTATTGAGAATTCTGGCTATTGTTAGTGTTGTTGTTATGTAAATTTTGACTTCTACCATTGTATGCATGGTTAAGCAATTATTTCTGAAGCCTTGGCTAACTGGCGCTTTACAGCGCTACAACTTTCTCGCTCGGGTGTGAAAAAAACACCCCCCTGAGCGCTGCAAGATACAGCACTGTAAAGTGCCAGTGTAAACAGTGCTGCAAGCTAATCCCCATGAGGAGATGGAGTACATGCAGCGCTGGGAGAGCTACCATACTTGCACTTCAAAGCGCTGCCGTGGCAGCGCTCCTGCAGCAACGCTTTGAAGTTTCCAATGTAGCCAAGCCATAAGTTCTTTAAGCTTGGTGCCCAAAATAGTTCTGTTGCATTATAATATACACTTTTTTATAAACACTTCAGTTTTTGAAAATGAACATAATTTAATTTGCTGCCACTTGGAATTTACCTTACTAAAAATGGTGAGAGTTAATATTAAAATATTTCCTGGGAGTTAAGCGTCTAACTTCTATTTGTGCTTTTGAAAATCTCTCCTGAGAGATGTCTATATAGTCAGTTTTAAATTTTGAAATATATTTAACTGGAAAAACCTGCAAACTAAAACAAAAAAAACACCTACTATGAAGTAGTAACATACATGCACACATTTCATTTTAAAACTATCTGCATTTTCCACCCCCCGATAAAGGACTTTAACTAAAACACAGACATTTATTTTTTTAAATTTTATTTTATGATGGGTAGTTGTAGTGAATTCTAGCTTAATAAAATTGGTTTAGTTTGACCTTCCCACACAGATAAGATACTAGATTCCCTTTTTTTTCCTGGATAATTTCCCAGGCATCCAGCGTAACTACACATGTTATATTCTGTAAGTAGACCTCTGAATTAATAATATCTATTGCAAAAGACATTCCACCTTATTGAAAATCACAACGCTGGAACCATATACAGTATCAGTACTTTGTTGTTCTGCTTGTAAAATTTTCCATATTTTCTTGGAACATTATTGGTGAACATTCAGTACATTTCTTACTCTATATGTGTTGGGTAAATAGATGGCAATGAGGCAGATAAGAAAATATTTGTGGCATGTATTCATCAGTTTCAGCAATAAAATAAATAATTTAAACTGTATATTGTGTCTCTAATGTATTTTGCCCTATTAGTCTAGTTGATACTTATTTGCACAATATGTACGAATCAGTGACCTTGTACGAGGTGTAAATGCCCAGAACCAGTTTTTTGTGCCTTTTAGCTGCTTAAGAAGCAGTGGGTTGACCGAACCCACTTGGAGCCAAATTTTGTTCTCTGTTGTGCATGTATGGCCCCTGTTGATGTTAATGAGTGTTCTATATGTGCACATAAGAGTAGAATTTGGCACTACCTATGAAAAGCTGCATATTTCAGTATTGGAAATGGCTATTGGAATCTATCAAAGTATGTTTTAACTGACTAGTTAGTAGTTTTAATGGTATTTTTGGATTTTATATTAAATTGGCACTTTCTAAGTATTTTGTGTTTTTTGAATCATTACCATCTTGGGGTTTAGAAGTTGGTTTATTTTTAGATATTCCACCCTTGTTAGTTTTTCTACAATGCTTAAAAATCTATTTATAGCTATCTATATTTTATTGTTCAAAATACAGGTTGGGTAAAATTTTCAGTAGTATTCAACCAAGTTTCTAAGTATTTGTGCAGACAAACAATTTGAGTTGTGGAGTGCAAATATAAATAGGTATTGATCCTGCAAACAGTTATACAAATGTTTGACTTTATGCTTCTCCTTTATACTGTCAGTAGAGGAGTATGTAAGTACAGTAGTCTATAAATATTTGTGGGATGGGGCTGTAGAGACTGTTTTTAAAAAATGGGATATTATTTTCCCAGGTTTGACTTGTTTTTTAAATAGGTGAAATTTAGATCCACTGTGCATTTATTATGAATTCTCCCCATTGATATTTTCTCTTTGTTTAATAAAGTGGGATTTTTTTTTTGGTTAACATCTTCTTTTAATAGTCTATGGGGGTATTTTCGTTCTACCCTGTTTACTTATATTATTTGAAATGAATACAATAAAACTTGTTTTTCAGCATATTTGATTGTGTCAAACATATTGACTCCTCAAACTAATTTCTAAGTGCACTTTTGATTTATTATTGTAAGAATATATATGCAGTTTCAAAGCAGTTCTGGGAACAAATATCTTATTATTTCCATCTTTCTTTCCTCCAGACATTTTTTATATTTATATGTTTTCACACAGTAAAAACGTGGTCCAGTGGATAAAAGCATAGGAATGGAAGCCAGAAAATCTAGGTATTGATTTGTATGGTCTTAGACATGTCACTTAACCTATCTTTGCCCTTGTTTCCATAGTATTTCTGACCTGGCTGAAACTAGGAAACTCCAGGTACGTTTCAAGAACCTGTTCTTGTGAGATTTGCAACTCAAAGCGGTTTGGATAAATTCAGTTCAGCGTAATTGAATTGTTGCTTGTATTCCAACTGGGGAGACTAAATTGACTTGAAAGCGCTATCATTTGAAGTGTACCATATGCCAGTGCTGTCAGCATTTGCATATTATACAGACATTCGTATAGTATGGTACATTTTATAGACATAACTTTTTATTATATAGGTATTCAGTTCATAATTTGTATTTAAAGTCACATTCACAGGCCTTATTTTACAGTGGCTGACTGTGTTAAAAAACCATGCATTTAGGATAATGAAAGGGAATGTGGGTGGCTGCATTTTGAAAAAATGGATGCTTCATGTTGTCATCAAACTACATTTTCTGTCTGTTCTAGATTATCTATTAATACAGCTTTTTTTCCTGGAAAATAATTGAGTAGTGGATCAGTATAAAATAAGTAAAAATTCAGTTGCAGTTTAAGCTACCAAGGATGAAGTTCACAGGAGCCAGGTAGGACTTTGTCAGTAAAAGGCTCTAGCCTCTGGATTTGATCCTATTGGAAATATGTCATAAGCAAGTTACAAGATGCATCTTTGTCCAATTTTTCCATTAAATGTAGATTCTGGAATTGTTGGCTTTTAGCCTACTGACCCTTTTCCTCCATATCTGCCTTTAAAATAGTCGTGGTGAAGGGTCTTCAGTGTATTTACTCCTTGTGTCCCTGATTCAGCAAAGCACTCAAAAATGTACTTAACTTCAAGTATGTTTGAGTGCTTTGTAGTGTTAGAGCCTATATTAAGGTAATGTTAATTGCTCCCAAGTTAAGCCATATCTGATATGTTCAGATATCATTATCCTGAGTGTTCTGTAAATGCCTCTAATCAGTTAATTGTTTTGCCTTCTCTATAGTCGTTTTGCCTCCCTGTTGGACTGAGATCCAAAGGTTGGTGGCAAAAGAATAACAGAGGGTAATTGACTCTATGTACCCCATTGTCTGAAATCTAGTCACTGAAGACAAAGACCGGTCTCTGCACAGAATAACTGGTTTAGCCAGTGGGGGAGTCATCTTGGCAAGGGGTCATATGACATAGGGAGGTGAAGATTTTTAAAAGGGCAGAAGCTGTTCTGCTTGGGAGCCATTTTCTCCAGGCCATGAGAGAGAAGCAACACAGCACACAAGACTTCATGAAGCAGGGGACTACCTGGCTGCCTTCCTGGATCCTGATGATCCTCCAGTGACTCACAAGGGAAGGGTGAGATAGTGAGGGACACTTCATTTTAAGATTTTGTTGTTTTGTATGAACTGTACTCTCATGTGCTTTGAGTGACTATGTAAGAGCATAAATATATTAGACTCTATGCAAAGTGTGTGTGTGCAGCTGCTGCATGCCCATGAGAAAGCTGAGCTGTAACTATAACCATAACAACTTTGAGGTGGAGTTCTGGGCAAGGGATGTTTAAGAAACTGGGGTATCTTGTGGTCAGCATTAGCCCTGGGACCTTAGGGCAGATGGGCTGAGGAGCTCCATTTCTGAGAAGGGATAGCAGACTGAGAGTCAGTCCCCAGGAAACAAGCCAGTGAAGCCAAAGGAAGAACCACTGCTGCAGCCTGCTGAGGCTCCAGAAGGTTGGAACAGCCAGGGGGTCCAAAGCAGAAGAGGCTTGATTCCCCTCATGACAGTCCTAGTGAGCGTCAATGAGGGGCGCTCACTAGGATCTGTGGCATCTATCCTTTAGCCTGTTTTCTGCCCACAGAGTTTTTACGAAGTTGCTTATCAGTGGTAGTAGCTCATTTAAGATGACACGGCTTTTTTGTTTATCTTTATTTAGACAATTTGCTCATCTAAGCCTCATCAGAAAATAGCCTTTTCAAAGACACATAATACATAAGTTCTTTCTTTGATAGGTTAAGACTTTCAAAAAACATGAAAAAAATCCCGCACAGGATCCCCTTTATAGGTACATTTCTTAATTCTCAAAGGGCAGAGTATTACTGTCAAGAAGAAAGATTTCTGAAGGTTCAACCCTCCATAAGGGTGCTGCTCCATCAAAATGCTACTCAAGAAGTAATGTTTTTTCTAACTCTCATGGGCCACATGTCCTCACCTGCATATATCATACCTTAGGTTGAGAAGTCTGCAACACTGGATTTTGTTAAATTTCACACAACTACAGGCAATATATTCACAGGGTTAATCAGCTGAAAAGGAATACAACTTCTCACAGATAGTACCACGGCAATGTATTATGTAAATAAGCCGAGAGGGAGTCACTCTTCTAGCTGCAAGGAAGCGCTCAAGTTTGGAGCTGTTGTATGCAGCACAGCATTTATCCTATAGATCTACACTTAGCAGACAAGGGCAACAGCCTAGCATGTCAGCTGAGCAGAGATGTAATGGAACTGCACAAACACCCTTTAAAGAAATGTGTGATAGGTAACATTCAACTTGTTGGGGTTCCTGTACATAGACCTCTTTGGCATCTGACGGAATCTGAAGTCTCTTTGCTTTTGCTCAAGTGCAGGGAAAGACAGTCTGTCTGCATTGGTTGCTTTCCCCTGAACACCCAGGCCTCTATCACTGCATTTGATAGCACTGAGGTCTGGGATTCTAATGGACTTTGGAAAAAATCTTTCCCTTTTAGAAGTGCAACAGATATTGGTTAACTTCAGGAAGCAATTGACTAGAAAGCTATATCTCAAGTGAACTAAATTTGGATAAACAAGGTACGTAGATCAACTGTTGGCTCCAATTCAGTACATTCTTGAAAACTTGCTTCAGTTGAAGCTTGCAGATCTTTCCGTTTCCCCCTTGGAAGTGCATCAAGCATTATTAGCCTACCATGTACTAATAGATAGATCTGTCTTCGCGCATTATATGGTTAAGGAGTATATGAAGGGACTTGTCAATATGTAGCACTCTATAAAAGATGCGGTACTATAATGGGACCTCTAATGCAGCTCCATTTGTTCTCTATTCGCCTACCTATTAAAATGGCATTTTTGGTAACCATAGTGTCCGCTATGTGAATAAGCAAACTCCATTCCCTCATAGCCGATCACCATTCACTGTCTTTCACAGGGATATACTGCTTCATCCTAACACCCTAGTTTCCTTTCCTAGGTGTGGTAATCAAATTATTAATCTGCCAGTTTTCTTTCAAACCTCATGCTCACATAAGGAAGTCAAAGTCATGTACTTTAGATTCTAAGAGAACTCTAGCATACTATCTTAACAGGACCAAAGAACTACTTAAGTTTTCCAGTCTCTTCATGTGATGTGCAGATGGCCACGAGGGTTGCATTGTGTCTCCACACACCCGCTAGATGCATTAAATCAGTGGTTCTCAACCTGTGGTCTGCGGACCCCACTATATCTAAGTTTTCCAAAGGAGTCTGCATGTCCATTTGAAAATTTCGCTAATGAAAAAAGGTTGAGAACCACTGTTAGCCTGCAACTTTCCTCTATATACCATCTAACATCAAATTCTTACCTGTTGGAGATAGGTCACACTCTACCAGAGCACTGGCTTTCTAGATTGGGTGCTCACTTATGGTAGGGCAGTTCTTCAGTCTGTATTCAGTTAGAACTTTGTCATCCTCTGCTGATGGGATATTGCCTGCCAATCTATCCCATAAATGGGAATATTCAGGGAATACTTGAAGAACAAATGAATGTTACTTACATGTAACCAGAGTTCTTTGAGATGGACTCTGCATGTTCAGCTCATCATCTACTTTCTCCTCTTCTTCAAATTCCAAATACAATTTGTCTCTGAGGAGGCAATGGAAGGAAATGAGGCAGCAGAAGGCTGTTTATATATAGTATTATGGATCTATTTTTTTCCCATATATGCATGTTGCAAGGGGTTATTTATATTGCTCATTTAATATTAGCGTTGTGTGTAGTACTTTCCTTATCATGTTTATGCTATTCTATATACAATATTAGTATGTCAGTCATAAAATTTAGCATTTATTTTGAAGAAGTAAATCTTGGAGTCTTCTCCCTTGCTCAGAAAATTTCTTGGCATTGTTTTCACTGTTGGGCTTTCCTTATACTTTTTATTTTTTACTTACTCTGTGTTCAGAGCAGGGTGGGCCAACACCAGTGCCCACTCTCCAGCGTTCTGGACACTGAGTGGTGTTGATGTCTCCTCACTAGAGCAGCTCTACGTAGGCTAGACCCTTCCTTCCACAACCTGTGTGTACAGAGGGGACCCAACTACTTCCAATCTGAGGGTTTGGAGAAGAATACTATGACCTGACATAGTGACACTTTGGAGGTGGGATGGAGAAGGTTGTCCCTCACTCCTTTCCTCCACGGACAAAGGGGTAAAAGTAGTGGCTGCTGAGCTGCTCTGTGGCCTGAGAAGATTATTCTTTCCCTCTTGACTTCCCCAACATCCAGCTGAGTTGTTTGGGTGCAATGAATAAAGGTCTGATCCAAAGCCCATTAATGTTGTTGGGTTATGTGGTGGGGAGGGAGGCATGATTTCCACTTACTTCAGTGGGCTTTGGATCAGTCCCAGGATCTGTTCAGAAGAAAGCAGAACACTTGTTATAACACTGGTTTTTTTTTATATTTCAGTAATACCAAATGTGGCTGCTAAAATCCATTTAAAACTAACACAACTGTGTGATCAGCCCCTTGAAAGGCAGATCTCACTGTATTTAAATTGAGATTCTTTGAAATAATAATGTCTTCAAAATCTTCCAAGAAACATAGCAATCTATATACTGTTATGCTGAAAACAAGTGAGTAAATTTTAACCAACAAATGCAAGCATTATTTACTTATTTTTATTTTTATAAATCCGTTTTTTTCTTTCTAGAATCTCTTTAGCTTTCTGTGATTTCCCCTCCTTCCCCATGGCCCTGGGCAAATTGCTGTTCAGGCTTACATCTGATTTTTAAAAGTTATGCTATTCCTTTCTTGTAACATCTGAACAAATTCGGTGCCTTGGTGTGACTGTAAAATAATAAATACCAAATTAAAAGTTCCAAACAAAGTGCAGCAAAAAGACGGGAGATGGGTATTCGTGACAGGGTTTGGAACAAAGTTTGTGAAAGTTCATGTGTTCTTGTGGCAAGCACGGTACTGCAAAATGACGCATACTATAACATTTAGATTAAAAATGTATGTGGATGTGGTTTTAATGTCAAATAGTTTAAAACTATGGTACTTTGTGAGAAATTAAGATCTTTACCTCACATTTGTGTGCTTCAGTGCAGCTCTTTGGGAAAAGTATTATACATGCTTGTGTCCAAGAGGTGTAGAATAAAGGATATTGTTGTACCTTTCTACAGTCATGTCACTTTACTAGAATATGTTAGCAAATAGTTGGTTACAAACTGTCACATTTTGAGAGTAAAAACTCTTCTGAGGTTTAGTAGATAGTACAGCTATCATCAACTTAGACCATATCTACACTAGCAAACTTAGAGCAGCACAGCAGTACCAATCATCTGTGACACTGTAAGATCGCTCGTGTAGCTGTTCTATGCTGATGGGACAGAGCTCTCCCATTGACATAATAAAATGATCTCAACAAGCGGGGGTAGCTATGTCGGCAGGAGAAGTTCTCTCGCTGATACAGTGCTGTGCGCACCATTTATGCCTGTGAAACTTAGGTCCCTCGGGGGTGTTTTTTTTCATACCCCTGAGCAATATGTTATTGCGTAGACATGGCCAGAGTTGTGAGGAATGTTTTTTATCACATTGAGGTTGATTGATTGATTTCACTATTTGTGAAATAAGGACAGTTCACATTTGAAAGATACATTTTAATGTGTGAGAGTAGTCTTCATGAATCTACTTGATTCACAAAGAATAGGTAAAATCACTTGGGAAGATGTTACTTTTTATGTAATTCTGAAAGTTAATTTTTTTCAAAAGCAAACAGTGGATGAACTTAAAGAAAATATGTTTTTTAAAATAACATAATCAGTGTTTCATATGTTATGTATTGTTTCTTTTAACACTACACTTAAAAATATAAACACTCATTAGGAAAAAAATCACTTAAAGATTACTCAGGTATTTCAGTTAGTGTTAGACATTACTTCACGTGGTTTCATCCAATAATACATGGGTTTTAACGAAGTTATTTTAAAAATATTATGTATAGCTATGCTAAATTAAATTAGTCTTTTTAATCTTTAATGTGAATTTTAAGCAAAATAAAATTAAATGATATACCAATATTCCTATTAGTACTGCCATGCTTAGTAATCTAGGACAAAAATTATGGAGAAAGCAATCTGTTATGAATTTTTAAATAAAAATCAACATTTAAAATGTAGCAGCACTGAAAATACTCGCATTTTCTGTATGTTTGTATGAGAGCTTTAAATAATAGGATTGAGATTTGTTGATATGTAGCTAGTTTAGATATACATTTATCATTCACTTTAAGGTGTCTGAATCCCTTAAATGACTTGGAAAATATTAAAGTTACATTCAGAGGAAAAAAACAGTTTTTGTACAGGGAGCATTTGCCAGAGATTTTCTAACATAGTTCATTGGCTCCTAATTCACACTCTGGCACTAAACTTTTTTCCAAATAATGTAATTTGCATCTGGAAATTGGCATCATCCTCATAACTAACATGAAATAAGCAACTGAGTCTCCTTGCAATTGACCAATAGTCTATCCACATCTTGAAAAATCTACTTAATCAAGATCAGTTGGAATCTTGCCTTACTGACAGCCAGAAAAATGTCTTATACTGTTTCCAGTATGGACTACTGCCTGTCATGAAAACTATTTCAGATTTTAAAATATCTTTCAAAAATAAATGTTCACCATAATGTTTTACAGGCAAAACTAGAGTCATGTAACAAATATGCTGAAAAGAAAGTGGAGCAGGATTGACTTTATTCATAGGATCCCTCCTGTCAGTCAGCCCACAGGCCAGTGTGTGTTAAGTAGCCCTGTCAGTGTCTGTCCCACAGATGATACAAGTATGTAACTGGCCAGGATTACAGAGCCTGAGCTCAAGATCAAACTGTGGAGCTTAATGCTTTTAACTCTGGAGGTCCCTGGTTCAGTCCTCAATGTCAGAAAAGATAGCAGCAACCACATAAATATACCACAAGTCCTGTCTTTTTGCAGTTAAATGTCAAATATTTTAATAAAAGTACTGTCGGTTGTATAGAAAATCCAGTTTAATAATGTGTTCTAGTCTGTCTTTTGCAACAACTAAAATAACAAATGACACCAAATTTTAAAGAAAACTCTGCTACCAAGTTGTATCCAAGAAAATTTAGAGACAGAAAGATATTTCTGTTAGTGAGATGTTATTTTTCAGACAGTTGGCTATTACCACTTTCTCTTGCTCCCAGGTGGATGGTACTGTCACATTCAAGTACTTCTCAGCTTCTTCATAATCAAATATACAGAATCATAGAGTACGTCTACACTATGGGATTATTCCGATTTTACATAAACCGGTTTTGTAAAACAGATTGTATAAAGTTGAGTGCACGCGGCCACAGTAAGCACATTAATTCGCCGGTGTGCGTCCATGGTCCGAGGCTAGCATCGATTTCCGGAGCATTGCACTATGGGTAGCTATTCTGTAGCTATTCCATAGTTCCTGCAGTCACCCCCGCCCCTTGGAATTCTGGGTTGAGATCCCAGTGCCTGATGGGGCAAAAATCATTGTCGCGGGTGGTTCTGGGTAAATGTCGTCACTCATTCCTTCCTCTGGGAAAACAACGGCAGACAATCATTTCGCGCCCTTTTTCCCTGGATTGCCCTGGCAGATGCCATAGCACGGCAACCATGGAGCCCGTTCAGCTTTTTTTTTTACTGTCACCGTATGTGTACTGGATGCCACTAACAGAGGCGTTACTGTAGCGCTACACAGCAGCATTCATTTGCTTTTGCATGATAGCAGAGACGGTTATCAGTCGTTCTGTATCGTCTGCTGCCATTGTAAGTTGACAGTAAGATGATGGTTATCTGTCGTTCTGTACTGTCTGCTGCTATCATGGGTGTCCCTGGCTGAGGTCAGCAGGGGGTGCAAAGGCAAAACTGGGAATGACTCCCCGAGTCAATCCCTCCTTTATGGTTTCTAAAAATAGAGTCAGTCCTGCCTAGAATATGGGGCAAGTGTACTAGAGAACCAGTGTATCAGAGAGCGCAGACGCTCCATGTCAGACCCCGCAGAAATGATGAGCTATATACCATTCACGAGGGGTGCCTCTTCAACAACCGCACCTGTTGCTTCCCTCCTCCTCCAGCCTTCCTGGGCTACCGTGGCAGTGTCCCCCCCATTTGTGTCATGAAGTTATAAAGAATGCAGGAATAAGAAACAATGACTTGTTAGTGAGATAAAATGAGGGGGAGGCAGCCTCCCGCTGCTATGACAGTCCTGGCAGAACATTAAGCAATGCGGGGGAGAGGAGCCCAGCATCCCGCTGCTATGATAGTCCAGGCAGTACAGAATCTTTTCTTTACACAGGAAAGGGAGGGGACTGATGGAGCTCAGCCTCCAGTTGCTATGATGAGGACGGTTACCAGCCATTCTGTACCATCTACTGGGAATGACCGGGAATCATTCCTATTTTTACCCAGGCGCCCCCGGCCAGCCTCACCTGAGGCCAGCCAGGAGCACTCACGGGCTCATGACAAGGATGGCTAGCAGTCCTACTGCACCATCTGCCACCAAGGAGGGGAGAGGAGCGGATACTGCTCTTCACTGCCACAGCATTGCGTCTACCAGCAGCATTCAGTAAACATAGGGTGACATTGAAAGAAGTCAAGAAACGATTTCTTTCCCTTTTCTTTCACGTGGGGGGGGGGAGGGAGTAAATTGTTGAGCTATACCCTGAACCACGCTGGACAATGTGTTTGAACCTACAGGCATTGGGAGCTCAGCCAAGAATATAAATATTTTTTGGAGACTGCTGTGGACTGTGGGATAGCTGGAGTCCTCAGTACCCTCTCCCTCCCTCCATGAGCGTCCATTTGATTCGTTGGCTTTCTGTTACGCTTGTCACGCAGTACTGTGTAGCCTGGAGATTTTTTTCAAACGCTTTGGCATTTCGTCTTCTGTAACGGAGCTTTGATAGAACAGATTTGTCTCCTCATACAGCGATCAGATCCAGTATCTCCCGTACTGTCAATGCTGGAGCTCTTTTTGGATTTGTGACTGCATCGCCACCCGTGCTGATCAGAGCTCCATGCTGGGCAAACAGGATATGAAATTCAAAAGTTCGCGGGGCTTTTCATGTCTACCTGGCCACTGCATCCAAGTTGAGATTGCTGTCCAGAGCGGTCACAGTGGTGCACTGTGGGATACCGCCCGGAGGCCAATACCGTCGATTTGCGGCCCAACTAACCCTAATCTGATATGATTACCGATTTTAGCGCTACTCCTCTCGTTGGGGAGGAGTACAGAAACTGATTTAAAGAGCCCTTTATATCGATATAAAAGGTCTCGTAGTGTGGACGGGTACAGCGTTAAATCGGTTTAACGCTGCTAAAATTGGTTTAAACGCGTAGTGTAGACCAGGCCATAGAAGTGTAGCACTGAAAGGAACCTGGAGAGGTCATCTAGTTCAGCCTCCTATTCTGAGGCCGGACCAAGTATACCTAGACCATGCCTGGCTGGTGTGTGTCTAATCTGCTCTTAACTACCAATGATATGGATTCCATAACCTTCTTAGAAGCCTATTCCGGGGCTTAACTATTTTTATCTGTGGCTCTGCAGCACCATAGCATAGATTTACTATAGGAGTGGAAGGGGTTCTTCTATCAGTGTAGAAAATCCACGTCTTCTAGATGTGATAGCTAGGCTGATGGAAGAAGTCTTCCATTGACCTAGTAGTGTATATACTGACATTTAAGTGAGTTTAATTTTGTAGTACTGAGCATGAAAGTTAGGTCACCCTTAATTTGTAGTGTAGACTAACCCTCAATCTCCCTTGCTGAAGATTAATCTTATTACTACTTGTCTTACCTTCAGTGGATACGGAGAAGAATTGATCACCATTCTCTTTATAACAGCCCTTAGTGAATTTGAAGACGCTTATGTCCCTCAGTCCTCTTTTTTCAAGACTAAACATGCTTCCCGCAGCTCCCATTGACTAGGAACAGCAAACCATGGCCACGGGGAGCTGCGGGCAGCCGTGTCTGCGGATAGTCAATGTAAACAAACTGTCAGTGGATTACCTGATGGGTCACAGGTTGCCCACTACTGCTCTAGCTACTTGCAATTGCTTATACTCCCACTTAAAATGATATAGAATTTTGCTGGATAGAACATGGCAATTATTGCTCAAATACTAGAAAATAACCCATTGCAACATGCATGTATGGAAAATCTGAGCTTTAATAGATATCTTCACAGTTTGAATTGGGTTGGACAGAACATCAGTGCACATATGAATGTTTATCTAGGAGTTTAGAATTCTTTTAAAGTTGATTATAAGCAGTAATGGATTTCTGTCCATCACAAATACAAATTCTCATTTCTCAGAGAGATTGTTTGTCCTCATATATTTTACAGAAAAATATCAATGCCTCTTTAGTTTCTTGTTGACATGGTGACTTCTTGTTGCCACTTAAACAAGTCTGATTACATAAGATGTCTTGTCTTACCCTGATATTTTATTATATTTATCAATTTTGGAAGAACTCCATGTGTCTTATTTTGTCCTGGCTTGAGGCATATACTAGGGTCTTTGTATAATACATTAATTATAGAAAATCAGAGGGGGGAGGGATAGCTCAGTGTTTTGAGCATTGACCTGCTAAACCCAGGGTTGTGAGTTCAATCCTTGAGGGGGCCATTTGGGGAACTGGGGCAGAAATTTGGGAATTGGTCCTGTTTTGAGCAGGGGGTTAGACTAGATGACCTCCTGAGGTCCCTTCCAACCCTAATATTCTATACTTGACTCTCATAGACTTTGAGGTCAGAAGGGACCACTATGATCATCTAGTCTGACCTGCACAACAGAGGCCACAGAATCTCACCCACCCATTCGTGTAACAAACCCCTAACCTATATCTGAGTTATTGAAGTCCTCAAATCGTGGTTTAAAGACCTCAAGGTGCAGAGAATCCTCCAGCAAGTCACCCATGCCCCATGCTGCAGAGGAAGGCAAAAAACCTCCAGGGCCTCTGCTAATCTACCCTGGAGGAAAATTCCTTCCTGACCCCAAATATGGCAGTCAGTTAAACCCTGAGCATGTGGGCAGGACTCACTAGCCAGCTAATAATCAAAGATGAATTAATTGCCAAAATTAGGGTATCCCATCATACCATCCCCTCCATAAACTTAGCAAGCTTAGTCTTGAAGCCAGATATGTCTTTTGCCCCCATTACTCCCCTTGGAAGGCTGTTCCAGAACTTCACTCCTCTAATGGTTAGAAACCTTCATCTAATTTCAAGTCTTAACTTCCTAGCGTCCAGTTTATATCCATTTGTTCTTGTATCTACATTGGTACTAAGCTTAAATAATTCCTCTCCCTCCCTGATATTTATGGTCTTGAGTTCTGACATGTTCAGATATACCTCAAAGGAGCTTAGATACCTGAACATAGGAATCTTGCCTACAATTTCTTAGTTTTTTTATAATGCTTATTTTTAATATTGTTCAGCTAGCTGGTAATGTAAACATGAATGCAGGAAAAATGATCATATTATTTCAAAATATAGCCCAGTCAAATATATGTGCATGTATGCCTTACACCACAAATAGATAGCATAGCAAACTGAGTCTTGTAGTCCTTGCTTAGGCAAAACACTGCAAAAGTCAGTGCCTGTATATCTATTCTCCTCTCTTCTTGTGTACACCTATCACCACTGCCTTTGCTCTTCTCATATCTCCCTCCTGCTCATTCTTTCTTTATCCTTCTACACTTACCTTTGTGCGTTTTTTTTCATGCTGCCTCCTTTACTTACACACAGACAGAAACCGCAGTCTTTGTATCCGTGTGACTGTCTAATCTCTTAACTTACTTCTCTGTGAAGCTTTTCAACAATAAGCCACTAAAAGTAAAATTTTAAATATTTTAAAAAAGTGAAACTAATCAAGTCAAACTATCTGCTCTCTGCGAGGAAACTCTGCTTTCCTGAGCATTATTCTACTTCTGGTGTTTGCTGTTTCCACACAAACGTTGTCCCAGCCATGCAGGAGGAAAGACCGGATTCAGTAGATGTGGTTTCATTAGCTGCAACTTTATTCACTTAAAAAATGGGGGAATACCCAGCTATAAGTTTGCAGAGCAGAGAATCATTCTTTTCTTAAATGTTTCCACCTGTTTGGGAGGGTTGCCCCTTCTCAACCTGGTACTAACCTAGTTCTGGAACTTTGCTGCCCTTCCCTCCTATAAGTGTTAAGGGGAGAGGAGGCTGGGAAGAAAGGGAGGGTTGTCCCCGTTGTGTACCAGATGTTAGGAGCCTCAACCCCCTTTTCCCAGCATCCTTAATGGATACCTTTCCTTAAATCCACTTCCAATTGCTATTTATCAGGAAGCCTTGTTCCCTCTGTAAGGAGTAAATTCACTGGATATCTGCTACCTACTAAGTTGTGACCTGCTTACCTATCCCACTTGGTCCCTGACTTGCTGTGTGGAAGATGAAAAAATCCTGTGTTGGCCAAATTGGCAGTGAAGGAAAGATTCCTTCGTAGTCCCAAAAGAAAAAAGGCAACTAGTGCAATATCAACAGCAGACCACAAAATGCAATCTTACTCTACTCTCACAGGTGAGAGGGTGGGTCCTGATGATCCATGAAACAGAGGGTCCACTCTGGAATGCAGGGGGTATAAATACTGTCACCCCAACCTGATGTAGATGGTAGGGTCAGTGCCTCCACCTGGTCTGGCCACTTCTTATTCCCCTCTTGGCCCCCTTGGTTCTGCTCCTAAGTTTCCCTGTCCACTCCGACTCTTAAAGGAGCCCCAACCCCTTTTCTTCCTCTCAGTCAGACAAAGATCCACTGTATTCAGTTACGATGAGAACATTTTCTTCCCTCTTTCTTGGGCTCTACCCACTATGGTCTTCTGCTATCTTTTTTGCATTCTTAATCTAATTTAGCTCAACCAGTTTTTCTCTGCTTTCAAAGTGTAAAACTGTTGTTTATGTTGAGGACTATCCTGCTATCAATCCATGTGCAGAAATCAAGTTCTTTTCAAAACTTCATTGTATGGAATGCTAGCAGCATATAGTATGTACTGAAAATATGAACCGTATTTTTTCTAATCTTTCCTGAGTGAGCCTTTTTTAAATGGTCAATAGGAGGAGCTTTCTTTTCCCTTGTAGAATCAAACCAATAAACATGCACTTAAATAGACTTCTTGACAATATCTTCACGGATGTTGATTTTATTATCTTTAAAAGGATGTGAACCACTCTAAAAGAATAGGGAAAGGACATGCTTTGCCTATTAATGCTAATGCAGAAAGTCTCATTGTGAAGAGAAAGATACTCTTTAAGGAGATTTTTATACATGTGTTTTCACAGAAATTGGAGATGGGGCAGAAGCAAAATTTCACAGTTAGTATAAATAACAGTCTTAGGATTTATGGGAGACATTTGATACTTCAGCCAAAGCAGTTTTACATTTGGCTTAAAAATAAATGTGGAATAGCTAGCCAGTCACTCATTTTTAGTGTTCATATTTCCTGTCATTTAAACATTCTAGGAATTGAGAGTATGTTGTCACAACTACGTGTTGCTAACTAGGGGTTATATGTGGGCATAAGCCATTTGTTGCATGATCCTAGTTCTTTCCAGTGCTGGTCTTCTCAGCATTATATAGGTTGCAGCAACATGGATTTACAAATGGATATTAGTGTTTAATAAAAACTTATGCTAAAATAAAATTCCAAATATACAGCACAGAGGCTTATAAAATATTTTTCTTACTGTTAAGCTTCCACACAAATCATATCACCAATAGACTTTTCTAAAGAAAGAGAATGGGGAGCTTAGAAAATCAGTGTTGAAATGCCCGTAGCATTTTAGTTTTTATTTGGAATCTTACTTTATTTATTTGCCACTACATATAAAGTGCAACTATATTAAATGTTAATGCAAAGTCTGATTAGCACTTTGTGTGATATTTTTACTATAAAATGTGTTTTAAAACCATAATCTGTTCTCTGCCACAACTTTTTGAAAGCAGAAGTCTGTTACTATTGGGAGCAGTTGTCTTTTGAACGAACCTATGTCGAGGGGGGCAGTAGCTGTTAGAAAACACTTTTAAAGATTTAATAATTTCTCATGTATTAATATACTAATGTCTTTTCAACAAAGGAGTCTAATTATAGTCTTTCAGCATTATAGCTATGTGACTTTCTTTTTAAAGATTCTCTTTGAATGCCTGCAGGCATTCAATGGGTTGTGATTCTGTCAGATTCAAGCAGCTAAATATGATTCTGTCTGAGCAGTATTGGGCTAGGAGATATCCAGTAAGAACGTAGGAGATTCAGGAAATGGTGTTAGCAGTATCATAGATTGTATTTTTTTATTCTGAATCCGCATTGAATTAATATCCACCATAGTGTTAAGAGGTAGGCCACTGTGCTTCTTGAGTTGCTGTCTTTAGGTGAGATATAAATTAGAAGTCTTGGCAACCATGGCAACTAACAGATGAATTTTTAGCATAGGTAACTTTATATTCCTCCCCCTCCTCCTGCCAAATCTATATGTTGTAATGCATGCAATGGTGGCATATGCTATTAAACAGCCCACTCCTCTTGGTGATAAGTAAATAGCTACGTCATAGAAGGATTGAGTTCCTTTAATAGGAAGTTCTCCATTTTGCTCTGATTGATTGCTGAATGTATGACCTACTCCTGGGTTATTTTTCAGAGGGGTAGCTGTGTTAGTCTGGATCTGTAAAAGCAGCAAAGAGTCCTGTGGCACCTTATAGACTAACAGACGTATTGGAGCATGAGCTTCCGTGGGTGAATACCCACTTTGTCGGATGCATGTAGTGGAAATTTCCAGAAGCAGGTATATATATACAAGCAAGAAGCAGGCTGGTGATAGCGAGGTTAGTTCAATCAGGGAGGATGAGGCCCTCTTCTAGCAGTTGAGCTCTGAACACCAAGGGAGGAAAAACTGCTTTTGTAGTTGGCTAGCCATTCACAGTCTTTGTTTAATCCTGAGCTGATGGTGCCAAATTTGCAGATGAACTGAAGCTCAGCAATTTCTCTTTGAAGTCTGATCCTGAAGTTTTTTTGCTGCAGGATGACTACCTTTAAATCTGCTATTGTGTGTCCAGGGAGGTTGAAGTGTTCTCCTACAGGTTTTCATATATTGCCGTTCCTAATATCTGATTTGTGTCCATTTATCCTTTTCCGTAAGGACTGTCCAGTTTGGCCGACGTACATAGCAGAGGGGCATTGCTGGCATATGATGGCGTATGTTACATTGGTGGATGTGCAGGTGAATGAACCGGTGATGGTGTGGCTGATCTGGTTAGGTCCTGTGATAGTGTTGCTGGTGTAGATATGTGGGCAGAGTTGGCATTGAGGTTTGTTGCATGGATTGGTTCCTGAGTGAGTTACTATGGTGCAGTGTGTAGTTACTGGTGAGAATATGCTTCAGGTTGGCGGATTGTCTGTGAACGAGGACTGGCCTGCCACCTAAGATCTGTGAAAATGAGGGATCATTGTCCAGGATGCATTGTAGATCCCTGATGATGTGTTGGAGGGGTTTTTGCTGGGGACTATATGTGATGGCCAGTGGAGTTCTGCTGGTTTCTTTCCTGGGTTTGTCTTGCAGTAGGAGGCTTCTGGGTACACGTCTGGCTCTGTTGATCGGTTTCCTTATTTCCTTGTGCGGGTATCATAGTTTTGAGAATGCTTGATGAAGATTTTGTAGGTGTTGGTCTCTGTCTGAGGGGTTGGAGCAAAAGCAGTTGTACCTCAGTGCTTGGCTGTAGACAATGGATCGTGTGGTGTGTCCAGGATAGAAGCTGGAGGCATGAAGGTATCTCATTATCTCCAGCCTGATTCTTGCTTACATATATATATATATATATACACACACACACATGCATACACACCTGCCTCTGGACATTTCCATTATATGCATCTGATGAAGTGGGTATTCACCCACAAAAGCTCATGCTCCAATATGTCTGTTAGTCTATAAGGTGCCACAGGACTCTTTCCTGCTTTTACTGGGTTATTTTGTTTCACTATGATGTGCTTATGAGCAATTTAAGCACAGCATAACCTATGAGATGCTTAGCTAAAAAGATCTGTTCTGATTTTGAATTGTTGATATACAAATTTCAGTTAGGGGCAGGCTCCAGATTGTGTTAAGAAAATATTTTAAGTGATCCTTAAATTCACATTTTAAAAGAAGTATATTAAATGTGTAACTAAGTATTTTTTTTGAAATCTTCACACATATTGGTATATGCAAAGATAACAGTGGATTGTATGGACTACCTAAATTCAGTCTGTTCTTTCTGTAAATGTGTGTATGTATATATACAATTCTTTTTTTAACAGTGTCATTATGGGAGAGCAAAACCTTCACCCCAACCACAATGGAATAGGTTATTGTTGCATATAACAATCCATTGCACCAGGGATCCTCTTTGATTTGGTAGGATTAAAAATGTTCATTTGACATGCATGCGCTGTAGTTGGTTGCTCTTTGTCAATATAGGAACCTTAGTTTTTCTTAGAGTTTGTGGTATGAATACTAACTTTGTTGCATTTGTACTGGGCAGTGCCTGTTTAATTATTTGTATATAGCACTGAAAATTTACATAGCATGTAGAGGGCAAAAAATGCTTCTTTCTTTGTTTCCAGTAAATTTACAGTTTAAGGCTCCGATACAGCAGGTGACTCTGTCCTGCCAAACTCCTGCACCTGTGCAGAACTCCACGAGGGTGAGGGGGTCCTCCAGCACTGAGTCACTAGCAGAATTGAGGCATACGACAAAACAAGTCAAGGCATGAGGGAAATGCAAAATAAATTAATAAGCATGGAAGTCTTTCTGAAAGAAGTGGATTCATAAAAATGTATCTGAAGGAACTGATAGAGAGAAAGGATCTTAATGGGGAGAAGTTCAGAGGTATAGGGACAGGTATAGGGACAGAATGGTATGACCTAAGCTGAATGTGTGAAAAGGAGACAAAGGGAAAAAGAAAAGTGTAGAGGAATAGGAGGAAATGAGAACAAAGCTGAATCCTGGGTGAGGTTTTATAGGGTCTTAAACTGGATGCTATCAGAGACAGGAAACCAATGAAGAGATTTGAGGAGATGGAGTGACTTGTTTCCAACTAAGGGAGAGCAAGTGAAAAGGCGGGATGCTGGAAGACTACAATAATCAAGGCAAAAGATAACAAAGGGATTAATAACAGTTTTTGGTTAAATTAAAGAGGAATTGGCTGAATTTAAGAGACTGAGTATAGGAGGAGAAATAGCATCATGCTTGAATCTTTTATTCCTTTAAGGGATCCATTTATTCTGACCTCTAGCATAACTTGAATTTTTTATGAAGTATGTTGGCAAATAAATTCCCTGTGCAACTTATTAAAAATTGTGTGTTTTCAAAAGGGCTTCCATATCTGTCAATGAGAGATTCTTACAGTTGTGGTCTTAAGGCACCAAAACATTTGTAAAATGGATGGACCTGTATAAACAAGCAATGATTCATTAATGAAAATAACTTCTGGAAAGTAGGATAGACCAGAGGTTCTCCAGGTGGTCCGTGGATAGTTCCCTCTAAAGTGCGCACCTGGGCGACTGCACACAAGACAATGAAGGGCCACCCACCTAATTAGTGGAGCCGTGCAGGTAACAAACTATGCAAATCTTGCCCAAATACGAGACAACTGATATGGATTTAACAGTGCCATTCCCAGTTTTAATAATGTCATATCATGAAAGTAAGATTAGTCTCTACCTGAGTGCTAGTGGTCAAATTGAAAAGAGAAGGACCACTTAATAGTTTGGAAAGTTCACACAATTAAATGAGTAGTGTGTATTACTGGAGGGAGGCAAGTGAATGTAGTCTGTCCTGAGTTTCTTATCTAGCCACCTTAAATAATGCTGGTATTAATAATGTCAAGGCTTGAAAAATCTTTTTGTCAGTGGATAATGGGAAAAATTCCCTAACTCTGTGCGTGTGTAGTAGGAGGGACATAGGAGGTGGTTCTAGGATTGCTGCCTCCACCAGTTAGAAGGCTGCAGGAGGGAGAAGAGAGCCAGAGTTGTTTTCTTTCCAACAGCTGGAGATGGGTGTTAACAGGTTTCATGCACATTTTTCAGTACTACACCCAGAAGCTAATGAGAAAAATTGAAAACTAAGGCAGGGTGGGCGGAGGGCTCTCTTCACAGCAGTTGTTGGTTTCTCCTCAGAGAACTGTCTCTGAACCTCAGCTAGGGGTCCCTCATGTTTCTTGTCTCTATCTGGCTAGCAGGTTTAGTTAAGATTTTCTAGGAAGTATTTAGAAAGTTTTATTTTTGCTTTCCCAGTGTAAGGTGAGGGTTTTTGGATGCTACTGTTAATCAGTGATGGTAGAGGAACAATTAGTTATTATAAAATAGCTTTCAACTTTTTGCATGGAGAGAGAAAGCGAAGGAAAATAGGAACTTTCTCTCTATCTTAATTAATGTCTGGCAGTTGTTCCATTATAGACAAATATAATGGCCATTGATTTAAAAATGTATAATTTGCTCCAGCCTTAATTTTTTTTGTCCTTACAACCCTTTTATCTTTTAAGTAATTACAATTTACATTGCAGGTAGCCAAAGGTCTACCCTTGATAATCTTAGAGGGGAACCTTTTTTTATAAGAGTAGGTTTTTTTCCTCTCTCTCCAATGTATTTTTCCTAATAGAGGCTTTCTTTAACTATTGACAATCCATGTTGTTTTGTCTCATTTTTTTTAAATTCAGTAAACTTGCCCGTTGTGCACACAAGACTTTTTTTTTTTCCCATTTGTTTGGAGCTTCCTAAAGTATGTTCCCACATTCAGTGCTGTAATGCTCTTTCTACACTAACAGCAGTACCCGGTAAGGGCTTATCTACATGGGTACCACAGTGCGGACTACGGGGATGTGAACGGTAGGTGCTCTAAAATATTATGCTCTAGCGCGACTGTGTACATCATGGCAGCACAGATAAGAAGATGCCTTGTTTGTGTTAATCTAGTTCTGTTTGAAATGAGTTTAAGGCTATGAACACACTGCAACTTAGGTAGATATAAATTATGTTGCTTGAGGAGGGGTGAATAAACCATCCCCCTGAGCAATGTAAATTACACCAACCTAAGCGCCTGTTTGGACACCACTATGTCGGTGAGAGAAGCTTCCTGCTGACGTAGCACTGCCGCTCACTAGGGCTGGAATAATTAAGTTGACAGGAGAACTCTCTCTAGTTGGCTTAGAGTGTCTGCACTAGCAGTGCTACAGCACCGCAGCTGCATTGGTGTGCTACTGTAAGCTCTGTAGTGTAGCCATAGCCTAGGTTGCAGTGATGTAAGCCTCACTTTTCTTTAGCACAATACATCTGTTGTAGGGGTTTGCACTGATATAATTACATCAATATAGTTAGATTGGTACAGATTTCTCTAGCACAGAGTGGCTTTGAGTTACTCATAGAATGCAGGATTCCTGTACAAAATATGGAAAACTAATGCTGCGAAACAGCTGACAGCATTTTTGTCCAGCTGGTTCACAAATCCACACTGATGGAGTATCTCCATCAGTATCTCTTTAATAAACAATCTAGTATCTCTTTAATAAACAATAACCAGTAGTGATCAGTCACTATTTCCTCGACTCTTTAGCCTCTCCTGTGTGTGGAGTGGGAGTAGGTTGTTCCCCCCAATAGTTCTTAAAGTTTTCACTTTCTAGTATTTTCCTCTGTCTTGAACCAGGGCATTGTCATGAGATTGCAGAGCTGGGAAAAATCTCTCTACTTAGGCCAGTATGTTTTATACTTGGGTTCCTAAACTAGCCAGGTGCGTCCGGGGGCCAAATTCTGTCATTATGTTGACCAATACCTTACTCTGAGAGTGCAATTACTTGCAATCTTTCATTCAGAGAGAAACAAAATATTTGGTTTCCAGATTGTATGGTTGCAAAAATACTTTTTTTGACTGAGAACCAAATGTAAATTGATACATTGTCTGTAGACAGCTCCAGTGCCTCTGCTGCTGCTCATAGCTTTCCCACGCTGTAACAGAGAAGGAACTGACCAGAATGCTCCTGCTTAAGGCAGAATTTGCTGCTTTTAGTTTTTCTACCTTTTTCTTGTTTCCTGTTCATCTTAGGTTAAAGACCAGAAATGTTACAAAAACGTTTTTCCAATCTATGCAGCAGGAGTTTTGCTCCAAATTAAAAAATGAAGATAGTTCTGTAAGTCAGATTCTTTCTTAGATTAAAATCAGTTGTCTCACAACCTATTTAATTATTATTCTTATGCCAATCTAAGCAATGACAATTATTGATTGAGTTTTATATGCATTTTTCTCCTCTTATCAATATTTTTGATGGCTTATCTCTCCAGATAAATCTTAGTCTAAGCTGTTGATATTGATTTGATCTGTTTTTAAAATGATATAGTAATTTACATTTTATAATAACATACGTACAGAATTGAATTGGATTATTGCAATTAATCACAGTACACAATCAAGAGACACAACTATTTTACTTTCTTAAATTTGATGGAGGGAATGGAGATGGAATCACAAGTATTTATGTTGTTGGCAAGTAAACTTAGTCCTCTGGCATCAGGAAAATGTTTGATATCCTGACATTAAACTCAACTGAGTGACTACCCTAGTGCGATAGAGTTCTGCTACAATTAGATTTGTGTGTGTGTGTGTTAACACATTCCACTTTCTTACAGACTTCCATTGTGATAAGATCAGTTCATGGGTAATGCATCCAAGTTTTCTGAAAACTTTAATATTGTGATTAGATCATCTTATCTTTAATGCAACCAGGTTTATAATTTACTACTATGTGAATTTTGTTGTGTTCCAAAAGAACTGATATTATCATGATAAAACCTTGTAAGAGGTTTTGTAACCAAATGAGCTTTTTCACACAGCATTACTGATATAGTCCAACCATGTTAAAAAAAATCAGATTGTGATATAAATGGTTAAAAATAAAAAATGCAATTAAGAAACCATGCCATCTGTAACAGTACCTAATCACAACAGGGTTTCACCTTCTTGATGTACCTTGTAATACAAACAATAATATCTGTGTATTTTACAAACCTACCATACCTATCTGTCTAGGTTCTTAAGGGCCTTTATGAGTACAATATCTGTCCACCAGTATTTTTTTTCCCTATTAGTTGTGAGTTTTTTTGTTTTTGTTGGATTACATCATGTACTTAGTGTTCCTTTAATACAACTTTACAGATCTGTACTGTAAATATACTAAACTAAAAATTATCCTAGACATACCTGAAAAGATTAAGAATTGTGTACTATAATGATTTTAGATGGAAAAATCTGGTGGTTAGTGGAACAGATTAAAAATTACTCATATACCAATATTCTACTTGAATTTAGGAATGTAGTTGCAAATGCAAATCATTTGCTCCTCCCTGCCACCCAAAAGACTCTTGATTGCTAAGGAGTAGTTAGCTTTTCACTTAGCAACAAGCTAAAGAAGTGATACCAAGCCTTTGTAAGTCTTAATGCTATAACCTAATTGTGCCTGCATGATGATGTGAGGAGGGTGAAAAAAACTCACCAGACCCTACCAGTTTGGTCCAGTGGGAAAACGGATAAATGGTCAGACCCATGCTAACACAGCACTAACACTATACTAAGAAGAGGAGGGGGGACAGGATGTAGCGGGCTGAAGCAAGAGGCTTTTTGAAGAGACTGGGCAAGCTTAAATAGGCAAGGAGGGAGGGGCTCTCAAGGGCCAGCCAGCTAGCCTGTTCCCGTTTCCAGCCCATGGGAAGGCACTGGACCAAAGGAGGGGACAGCCCTTCTTCCCAGCCCCACATACACTCTTGCATTGGTGCTTCATGCTCCGCCACCTGAGTACTATCATTCCCCTGGGGTCATTGAAAACTTCTCCCCACTAATTGCGGGGAAGAGGCATTAGGGAGTAAGGAATATAATGTAACAAAGTACAAAATTTGAGACATTGTTTCTCCACGCCTTATAAAACTGTATGTAACCTTTAAAATATCCCACAGCTGGGAAAAATAAAGATATTTGAGATGTATTGAACATGCTCCTGATTCTATACTTACTTGTACTGGTATAAATCAAAAATAACTCAATGGATGGTAGTGGAGTTACCTCCCTGTAAAATCAGCATGAGAGCAAAATTAGGCACTATAAATATTCTCAGTGAATTGATACAATTATGTAGACTGTTTTCTTCATTCTAATTTTTATCCATTGGGAAAATGTCATTGTTTAACATAAAAACGGCCATACTAGGTCAGACTAGTGGTCCCTCTAGCCCAGTATCCTGTCTGTTACAGTGGCCAATGTCTCATGCTTCAGTGGGAATGAACAAAACAGGCTAATTTTGAGTGATCCGCCCCTGTCGTCCAGTTCCAGCTTTTGGAAGCTGGAGGTTTAGGGAAACCCGGAGATAGGGTTGTGTCCCTGGCCATTTTGGCTAATAGCCATTGTTTGACCTATCCTACATGAACTTATCTAATTCATTTTTAACCCAGTTCTACTTTTGGCCTGAACAACATCCCTTTAACCTCAACATCTGCTTGCCACTGTGTTAATATATTGTTCTCTAATATAAACTTCCTTAATAGCATAAACCCTGGAAAGTAGAGCAAAGTTTTTAATGGTAAGGGGTGAGGGTGGGAACAAAAAAGTTGAATGAAAACCTGCAATTTATGAATATCAAGTTATTTTATGATTTCTCTTAATTTTCTTCTTTCTTCTGACCTTTATGGGCTACAAGATTGGAGACAGACACAGCGCTAAACAAATTTAATTATATGTGGAAACCTCTGCCATGTGAAATGTGGCTATAAATTTTACATTTGCTTGTATGCTGAAGGTAACAGGAGAAAACAATGAAGTTGGGCATTCTTTTCTCCCTTACAACATAGTCAGCTTAGATTTTGCATTAGATAGTGATGTTTGAAATAAAGTTTAACAGCCACTTTGTGCACTGCTAAAATTTCTTACATGGTGTCTTCTCTCCTATCCAAGCTAAACAAAGGTTCCTTTGTTTTTACACCTGTTAAAAGTGATTGTAAAAGGGTAAATTTGAACTTGGAACTCTTCATGCTGTAGATTGATATATAACCAGAATATGGTGCCATCATGGTATACCACAAAATCAGGTGGAAAAGAATGTAAAGTGGTAGTAAGAGTTGTGCTGATGAGTCTGTTATATATTCAGCCCAAGATGAAGTATCTCTTAAATGTTAAAACTAGGGGATTTTGTGTGTGTATGGGGCTTAATTTTTCGAGATATGAGTGAAGCTCTTCTACTGCCTTTGCTGCTGTGACGGAATGCACCCCTGTGTTCACACCGTACATGCTATTGTAATAGTTTTTGTACAAAATATGCCTTGTAAGATATTGTTTGATAACTAATAACACACTGGTCAGTATCAGGAGGTAGCCATGTTAGTCTGTATCCACAAAAACAACAAGGAGTCTGGTGGCACCTTAAAGACTAACCGATTTATTTGGGCATAAGCTTTCGTGGGTAAAAAACCCAGAAAGCTTATGCCCTGATAAATCTGTTAGTCTTTAAGGTGCCACTGGACTCCTTGTTGTTTCACTGGTCAATAATATGGTAAAATGTATGTAACAACATTATATGTGAAGTTACAAACATAAGCTAAAAGCATGACTGAAGTGTGTTTACCAGACAGTCTGGGGAGTAAATCTGTATCTCAAAGATAAAGGACAGGTTGATGCCTGGCCACATGTCATCAAAACTGATGGGCCATCACCTATCTAGTGGCCATTCTTTGGCAAGGAAAGGGGGCAGGAACAAGCCGATCTGCACCTTAGCAGCCAATTTAGTAAAACTCCTTGCCCCCACCGGACTCCATGTCTCCTTGCTCTCAGCTGGAAAGAACGGCATTTAGGGGTCACTGTCTGGGAGATGTATTTCAAAGGGTGATTGAACTATAAAGATAAAAGGCAAAACACCCAAATTTATCCCTCTCTATTCGTCTCTCTCCCTGTCCATCTCTTGCCTTGAACCTAAGAAGAAAAAAGAAACAGCTGTTGGACTTTGGGGGAGGAGTCCTGACTTGAAAAGTTTGGTCAGTAATGCAGTTAGAAGTATGTAGTGAGGACTTTACTTTCTATCAAATATAGTTTGTTGAGTTAGGCACTAGAAAGTGTTTTATCTTTATTTTTCCTGTAACTATTTCTAACTTTTAGGCATCATTACTTCTACTCAGTTAAAATCTATCTCTTTGTTGTTAAAAAAAACTTGTTTTATTCTTTAATTGAAACTAACCCAGTGTGTTTAAGTTAAGATAACTCCATTGAAGGTAGCAAGTTGTTGTATATTAGTCCCTTAAATGGACAACAGACCTAATATCTCTGGACTGGAGGATTCTAGACAGTACAGAACATACATTTGGAGGGAGGCGGAATCTGGGAGTGTGTTAGGGTCACCCTGCAAAAATAACCACGGCTGGCAAAAGCTAGAGTGTAACTCAAGTGAGGCTGGCAGGCTGTAGTTATACACAGACACTCAGGGTGTGACTTGCATGCTAGAAAGCTGTTTGTGAGTGGCCCAGGTGGGAGGCACTGCAGCAAGGCATTGTAAGGTACCCAAAGTTCAGGCAGGGGCGTCAGGTTTGTATAATTTTCAGTGGTGCCCAAATGGGTTCAAGTCCCACTCCCCTCCCCCCAAACCTGCCTAAGGCTCTGGGAAGGAGTTTGGGTGTGGGAGGGGGTTTGGGGTGCAGGCTCTGGGAGGAAGTTGGGGTGTGGGAGAGGTGCGGCCTCTGGGATGGAGTTTGGATGCTGGGTGCCGGCTCTGGGCTAGGGCAGGGGGTTGAGATGCAGGAGGGGGTAGGTGTGCGGGCTCTGGGAGGGAGTTTTGGGTGCTGTATGCAGGGTCTGGCCTGGGACACAGGGTTGGGGTGCAGGAGTAGGTGCAGGGAATAGGGCTGCGCTGGGGATGAGGAGTTTGGGGTGCAGCAGGCAGGCTGAGGCAGGGGGCCAGAGGAGAGGACTCACCCCAGCCCTCTCCCCACTGGCAGAAGTGAGCTCTGGGGAGTTCTTCCTGAATATCTCCTAGCCCCATACTGCTCAGACAGAATCATATTTAGCTGCTTGAATCTGACAGAATCACAACCCATTGAATGCCTGCAGGTCCACCACAGGCCCATATAACTCACTGCCTCTGGTTGCAGGGCAGGAGTGACAGCTCCTCACTGGTCCGGATTGCACCCTGGAATGTCACCACCACCTTCACCAAATAAACATAGTTGGGAAGGAATTCTAGCATAGGGCTGACATGTAGCAAGGAGACGCAAGAGTGCTGAGGCTTTTTCACTCTGGAGCAGGTTCTGCCATACTAATGGTAAATCTGCCTTATTCTGCAAATAGCCGCATTTTATTATTACTTGTGGAGTAAGTAAGGGCAGCAAATTCTGGTTCTCTGAGAAAGAAAGCAATAAAGGAATTGACTCAAACTTTACTACTGGTTCAATATTCATTTTCTATCTACTGGTATATTTCTCTTTCCCTTTCTCCCTCAATCTTACTTTCAAAGACAGTCGTCTTATTTCAGAGTAGCAGCCGTGTTAGTCTGTATCTGCAAAAAGAAAGGAGTACTTGTGGCACCGTAGAGACTAACAAATTTATTTGAGCATAAGCTTTCGTGGGCTACATCTGATGAAGTGGACTGTAGTCCACAAAAGCTTATGCTCAAATAAATTTGTTAGTCTGTAAGATGCCACAAGTACTCTTAGTCTTCTTATTGGTATTAAATGAGACTTGCACTTTTGATGGGTTCCTGGAAATGTTGGGTTACCTGACTACCCACAACATTTTCAGGAAGTGTTTGTGGTGTTAATTAAGATACTTGGCATAAACTGCTTCATCATATTTCTCAAGCTGTATGTGCAAGATAGTCTTTTAAAATTTCTACAAGAAAGATACAGTAGACTTTGTACATTCACATTAATTATTAAAGATACTTTTTACTCAAACATATTGATTATTTAGAGCTGTTTGGGTTTTTTGAATGAGAAACTGTAATATACTTCTGCTTGCATATGATAAGGAAAAAACAACATTGCATCGTCAGAAAAGTTTTATTTATTTATTTTGCGATCAAAATGGTAGGCAGGAGCAAGAGAGTGCCTTGTCTCAAATGGGAATTGTAATATATTAACTTCTTCATAGTAGGAAATATAGTCACAACTATTTTAACAGCTTCCTTTTTCAAAAAGACCCTTTTTAATGTTCATTTTTATATTAGAATTTTTCTGTGATTGTATCAAATATTAAAGCAAGGTGGATTTATTTAACTTATCTGATTTCAACATAAGAATCTAAGGCTGTCAGTCATATTTCAGAAGTCTGTAATTAAACTAGGATGTGACTAATATAATTTTATCATGTCATTGTATATTAAAAATGATTGAATTACTGTCCCTCTGATTTTAATCTTGCTTTGTATATGTATGTTTTAGTTATTTTCCAAAAGAGAGGTTGATTCTCATTGATTGGTAGCCATTAAATCATATTGATTGGCAACTAAGTATAGCCTTTAAGTTTGGTGGCACTTTTTTCTAGCCAGGTGGGTACACTATAGCTGTATGTTTTTTTAAGCAGTTATATTGCTTAAATTATATTTATTCAGATTATGAATTTTTTATTTTTGCATTATTTGAGAAAATGGTGAATGAGACATTTTTTATTTATTAGGTAGCAATTTTTTTATTTGTAATTTGTGTCAAACTGTATTTGAGTGGAAATAGGAATTCAATTAAAATGCTTACGAAAACCCGTTAAAAATGTTAATTAAATAAAACTATCTTGAAGTGCTGATTACATGAGAATTTTTTTATCAAGACCTCTTTTGCATTTAAAACTAACTAACTGATTTATTAAACATAGGCAGTATTAGCCATAGTTAATGAATTGAACTGATTGTTTGTGGTCACTATGTCTTTCAAGATTTTAAAACTGCTAGAGCTCACTTTCTCATACAGTTTTATTCACAGATTGGAAGAGGAAAACAAGCTTTCCTGCTTTTTCAACTCCCAGCTGGTTTCTCAGTTTTGAATGAACTTATCATTGAACTGAACTAGTTGAATAAACTGAAATGAAGAAAACAATCCCTCTGTACTTGCAGAAGAGGCTATTGTTGTCAAAAGATGGTTTAGCATTTCAGCAAACTCTGGTTCTAGGTACCTAGACAGTGACTTCTACAGTTTAGTGCTTTGACTTCCTTTAAAACTTGGGCAGAAAGCATATTGCTTGAATACTATTTTAAAAAGTATTTTAATAGATGATAGTAAGTTTAGGCCTTCAGATAGATTGCCATAATTTAAAACTTAATTTTAAATAGGATTATTTTGAAGAAGAAAAATTTAGTTGATTCAGATAAAAATGTGATTAAAATAATTAACTGACTTTTATACATCCTGTTCAAGAGCAGTGTTGCCCGGATCTTGACAGAGACTTGTTTCTACTCCTGGAATAGATGGATGGGTCAGTCTACCACTTCTCCTTTTTGGAGGAGGGAATGGAAGTGAAGGGAAATTGGGAAATCTTGTTAAGCCACTTTTGGAAAGGAAGTGTGAAACTGCTCTGGTGTTTGTGTGTGGTTTTATTTTATTTTATTAACAAAATGAATTAAAATAACTGCGTTGGTGTAAAGCCTTATTTAAAAGTGTACTGCTTTTTTCTTTTTTTTTTTTGAACCCTGTGGAGCCCTTTGACAGAGGGACTTGTCAAAAAAATGGGACAAATAACAAAATTTTGTCAATGGTAAAGCCACAGTCATGGGATTTGCATGGTAATTAGCAAGCTAAAATAATCCAGAACCATTGAGCATTACTAATCTTTTCTAGTCTATATAAGGTTTTCATACAATGTTGATCAACATAGCACCTTCCAGTAGTGTATTAAGCAATGTAACTAGACATCTGTCATGTATTGTTTGTTGTCTCATCCTCTTCCCAGAAGGAGAAGTATGCACAGTGGAGTGTCTTGTTTCGGTAGGGGTTTATTTAAATATACCTGTTGCTATGTGCTTTATTAGAGAAGGCAAGGTCAAAGAAATGCACCTTGTAATTGGAGTGAAAAGCGAAGAGGCTTTTGATGGTTTTTGTGGGGCGAATTCATTCCACATTCTCAAACCACCCCTGGAGAAGGTTCTGTCTCCTGCACAGATGAGCTTTGCTCTTATCATTGAGAGTTCCATTATACCAAAGAGTGAAGTTATAAACCACGGTCTTCATCCTGGAGCTTTAAGTGTTCTTCGAGCTCTTAAAAGAGGCTGGGCCATGACTCTGGGCTCGGGATGGGGGGTGCATGGGGAAGTCATAACCTCCAGCTGCTGGCTTTTTCATTTCATGAGAAAGGGAGAGAGGTTTGTGTAGAAGTTGATGCTGGATTGTTTTAAGACAGAAAATTGTTGTTTTCCTAATTCACTTTTTTTGTAGGCTGTTATCTTCATGACAAACATTAGTGACAACAACAATATTCTGAGACTTGTGTGCCCTTATGACAAAGTGCTTTGGGTCTCCCTTGCAATATTTGGATTTGGCCTATCTTTTGTTCAAGAGGCCTAATTTCTACTTCGATGCTGTGTCCAGCTATAGTTAAGATATTACACTGACTGGGCAACAGTTCACTGTTCTATGTGCAGGTATTAATGCTTTGACTTATACCAAGGAGATGTAAAATATTGACTCTTGCCAATGATATTCTGGAATGCCGCCCTGTACTGAAGGGGTGTCAGAGTTATGAATTGCTCAGATTCAGTGCCAAACTAGGGATATAAATAGCGTTTTGAAAAAGTAAACGTTTAAACTCTTAACATTTTACTGATTAAACATTTAACCATTAGGCTCCAATGCCACCCTATGTGCCCGGGATCCTAGCTGCTGCCCTGTGTGCCCAGGGCTCTTCTGCCAGCCCCATGCTTGGGTACTCCGCTCTCTGATGGCCCAATGTAGGGGACACTGCTGACGGCCCACGCCGGAGGTTCCAGTTCTCACAGCATATTATATAAATACCCGCATAGTAATAGACTTGTCCCCTTAACACTTTGGTAATGGTAAAATAACTATTGTCATAGAGAATAATGTATTCAGTGAGGGCAAAGAAACAGTTGTTTGTTATAATTACTAACACTTTATTCAAAACAACAAACAAAACAAAAAAACCCTCCCTAAAACACCAACAACCAACCAATACTTATGCAAAGAATTAATTTATACTGCCAAAAGTCCAATGAAAAATGATGATGTCACTTGAAGATATGTGGACAGAGTTGGTATCGGGGTTTCTGTCCACATATCTATTCAAGTGACACCATTATAGGACCTAATCTCATCAGCCACGCCATCAGGGGCTCGTTCACCTGCACATCTACCAATGTGATATATGCCATCATGTGCCAGGAATGCCCCTCTGCCATGTACATTGGCCAGACCAGACCGTCTCTGTGCAAAAGAATAAATGTACACTAATGTGACATCAGGAATCATAACATTCAGAACCCAGTAGGAGAACACTTTAACCTCTCTGATCACTCAGTAACAGACTTAAGGGTGGCAATTTTGCAACAGAAAAGCTTCAAAAACAGACTCCAACAAGAAACTGGTGAGATTGAATTAATATGCAAACTAGATACCATTAATTTAAGGTTGAATAGAGACTGGGAAGCAGATTGAATCTATCTTCCCCATGTTAAGTGTCTTCGCACCTCTTGTCAACTGTCTGAAATGGGCCATCTTGATTATCGCTACAAAAGCTTTTTTTCTCCTGCTGATAATTGCTCATCTTAATTAATTAGCCTCTTAGAGTTGATATGGCTACTTCCACCTTTTCATGTTCTGCATGTATATATACCTCCTTACTATGTGTTCCATTCTGTGCATCTGAAGAAGTGGACTGTAGCCCACGAAAGCTTATGCTGAAATAAATGTGGTAGTCTCTAAGTACTCCTATTCCTTTACAGTTAGTTAAGTATATGGGCAGCTGCTGCAAAAAAAGAAATTGAGACAGCTTTTTTGTATTTGATGTAACTAATTCATTTACAGGTTTACAACAAATAAATATTTGTAGAGTCTGATTCACAGCAACATAGTGTGAAAAACATTACATTACAAAAATGATTAGGGATATGGAACGGCTTCCATATAAGGAGAGATTAATAAGACTAGGATTTTTCAGCTTGGAAAAGAGACGGCTAAGGAGAGATGATTGAGGTCTATAAAATCATGACTGGTGTAGAGAAAGTAGATATGGAAGTGTTGTTTACTATTTGTCATAACACAAGAACTAGGGGTCACCAAATGAAATGAATAGGCAGCAGGTTTAAAACAAAGAAAACTACATGCATCTGACGAAGTGGGTATTCACCCATGAAAGCTCATGCTCCAAAACGTCTGTTAGTCTATAAGGTGCCACAGGATTCTTTGCTGCTTTTACAGATCCAGACTAACATGGCTACCCCTCTGAAAAGAAAAGGAAGTATTTCGTCACATAACACATAGTCGACCTGTGGAACTGCTTGCCAGAGGATGTTGTGAAGGCCAAGACCCTAACAGGGTTAAGAAAAGAATGAGATAAATTCATGAAGGATAGGTCCATCAATGGCTATTAGCCAGGGTGGGCAGGAATGGTGTCCCTAGCCTCTGTTTGCCAGAAGCTGGGAATGCGCGACAGAGGATGGATCACTTGATGATTACCTGTTCTATTCATTCCCTCTGGAGCACCTGGCACTGGCCACTGTCAGAAGACAGGATACTGGGCTGGATGGACCTTTAGTCTGACCCAATAGGGCCGTTCTTATGTACTATCCATGAATTTATGAACCACTATATATATATATATATAATATAATATATAGTGATGGGGCAAGGCCAGATGGCTACAGGAAAGTAGTGAGGAACAGGTATGTTAGCCCCAGGCTAAACAAATCCCTGGTACCATGGTAACCAAATGGCAGTTGCTCCAGGTTAATCAAGACACCTGGGGCCAGTTAAGATCCTTCTAGACGGCAGTGGAAATAGCTATATTGATTGGGGCACCTGAAGCCAATCAAGGGCTGGCTGGAACTAGTTAAAAGCCTCCCAGTTAGTCAGTGAGGAGCGTGTGTGAGGGGCTGGGAGCAAGAGGCACAAGGAGCTGAGAGTGAGAGGCTGTGCTGCTGGAGGACTGAGGAGTACAAGCATTATCAGACACCAGGAGGAAGGTCTTGTGGTGAGGATAAAGAAGGTGTTGGAGGGAGGCCATGGGGAAGTAGCCCAGGGAGTTATAACTGTCATGCAGCTGTTACAGGAGGCACTATAGACGGCTGCAATCCACAAAGCCCTGGGCTGGAACCCAGAGTAGAGGGCGGGCCCAGGTTCCCCCCAAACCTCCCAACTCCTGATCAGACCCAGGAGGAGTTGACCCAGACTGTGGGTTCCACCAGAGGGGAAGATCACTGAGGTGAGCAAATCTGCCAATAAGCGCAAGATCCACCAAGGTAGAGGAGGAACTTTTTCACAATATATATAGTTCATAAAATGTGCTTGCTTGCTTGTTTCAAGGTAGCAAGGACACTTATAAATACCTACTTGTCTAAGTAAAATAATCAAAATAAATTTAGTTTGTGCTTGGAAAAGGAACAATAATCTATTTAGGGAACTTCTGGTAAATTAGGTTTACCTACCGTGGATTACACAGGGAATTCTATTTTGTTAGATTTAATGTGTGATATTGTCATACAGAAACCTGTTTTCAAATGGGACAAAGCAGGAGATTAAGTATACTGGTAACAAATCTATTTGTGTAGTATAGGGAAAAGAGAAGAGCCCAGTGACCTCCCTACTGTGAAACAATACATGATATGGATGGTATCGTTCAAGGAATAAACAAGCCAGTGCTTTATTGTTTTCTTACTGTGACATGGATCCCTCTAGAGACTGAAGGAAATTTTAAAATGGGCTGATGTACAGGGCAATGCAAACTGGAAAAAGACTGAAGAGTGCTTAATTGGCTATTCAATTATAAAAGGTTCTGACCTGTGATGTCTTTTATTTGAAAGTGGTATTATTATTAATAATAATAATAACAATAATAATAACAATAATAATAATAAATAAAGAATAAACTTGAATATGCAAAAAAAGTCTCATGAACTAGAAATAAAGAGACTAAGCGGCACAGTCTGTCTTGTTATAAAAGATTTATATATGCTAAGTAACACCTTGAAACTGTCTGACTTTTTGAGTAAAATGTAGTGAATGATCACACTAGGAAAAATGAATGACTGCCTTTACTATCAATTAAGCTATATACAAATGTAAAGTATACCTTATCAAAATTTATTTCAAAGAGTGGAACAGTGAATTAAGGTTTAACTGCATAGTTCTAGCTTGAATAATAATAATTCGCTATTTTACGACACCAAACTTGTGCAAACTGCCTGAAGTGGATCTGGTTTGATATAGTTTTGAGCCTGAGTATATAAAGAAGTTATTAATCAACATATCTCTTCTTTCTTTAAATGTCATAGGTCTGTCCGGTAAGATATTTGTAATTAGAAAAATACATACAAGCAGTAATGTTTGATTTGTGTAAGAAATATTCCTTAGTTTAAGCAGCGTGTGTATAAGAGAAATCAGGCATTTCTATATGGAGACGGTAGCATTGTCAATAATGTTTTTCCTTAAATAGAAAGTTTTTTAAATTTTGGTGGGCAAAAATCTTACGATTCCCTCCCCAGCCTCAGCACCTAAAAAGGAACCTAAAGCATGGTAGAACAATGATGGTTTTGCTAAATAGGGCAGGGAGGTAGAGGCTCAGCAGGGAACTCAAAACAATGTTATGCAAGAGTTGAGGGAAGGATGGGATGGACATGGGGGTGGTTGAGGTTGTTTTCTCTATGATCAAATTGTAGCTCTCACTCACTTCATCTGCAGTTGGGAGTGCTTAGCACTTCTGCAAGTCTGACTCCAGGTGTCTCAAGTTGGTCACCAAAAACTGAGGAACATACAATGGCTATCTGTGAAAATGTTGATTACGTGACTTGCCCTATATAAGAACTCAGTGGCAGAGATAGAGAACACATTGCTGTACAGTGGCATTGAACTGCCTTAGCCTTGTGATCATCCTTTCTTTTTATGCAGTCCTCTGCCTCATTTGCTACATGTCTTTCAGCTTCTACAACAAATGAAGCAGGAGTCCTACAGGCAAGTCTAATTCACTACATAACCCTGTTCATCCAGCACTGTCTGTCTCATGGATTGAATAAGATGGGAGTCCTTTAGAAAAAGTAATATGTATGTAAGCATATAATTAAAGACTGTATCCCAATGCAGTGCAAAATTAAGGTTGCACTGATGTATAATTTAGCCAAATGTAGCTAAATGTTATGGATACAGCGAAAGACCTTCGCTTATCATAGGGCAGTGGTCCCCAAACTGTGAGGCACACTCCTTTGGGGGGGCACAGAGGAACATCAGGGGGTGGTACAGTGGAGCTTGGGTCAGCTTCTATGGGGGGCAGGAAGGGTGCGCCACCTAGTCCTGCTCTTCCCCCAGCTCTGCTCCAGCCATGCTCCCAGCCCCAGCCCCCGGCTACAGCTGTGGCCCTGGCTCTACTCCTGGGCTCCAGCTCCTGACTCCAGCCCCCGGCTCTACTCCTAGCCCAGGCCCTGGCTCCTGGCCTAGGTGAGGTGCGGACACGTTTCATTACTGGTAAAGTGGGGAATGAGAGGAAAACTTTGGGCACCATTGCTCTAGGGTGACCCCTTTCATCTAAATTTCAGGTCCATACTGCAAAGGATGGGGGTACTAGTGCTTCCCAAAATATTTTTTCACATTTACAATGTATTTTTCCCCCTCGCTTATTTTTGGAAATGTGTGACCAGTTTTTGCTGAAACTTTATTTATAAATTAAATTAAATTTAAAAAGCAGCCTCAAGCAGACACCCAGCATGGAAAATTCCACTCGAATGGTTAGTTTGGCAAAATTATAAACAACTTTCAAGAAGTTTTTGTAATGGAGAGTTTTAAACAACTTTAAATATAGGCAGTGCTACACGTGCAGTGATATTGCAGCCCAAAAGATAATTGTTTTGAAAAAGTTATAAGGCATTGTAAATAGAGGCTTTCAATGGAAATATCATTTTAATTTATATTTTTTTTATAAAAGCAGCTAATAAATAAGAGCACCTTGGCAAGAAAAATATAGATTGCCATTTCTAAATGTCAGAACTAGACAGTACAAAGTGATATACAATACAGTAAATAGCAGTTGAAGAATTCTCATTTCTCAGTTGTTATGCCACAGCTAGGACCTGCTACGTGTAGGCAACAGACTGGAGGTGGCTGGCCTTGCAAGTGAATATGTGAATTCTAGTTACTGTTAATCAATTTAGTTTTATCTAATTTATGAAGTACCTGTTAAAAGACAATAAATGAAGCCAGGATGTTTACAATCTGAAAGTCTCTGTTGTACTAAATGAGAATCTTTTTTTTTACTGTCCGCGTGCTTTTGAACCATGTAAGCAGCATCTGTTTGCATAAAAGATGTTTCAGGTTTCCCAGGCAAGTATTTATCAAACTGTAACTTTCAGCCTTTTATATTATTTGAAATCAGACCAACACAGCCCTGCATTTAAAGAATTTAGAATTAGATATTTCCTTTTCAACTGCCACTTTCCATGATTTTAATCATATTGAGTACTTACATAAAGACTTTCTTTCAGAACACTGTTCAAGTGTTTACTACTGTTCATGATGCACTTATATGGTACTTCTACTACACGTTTAGTGTTTTGCTTTAAAAATTTAAAACTACTGCAAAACTGACAAACTGAAAAGTTAAATGTTATTGTTACCGAAGTGTGGTGAACAGTGCTCGCTCCGATTTGTAAAATGTAAGTTCTTGAAGTGGCATATCGACTTGCCGTATTTCACTTAAAAAATCTCCAGATCTGAAAATTTGCTGATTAAAAATCACCTTTTCCCCCTTCACTCTATATTCAATTATAGAACGTTGACCTTCTGTAAGTGCTTAAGAAGTTAGAAAAAAATAACGCTTTGTGCATGTATTAGACAATTTTCAAATGGCTATACCCATTACTTCAAAATCAGAGTGTTTAAAATATGTCAAAGGCACTTATTTTTTTTCCAGTGTTCAACCTATGGCAAATTTGAAGTGTAAAACAATATGAAACAAACAATATCCAAAGAATAAGAAGAATGCACTATACTTCTTTCTCTACATTAACAATAGCATGGCAGCTGCTACATTGCCAGTATCTTAAGAGAGCATTCCTTTGTACCATAGTGCAGCACATTAAATATGGATCTCTTTCGTTTAGATTTGCTGTGTCTGAGTATTTGTTTTGGTCTGTCTCAGTAAAAATGTATACCATCTAGTCAGCTCTGGAAACAAGACAGAAAACTTTAGTGATGCATTACTAAAATGAGAAGAATAAAAAGTTTTTCTGTTTTGGTAGGTGGCTTTCAGTACCTTAAGATGGCTCACATAACTTTAAATCATAACCATTGGTTTGCATAGACGCTTGAACATAACAAGATTTATGGATTTAAACTGTGTAGATATTCCCTGTGCAGTTCTGTTTTCAGCAGTCCACTGTTATCAGAAGTGTACATTTGTGTGTTACAGTAAGTAAAGGCGTATAGAATATCTTCCCCAGGTTTGTTGTAATCTTCGAAATACTCTTCCCAGTGCCTCATAAGACAGTGATATATTTTTACCATTTCATATTGGTGTCCATATTTTAATCTTTCTCCCATCATATTCTGCTCTTCTGCATTAAGAACCACAACACCGCTTTCAGACAGTTACAAGCATCAAATCAGATTGAGGTATAGCAACTTGTTCAGGATTATTTTGGCTGTAGTTGCCAAACCTGATCTGTGATGCAGGGAAGCAAAAATATAAATTCCCTTTCCCTCAGCAACTGTTATCTTAAAATCATACGTACTATCTATGCTCCTGTATTACTTCTATAAATCTGTAGACGGAGGTGTGGAAAGGTAAAAAGAGAGACTAGAAACTAATAGCTTGTTGTTCAAAAGAAAAATATTTGTGTTGATATGTTTGTGGATTAGATGCGTTTCATATTTTTCACGGTCAAAAATTGCTTGCACAATGGTCTGGTTATTGTAGATATCATCCTTTGATATACAAGCATCTATTCCCATCTTCATTGAGTTGATCTTTCTAGTTGCCTTTAACTGATGAGTCAATTTATTGTTGTTAGACATTGATTATGATCATAAGGCAGAAATGTCAACTTAATATCCTTGTAGATGTCTTTCCAGAGGAGGAATAAATGGCCATGAAGTTTAAAGTACCCTCTCATTCCTTGGTTCCTCTGAAATAGGGGTGTGGCACACTTGCAGGGTATTATGGGGATGCTTGTACTACATCTTATCTTGCTGTGTCTGTTCTGTGGATACACAGAGCTCTTCAGTATGCAAAATAAATCTTGAAAGTAATTAAGTTTTTTCCTTTTTAATAGACCACAAGTAACTGTAGTCAGTGCCACATGTTGGAAATAAAAGTAAAGCTTTACTTCCCTCACATTCATTTTGTTCCTTTCCCCCAGCCTTTCTTTTCAATTGCTGGTTGTAAGAACTGAGAGCATTTCATGCCCATCTTCTTATCTAATCTGAGTACTGTCTGTAATTGATCAATATTTAATGGTTTCTGCTTGGGATGCTCAGCTCCCATGAAAAACTGTTGTATTTGACATGTAATTTACAGGGGATAATGTGAATACCTTTTACATTTTCTTCAGTCTAATAACTTGTAATATCTTTGATGGAATACACACATTTGATTGTACCATATTGAAAAGCTGCATCGTACTATTTACTTTTCTACTTGTGTAATACAACCATTATGAGGGTGATACTCACAAGAGTTTGAAAAATATCAATGCTGCTGTTGTAATCACTTTCTATGGACATATTACTTCATAGGAAATTGGATGTTTTAATTTCTAAACTAATATCCATCAATGATTCACAGTCCATATTAATTTAGTGGCATAGTATTTTCCTGTATTACTCTGTGCTTTGGTAGAATTAATTTATTAACTCCACAATTTGAATTGTGTTGCTTTGCTCAATGCAGTCAGTCTGGTTTCATTTCTTTCTAAGCAGTAAAGAAGAGAGCTGGCAATATGGCTGTTGGTATATCTAAGTGAATATACCAAAAAGAACCACATCTTGTGAATTTAGGTTATTTTATGTAAGTTCCAGTAATGACTGGTTTTGGTCATATTGAGAAAAGCTTCAAGAAGAACAGATTTTTCCCCTGATATATTGGTAATTTCTTTCTCATAAATAGAACGTGCCAGTTGCATGTGAAAAATTATATGGAAAATAAAACACCTCCCTGTCTGCTCCAAAATTGTAGAACTTCTTTGGATTTAACTGGTAGGTAAGGGAGGGACTACCTGCCTGTTCCACAGATTGTTTGTTTTATGTTGTTGAAATGGCAGATTGTGGAAAAAAACCTGTTCCCTATTAAGATACTCTGTTTGCATAATAAATTGTTCTCACAGCTGAATCTGTCTCTCGCTCTTAGCATATCAAACATCTGTCTTCTTGTGACCAAAATGACATTTTAGCTACAGGTATGTTACAATTAATGTAGCAGCAACATATTAAAGAAAAGTGAAAAGAAAGCACTTGGAAAAACAAGGGGAAACCCAATAATATTAAAAAGTAAAATAGAATAAATCTTTAAACTGAATCTTGCATTAGCAATTGAGCCCATTCAGGTTTAGTGTGGGTTGAATGGAGGTGAGGGGAAAACTGGACAAGATAGTAAACACCATACTCTTAATCTCATGGTGCTATTTATAATTTCTTAATGTATCTGTCAAGAAAACAGAGCTCCTATGAATTTTCAGTAATGTCTTTTCTGAATTACTGTCTCAGAAATGATTTCATTCAACTTTTAGTAGTATTAGGATATTGCACATCCCATACTTGTTTGGCAAATGATAAGATGCAACCTCTTCTGGTTTTCCACTAAACTTTTTTTATTTTATGGCTACTGTCACAGTTTCAGGGTTAGTTGGACCTTTGACTCCCTCCCCATACCAGTTCCCCATCTCTTAGAGGGCATCTGTTTAAGGTTTCTGGTTTCCTAGGCATCACCTTGTCATAAACAGATAGCTAAGGGTTAATGTCTCTTTCACCTGAAGCACCTGACCAGAGGACCAATCAGGAAACCGGATTTTTTTAACTTTGGGTGGAGGGATTTGAGTGTCTGAGTCTTTGTTTTCTGGCTGCCTGCTTTCTTTGAGCTTTGGAGAAGTAGTTCTACTTTCTAGTCTTCTGTTTCTAAGTGTAAGGACAAAGAGATCAGATAGTAAGTTCTATGGTTTCTTTTCTTTGGTATTTGCATGAATATAAGTGCTGGAGTGCTTTGATTTGTATTCTTTTGGAATAAGGCTGTTTATTCAATATTCTTTTAAGCAATTGACCCTGTGTTGTATCATCTAATACAGAGAGCACATTTGGATGTATTTTTCTTTCTTTTTATATAAAGCTTTCTTTTAAGACCTGTTGGAGTTTTTCTTTACTTCAGGGAAATTGAGTCTGTACTCACCAGGGAATTGGTGGGAGGAAGAAGTCAAGGGGAAATCTGTGTGTTGGATTGCTAGCCTAATTTTGCATTCCCTCTGGGGGGAATAGGAAAGTACTTTTTGTTTCCAGGAGTGGGAACAGAGAGGGAGATTCACTCTGTTTGGATTCACAGAGCTTGTGTCTGTGTATCTCTCCAGGAGCACCTGGAGAGGGGAAGGGAAAAAGGATTATTTCCCTTTGTTGTGAGACTCAAGGGATTTGGGTCTTGGGGTCCCCAGGGAAGGTTTTTCAGAGGGACCAGAGTGCCCCAAAACACTCTAATTTTTGGGTGGTGGCAGCAGGTACCAGGTCCAGGCTGGTGGCTAAGCTTGGAGGTTTTCATGCTAACCCCCATATTTTGGACGCTAAGGTCCAGATTTGGGACTAAGGTTATTACATGAGTGGCAGCTGGTGGGAGATAGACAGAATCCAGAAGCCAGTAGAAATATTATATTTTTCTTTTCTCTGCTAAGGGCTTTTTAGCAGAGAGAAGCAGTTGGTTTTAAAAGGGAACCAGAGAGAATTTTTTTTTCTGCTCTCTCTCGCAGTTTGTGGCTTGCATGTTAAGGGTCTTTTGTCATGCAATAGCCCTCCCATTAGGAGGCAAGTACCAGCACTTATAGGCATGCAAATAAAGTGGTTTTTCTGGTTTCCCTTCATTGAACATTAGCTAAAGAGAAAAAAGGAAAATTAGCTAAAGGCACTGTTGCTAGGCAGACTTCAGGAGGCAACAGAGAACCTGCAGTTCAGAAGATAAACACCGGAGGGCACCCCAACACAAGAAAACAGGAACCATGACTTCTAAGGCAAAAATTGATGCTGAAGAACAAATCAAAGAAGCTGAACACAGGCGACAACTGGAAATAAAACAAAAAGAGATGGAGATGAAAGAAAGAGAAGAACAGATCAAAGAGGCAGCCTACCAAAGAGAACAGGCAGCCAAAGAGGCAGCCAAGGAGGCAGCACACAAAAGAAAACTAGAAGAAAAAGAGGTGGCCTACCGAAGGAAACAAGCAGAAGAAGAGTTGGCCCACCGCCGAGAAATGGAAAAGCACCAAAAAGAAATGGAAAAACAACAAAAAGAGAATGAAGAGAAGAAAAAACAGAGAAAACATGAACTGGAGTTGGCAAAAGCTGGGCTGCATGTGCCAGCCAACCCTAACAACCCGGCGCCAATTATTGCTCCACAGCACAGGAAATTTCCCACCTACAAGGCAGGTGATGACACCGAGGCCTTCTTGGAAAATTTTGAAAGAGCCTGTCTTGGGTACAGCATTCCCGAAGACCAGTACATGGTAGAATTGAGGTCACAGCTCAGTGGACCTTTAGCAGAGGTGGCAGCTGAAATGCCTAAGCACCAAATGAATGACTATAAACTTTTTCTAACCAAGGCCAGATACAGGATGGGGATAACCCCAGATCATGCCCGTCGGCGCTTCAGAACCCAAAAGTGGAAACCAGAGGTGTCATTTCCCAAACACGCCTACTACATTGCAAAAAACTATGAGGCCTGGCTAACAGGAAACAACATTCAAACCTTGGAAGAACTGAACCTCCTCATACAAATGGAGCAGTTCTTGGATGGTGTTCCTGAAGACATCACGCGGTACATACAAGATGGAAACCCCAAGAATATCGCTGAGGCGGGGGAGATTGAAGCCAAATGGATGGAACTGGCAGAAAGCAAAAAAGCTACTGTCAAGGGGAACGATTACCCCAGGGGGCACACAGACCATAAACCCTACAACCGAGGACAGCCAAAGACCCCACATACCACCCAAGTAAAGCCTACCCTTCAACCTCACCAGTCTCCAGTAACTCACCTCGGCCCAGTGACCCATCAGATGGAAGATGCTTTAAGTGTAATGAACTGGGACATATCAAGGCCAAGTGTCCCAAGAACACCATGCGAGTGCAATTCATTACACCACCATCACACCAAAGATCCCCAGGCCCGGATGCCTCTCAAATACCCTTGGAGCGAAGGGAAAATTTGAGAGTGGGCGGAAAAAAGGTTACTGCGTGGAGAGACACGGGGGCACAAGTGTCAGCTATCCACCAATCCTTCGTTGACCCCAAATTCATCAACCCAAAGGCCAAAGTTACAATTTACCCCTTCATGTCACAAGCTGTAAACTTGCCTACAGCTCAACTGCCTGTCCAGTACAAAGGCTGGTCAGAAATGTGGACTTTTGCAGTCTATGACAATTATCCTATCCCCATGCTACTGGGGGAAGACTTGGCCAACCAGGTGAGGCGGGCCAAGAAAGTGGGAATGGTTACACGTAGCCAAACCAGGCAAGCTTCCAGACCCATTCCTGTTCCTGAGCCGTCCACAGAGGCCCCGTCTGTGTTACCAGAGACCCAGGCAGAGGTAGTGGACCCGGATTCCATGCCTACCACTGAAACAGACCCAGCATCTCCAGTCCCAGGCCCGGAACTGGAACAGCAACCAGCACCAGCAAGTGCAACTACATCTTCAAACTCAACGCCAGAGGGCGCCAGCGAGCCAAAACTGGCAAAAGCAACAGACAGCCATACCCAAAAGGCTCAGCCAGAGCCTGAAATACCCTCAGGTGCACCAGCGGAGAGCGGTTCACCAGCAACGGAAACAACCCCATCACCTACATCGCTTCCAGAGGGACCAAGCCCAAGTCCACAGTCTGAGGAAGAACTGGTGACCCCAGCCTCAAGGGAACAGTTCCAGGCTGAGCAGGAAGCGGATAACAGCCTTCAGAAAGCTTGGGCGGCGGCACGGAGCACCCCACCGCCTCTCAGCTCTTCTAATCGATCCCGGTTTGTTATAGACCAAGGACTTTTGTACAAGAAAATTCTTTCTGGTGGACACCGGGAAAAATGGCAGCCGCAAAAACAGTTGGTGGTTCCAACTAAGTACCGGGGGAAGCTCTTAAGCTTAGCCCATGATCATCCCAGTGGCCATGCTGGGGTAAACAGAACCAAGGACCGGTTGGGGAAGTCCTTCCACTGGGAGGGGATGGGCAAGAACGTTGCCAAGTATGTCCGGTCTTGTGAGGTATGCCAAAGAGTGGGTAAGCCTCAAGACCAGGTCAAGGCCCCTCTCTAGCCACTCCCCATAATTGAGGTCCCATTTCAGCAAGTAGCTGTAAATATTCTGGGCCCTTTCCCAAAAAAGACGCCCAAAGGAAAGCAGTACGTACTACCTCGATGATGTGGCCATTTTTTCTGACTCCTGGCCCGAACACCTACTACACCAGCAAAAGGTTTTTGAGCGCATCAGGCAGGCAGGACTAACTGTTAAGGCCAAAAAGTGTCAAATAGGACAAAACAGAGTGACTTACCTGGGGCACCAGGTGGGTCGAGTAACCATAAACCCCCTACAGGCCAAGGTGGATGCTATCCAAAAGTGGCCTGTCCCAAGGTCAAAGAAACAGGTCCAATCCTTCTTAGGCTTGGCCGGATACTACAGGCGATTTGTACCACACTACAGCCAAATCGCTCCCCACTAACCGACCTGACCAAAAAGACCCAGCCAAATGCAGTTAAGTGGACTGATGAGTGTCAAAAGGCCTTTACCCAACTTAAGGCAACGCTCATGTCTGACCCTGTGCTCAGGGCCCCGGATTTTGACAAGCCATTCCTACTAACCACAGATGCATCTGAGCGTGGTATAGGAGCAGTGCTCATGCAGGAAGCAACAAATCACAACTTCCATCCTGTCGTGTTTCTCAGCAAGAAACTGTCTGATAGGAAAAGTCACTGGTCAGTCAGTGAAAAGGAATGCTATGCCATTGTGTACGCCCTGAAAAAGCTACGCCCATATGTTTGGGGACGGCGGTTCCAACTACAAACTGACCATGCTGCACTAAAGTGGCTTCATACTGCCAAGGGGAACAACAAGAAACTTCTTCGTTGGAGTTTAGCTCTCCAAGATTTTAATTTTAAAATTCAACACATCACAGAAGCTTCTAATAAAGTTGCTGATGCACTCTCCCGTGAGAGTTTCCCATAATTCAGTAGTTAAAAAGTGTTCTTAAAATGTACAAGTCTGTTAGTTATATACTTAGCAGTATATGTAAAGGTGTATGTGTTGTATTAATCTGTTTATTTTCAAGTTCTAGAAGGAAATCGCCGCCAGTGAGCTTCCCCACTGTCTGCAATTTGGGGGGCGTGTCATAAACAGATAGCTAAGGGTTAATGTCTCTTTCACCTGAAGCACCTGACCAGAGGACCAATCAGGAAACCGGATTTTTTCAACTTTGGGTGGAGGGATTTGAGTGTCTGAGTCTTTGTTTTCTGGCTGCCTGCTTTCTCTGAGCTTTGGAGAAGTAGTTCTACTTTCTAGTCTTCTGTTTCTAAGTGTAAGGACAAAGAGATCAGATAGTAAGTTCTATGGTTTCTTTTCTTTGGTATTTGCATGAATATAAGTGCTGGAGTGCTTTGATTTGTATTCTTTTGGAATAAGGCTGTTTATTCAATATTCTTTTAAGCAATTGACCCTGTGTTGTATCATCTAATACAGAGAGCACATTTGGATGTATTTTTCTTTCTTTTTATATAAAGCTTTCTTTTAAGACCTGTTGGAGTTTTTCTTTACTTCAGGGAAATTGAGTCTGTACTCACCAGGGAATTGGTGGGAGGAAGAAGTCAAGGGGAAATCTGTGTGTTGGATTGCTAGCCTAATTTTGCATTCCCTCTGGGGGGAATAGGAAAGTACTTTTTGTTTCCAGGAGTGGGAACAGAGAGGGAGATTCACTCTGTTTGGATTCACAGAGCTTGTGTCTGTGTATCTCTCCAGGAGCACCTGGAGAGGGGAAGGGAAAAAGGATTATTTCCCTTTGTTGTGAGACTCAAGGGATTTGGGTCTTGGGGTCCCCAGGGAAGGTTTTTCAGAGGGACCAGAGTGCCCCAAAACACTCTAATATTTGGGTGGTGGCAGCAGGTACCAGGTCCAGGCTGGTGGCTAAGCTTGGAGGTTTTCATGCTAACCCCCATATTTTGGACGCTAAGGTCCAGATTTGGGACTAAGGTTATTACACACCTCTCTGGGCATCTTTCTCTATCCAGACCAGGGGTTTGGACTTGCAGTCCCTATGCATCTAAGTTTGGTTTCCTCAGCTGGTCTAAGTGGGATCTCACACCTGTGGTTAACCTTTTTCCAGGGGCTGAGAGAATGTACACCTGTTAATCAGTCTTCAGAAAGCAAAATACATTTATTCTTAGGGCAACAGCATCACAGAGAAAACATAGGAAAAAGCAATAGAATTTCCTTCGTGCATGTTAACAGTTTACCAGAGGTGACTCCCAATTCCCACACAGGGCTCTAATAGGTGTCAGTTTTTTCAAACCCATCAACTGGATTTGCTCTGTGGTTATCAATTCATGTCAAGTTTCACTTTAAGAGCCTGGATTCCCCTTGGGATAGTTCAGCCACTTTGTTTACAGCTTGGGCCTTTATTCATTGACCTCCTGTTATAGTTAATCACAAATCAATCACCTTCTCCTCTTGGGGAAGCTTCAGAAGGCTGGTCTTCCCCTCCACACACACACCCCTTAACTTGTGTTGAGGAATTTGCTTTAATCACTCCCCCCAGTTTACAGACTCTGTAGGAAACCCATCACCTGTGAGCTGGGAACATATAAACACACACCACCTATACTGATACGAAGGGCTAAGAACATTGTATGGCTCATACTGTGTGGCCCATCTCAGTGTAATGGCTTTTTGAGGTTTTCCTGTTTTAAACATAAAATACAGTATGCTTCCTAAACATGCTGCGTGTGGGTGCAAGCTCCTGCTTGCTTGTTTTGTTCCACTTCAAAAACCGTGGAACGTGGGCTCTCTTCTTTGTTACTGACATATGGGGCCTATCAAAATGGGGCTCTGATCCTTCACTGCAGTTCCTATGTGTTACTATAATATAAATAACATACTCTGTCTTGCGTTTCCAAATAATCTGATTTTGTTTCTGGGGTATATTGTTTCTTTAGTGGGATTTTAGTAACTTTGTAACTACTTCTTTACAGTTTAATCTCAATCTTAGACCATGTTTTGACTAGAGCCATATTTTGGTGCCTAAAGATGCAGATAGGTGCCTGCTCAGATTTACACAAGTGCCTAAGCAGGTTAGTTGCCTAATGCTCCTTAATTTCAATGGGATTTGGGAGCCTAACTTGCTTAGGTGCCTTTATATATTCCCCAAGGCACCTGTCTGCCTCTTTAGATGTCTGTGGACTTTAGTAATCAATCTAGGCCCAAGGTGCTTGAAAGAGTTCGTCTTTATTCAGTGATTGTTCCCTAGTTGCTCTACATAACAGAACATGGGCTTCTGTTGCGACTCTCACACAGATGTCCTGTCTGGGAAGCTGAACCATTTAAAGGTACAGTTCCCAATACCACATTGTCCAAAAACCTTTGTAAATCTGATTTTGGGTTTAGATCTTCTAGATCTGTCCCAGAGACTTGATTGTCATAGTATTTAACTTTTTGTATTTCTTGTCAGCCTCTTCCTCTTGAAGAATCTTTTTTTCCTTGCCCTGGAGTGAAGCAATAATTACTTTCAGTAGAATTCTCTGGATTTCTTTTGTGTCAAGCTGTGATTTTGGAAATCCAAGATGGTGCTAATACACTCATCTGATTCAGAGTTTCTTCTGTGACCACTGCCAGACTTTCCCCTCTTCTGGCAAGGTGAATGCCATCAAATTAACTTTTGAAAGATGTTATCTGATATTGCAGTTGTGGATGAATCACAGATTAGTAGTGTTCTAAAACAGGTTTTCCTGTGACAGGAGTAACTTTGAACTGTCTTTCCAGCATTGTGCCAAATGCTTCACCTCACACCTTTTAAATCTTTTAAGCTTCTCCCATTATAAATAACTTAATGGACTTGATTCTAGCATGTCTGTTTTTAATATTTATTAAAAAGGTAATATAAATACTAAAATTCAGGGGAGCCTGTAGCATTTGAAACTTCCTGTGGTCTATGCTAAAAATGCCTTCCTGATAGGTCTGAATATTATTTAGATCATTGAGGATGCACCCTGATTATAGATAATTGTCCTGAAATGAGACTGTCTCTGCTAGTTAATTTGCAAGGATACTGTACAGATACTGATACATAACTACAATTAGTTATGCAATTCCTTGCACTGAAGTGGTCTGTGTCTGATTTGCACAATCATTATTGATTTCTTAGTAACTGTGTGGTATGCAGATCCTTCTGAACTGGCTTGACAGCCATGATTAGCCAATCAGAATGCTGATATTTGCATAATCACTGTATTGTTCTTTCACAATAATGTCATAGTGTGTGTAAATCTCTATTCTGACTGCTATAAACCATCTCTTCTGGTTGCGTACTCAAAATTTTGAAGTCGTTTGCCAGCAACAAAGGTTCTGCCTCAGCTTCTCATTCCTTTCAGCTGAAGCAGAATAGCTATATGGTTTTCATGAAAGTAAAGGGTGTTGGACAGATAGAAATAACACAAAAAAGCAAAACTGAAAAGATTTATTTTGAATTAAAGGATATTGAATTCCTTCTTTCTCTGTTAACAAATCTGCAAACCTTTGTCTCTAGAATAAATACAATACTTTTTTTTTTTTTTTACATTGTTTTGCCCAGTGAGAATCTCTGTCTCCCAGTTCAGTTTTTAAACACATTATTCTGGAGAGAATAACCTGGTAAATTGGTAGGACAGGGAAATGAATGAGGAAAACAGATAAAGGAAGAGGGAGAATAAGAGGACGAGTGAGCTAAGGAGGGGGGTCATAAAGGTTTCAAAGAATTCCTTCGGCAGTTTGACTAATCATTTATGTTATGTTTTTTTTTATTGTGGGTTTTTTCCACTTTCATAAAATATTTTAAAGGTTGACTAATACAACAAGCTGAAATTGATTCATATTTACTTAGTAATAACCATAACTGTACAGCTAAAATTTCAGCCTCAGCCTGGGTATACTTATAAATTAGCCTGTGCTAACGGCTTGGCCTTCCTCAAGAGCAAGAAGCAGTTGAGAGGGATAAGAGCATGTGGATTAAGAGGCTGTGGAGCAGGACTGAAGCTGCAGTGACTCTATATGTGTACGTGGAATTGTAAAGGTTGAAGCTGATCAGAATATAAAAGTTTTGCATGAGTAAGGAATAACTTCTGCATTCTGGTTGACTAAGAAGACAATAATATATAATGTAATAATAATATACAGTAAATACTATAAAAGTTCTCATGTTTTATCTATTCAAGTGACAAAATTTACTACAGCATGTCATTAGTGGTAGAGAGAGAGCATACTAATTCCCTATACTGTAATCCCTTTCATAAAATATTAGCTTTTAGGAGGATAGTCTTTATACACTCATGCTAAAAACATGAAAGGGGACTTGGGTATATTTTTTTAATGATGAGCTAATTGTAGTGATATGTACTGAATTGCCTCAACAGTGAAGGTAAGTAGATAGTTCTGTACAGAATTGTATGTTTTAATTTTGAATGAGTACATTTTAATGGTCCAGCCAACTGCCATGGAATCCCATTGACACACAAAACAAGTCAGGTGGCCTTTTTAGTAGGTTGTAAGCTGTTTGGGCACAGAACATTGTCTGCCTTTCAGTTTGTATAGCACCTAGCACAACATGGTTCTGAGGTCTCTGGGCAATGTCACAATAGAAATAATAAGAAATATTATGTTGGCATGGTTTTGCAAAGTGTTAGTGCTCTATAATCCAAAAGGTGGTGGCATTAATATTACAAAACTTACCATGATGGTTCCTTTTATCTGAAGTTCTCAAATAACAAAAATTAATTAAATCTGACAACATTTCAGTGAAGTAAGCAAGCCAAGATGAGGAAAATAAGGTACAGAGTAAGGAATGTCGCACAGCAATTTACTGGGATAGCTGGGAATAAAGCACAAGATTCTGGGCTTTCTGACCTTTGCTAAAAGCACTAACAATAACACTCCCTTAAGTTCATAAACATGCACAATATACTAAAATTGTCAGTTGCCAAACACTTCCCCTGGTAAATTGGTTCAGAGCTCTGCCAGGATTCTGTGGTAGCTGTGAAGTTATCTTAGAAATTTGAGAGACTGCTGATCATGACTTCAGGGGACCAAAAAAACCACACCCAAAAACCTAAATTCACTTATTTGTTGAACACCACTTGTTACCTTTTTCTTTGTAACTTATACATTTAGTACATAATCTTGCAACGGATTTTTTTTTAAAAAGTGTCAATAATTTGTCACTTGCAAAACTATGTGGTACTTTGTGTATCAATTATAATGTATATATGCATCCCAATATATTTGTAAGTTAATTTCTGTAGTATAGCACTTCTTAACTTGGGAACTTCAGATCCCTTCAGCCATCTGGTCTTTGCCTCTTTTCCTGCTCTTTCTTTCTGGTCACACTTCATTGATGTGGGAGAACAGAGCAGCAGAGACAGCTGCCATTCTGGGCTTTTCTGTGCAGCTATCAAAAACTGTTCCTCCAGTTTTTACTTTTTTAAGTAAAATGACCAGCACCATTCCCAATAAGGAAAGCTGGCTGTGGGTGTCTGAATTTTTCATGCTTCTTTCACAAATTCTTTCTATTCTTTCTCTGGCCCCACATTTGTCAGAGTGGTAGCTTCTAGTGGCAGATCAAAGGTTCCGGCTGCTTTTCCACTCCTGCCACCAGCACAGCCTGAATGATATCTGTGCAACCCAAACCACAGCCTATCCAAGAAGGAGCCATGAGACCCTGCTCTCTGGTAGAAAATGGTTTTGGATAGTGGGTGGATTACAATAACATCAGATCTACAAAAGTTTCAGGGCAGGTGAAAGGAATATTTTATCAGTTGGATAATGTTATGGTTCACCCCGATATTTTATAAGACTCATCCTTTTAGTCAAAGCACCATGAAAAGTTGCTATACAGTCAGTCTTTTCCTCTGTCCTGTGCATTTTTCTCAGACTGCATTGGGATGAAAGATTGACTGCCTCTTCCACCAGTGAGTTCTTATGAAAGGATAAATAGGTGTTATCTGCAACTAAGAGGCTACTTCCTCAGATTACGGTCTCACTTCCCAGACTGATATCATTCCTTTTACAAAACTGAGGAAAAATGGGCTCCTTTCTTTAAACTCTTTACACCTTCACAGCATGGAGCTATTGACCACACCTCACTACACCTGAAGCAGGGGGGTGTCATCCAGGCTTGCCAGAGACATGTTAGCATTGCTTTATTGGGTGAGAGTTGGGGGAGAAGAAGGTCAGAAGCTGTTGCAAAAAGGGTGGGTAGGAGTCAATGGGAGAGATGCTGACTCATCCCCTGGGAATGTAAATGCAGAAGGCTTTAAAAGGGGGCACGTTTGGGCTTTAGAAGCCCTATTTCCATGGAGCAGGCAAGGCAGCATCCATCCTCCCTCTCCTCAAGGTGGCAAATATCAGAATATCAATGCTGTGGGCATTGTGCTTGTTACTCCTTTTTAGTGTCCTGGGAATTTAATTTTTCCCTCACCACTAGATTGGCTTAGATAGTGATTTTTGTTTTTGTTTTTTTGTCTTCTCACAGTGGGTTTCAGGGAGGGCTAATTATGGTGAGGAGGAAAGGGGGTTAGGTTATATGTCGCAACTCATTTTGTAAGTGTGGGGTAGATGTCCAGTGCAGGTATTCCATAGAGAAAGTATACAGTGGCTGAATAAATAGCCTGGTAAAGGAATTAAAAAGGAGGTGCTGGTTAAAGGAGTGGAATGAGGCGGCTGAGGTTGGGACTCCTATGATTGGTACGTCAGGGAGCCAACCCCACCCTTTCTTATAGCCCACCTTAACCCTCCCACAGGTGATATGGGGGGGCAGCTGGTAGGATCTCAGTCATGGGTTGGATGGGGGACCTGGATGGAAAATGAAGAGGGGCTGATGGAAGTCCTGGGTAGTTATTTGAATGAATACGGATTTGCCTGCACTGTAAACTTTTATCTGTCAAGTAGTCTCTCACATCAAGGTGTGGCCTGATTAAATCCATATGAAGAGTCTCCTGTCCTTTTGGTATAGCCAGACAACCACAGGTTGCATCAAGCCAGGAATTCCAAAGGGCTTAGTCAAACCTTCTCCGGGTCCTAAAGGCTAAGCGTACTTTAACATAGGGCTTGGAGCTGATCTAAATATTTTAGAGGCATTGCACCTGTGACATATGTGAGACCTGGGAAGTGTGAGGTTGCCAAAAGACTATTACATTGAAATGTTGGACAGACATGGACTTCTGCGACAATAAGTGTTAAATGTATTTTCAGTGTACTGGCTTGCCGAGTTGGCTTCCTGGGGGATCCGAGGAGGCAAGTGGTTGGGAAGAGGGTTAAAGAAAATTCCTCAATGCTAGTTATGCAAAAACTCAACCTTTTGAAGCTCTAGCCCCTGAAGACAAGGCCATTACCTGTTACAAGAGGCCCAAACTGTAGAAGGAAAACTGTGGAACTGACCTGAACTTGTAACTGAGAATATGTCTTTGCTGTAATTAGACACCTGAGCCAGGGCCACCTCCAGTTTTTTTTTGCTGCCCCAAGTGCGGCGAAGAGGAGGGAAAAAAAAAGCCGTGATTGGTGGCACTTTGGCGGCATCTCTACTGCCGCCGCTTCATTCTTCAGTGGCAATTTGGCGGCCGGTCCTTCCCTTGGAGAGGGACTGAGGGATCCGCCGCCGAAGTGCCGCTGAAGACGCGGACCTGCCGCCCCTTTCCATGGGCCACCCCAAGCACCTGCTTTCTGCGCTGGTGCCTGGAGCCAGCCCTGTCCTGAGCCAGCTCACTCAGGCTAAGGGGCTCGGGCTAAAGGGCTGTTTAATTGTGCTCTAGACATTCAGACTCAGGCTCAAGCTCTGGGGCCCTCCCAACTCACAGGGTCCTACAGCCCAGGCTCCTGGTTGAGCCTGAACATCTACACTACAATTAAACAGCCCTGCGAGCCTGAATCAGTTGGCATGGGACAGCCAGAGTTTTTTAATTGCAGTATAGACATATGCCAAGAGAGCAAACCCAGCTGAGGGGTTTGAAAGAGTGACATCCATGAGAGCCCTGTGTTGGAGTTGAGGGTGATCTGTGGTAAGATTTTAGCATGCATATAGGGACTTTTATTGGTTTTTTTTTTAAATGTTTTCTTTGTGATGCTTTTGCCCTAAGAGTAAATGTATTTTGCATTGTGAAGGCTGGTTGGTAACTGGTATATTCTATGTAGCCCCTGAAGAAAGAACGACTCAGAGGTGCTGGCCCCCTGTTAGACCTGCTGGGGAAATCATAGTGAGGTGGAGAGGGACAGCAAGCCATCATTTGGGTCTCCACCTGAGAGAGGAGATGGCCAGGAAGATTGAAACTTTAAGTGGATGCCCTCAGGAAAGGGCGAGGGGGGGGGTTGGTCAAAGCTGCAGCTAACACTGAAACTGACAGCATCCTCCTCTTACTGTTTTTGTATTACTCCTGAAAACTTCCATGATCATTCTGTGATTCCTAATTAGTTTGAGACCTATTGGTGAGAATTAATGTCATAGAAGGTGTATCCAAAGTAGCTATTTCAACTTTTTGTTATGAAACATACTGCAGTATTTCAAATTAAGTTTAGTATACATTATGTGGCATATGGCTTGTCAAAAATTTTCATTATCTGTCACAGCTAAGACTTCCAATAATTGATGCATTTTAGGATTTTTCTTTGCATTACAGAAAAAAACTGCTTAATAATACATTTGTACTTTTAAAAAATTAAATGGCTATATGCTGTTTCTGTGCCACAATTCACATTTCATTTGTTCTCTGTACAGCAAATGAGCTGATGTATGTATTGCTGTGCTAGCAGCCAAAGCATAGGTGACTTGCCTGTGAACTGCATTCAAGTGAGAAAATGCTAGACAGGTTTCAGTAAGAATAAAGCTTAGTCAGTGGAATATCAGTGGTATGCATGTTTTTTGTTTTAAATAGATGATAAAATGAGTGGAAAACCTTGTCACTCTTCAGTAACTATCGCTCTAAGGTAGACATGTCATTATGAAGGAACAGCTCCTCAGTTCTCCAGGAATTTGGATTTAATATTTTGCAGAATACTAGTTCATAACCTGTATTAGCCATAAACAAATTTTACTGGTAAGAAATACTGTCAATGACTTCCTCTCATAAGATATGAGCTAGGAAGAAAGTTCAGTATGGTTCACCTTTTTCCTTAATCAGTGCCTTCTGCTTGAAAAAGCTATCCAACCAAAAGTGAATTCACAGGTAAATCAATAGTGAGACATAGCTGAGCTTAGTGAGAATACATTAAACTTTGCCATCCCAGTGAATTGTCTATGCTGGTGAAACCATATCTGAGTTGCATCAATGGAAAGCAAGAAGCTTGGTTTTGTCATTTTTTGAGAGCATAATTAAATGATAACTTTGAGCATTTTTGGACATTCTAACTAAGCATAAACATTCAATTATTTATAACTGACTAATGTGTATACAATGTGTTAATATTAGAATTGTTTAAAATCATGTGCAGTACTTTTATTCTTAAAAATAGAATAGCTGGATTTGTATATTAAGTATAATAACCAGCCCCATTCTGCATAAAGATACAAGACTAAAGAAAGTCTATGCAGTATAAACAGGATTTTCTTAATCGTTTAACTAGATTTTAAATACAACACACAGTGATTATTTACTTTTAAAGGAAGCATGAGGAGCATCAGGAAAAGGCCCCCAGTGTAAGGCTATAGCTGATGTGACCAACAAAATACAGACCTTTTTGGTGAAAAGTTTCAGATACTAAATTCTAGTTTTAGGCACTCAGTATATCAGTGTAAACAATTTCCCAGCTAGGTGAGAATCAACTCGTAGTTTTTTATTTTAAATATTCAAAAGAAGTGGACTATTACACCGTACACTAACATTGTCCACAAGATTCTCTGTTTTAAACAACCCTGTCAAAGTTGTTAATCCTAAAATTAGACCTGCCTGACTTGCTTTTAATTCTTATTTGCAGGTTTGCTTGTGCAGGTTCTTGGGTGTTTTTTTTCCTCAAAATTAAAAGTCTTGTGCTAGTCCTCAACAATTTGTAAAAGTGTAACAGGGAATTGAACTGAATTTTTCAAGGACATACATAGCTATTCAATGGCAGAGCTGGGATTAGAATGAAAAGTTTTCTGCTTCACAGCTCCATTCCTCCACACCATGCTGCCTCTCATTAAGTTATAAGCTAACATAGATTAGTAATGTGAAAGTAGTAATTGATAATTTGCTGTGATTAAATTGGAAGAATGTATGACTCTGGAACAATGCATCTGTGAAAATAGAAATGTTAAGAAGTTGTTCTCTGACTCACTTGTCCCAAGTGCACATTGATGGGTAGTTTCTCTTCTTGTCCATCAGTCATTCAACAGCCAATAAGGATGAAACATTTTTTATGCACTGGCTCAGCAGAGTTGTTTCCTCCCTCATCAGACAAATTGATTTTTGTCTTTTTAAGCAGACTGTCTGATGGAGGCAGTCTTGTCCTGAAACTGCTCCCAGTCGCTTCTGACTTTTATTTTAAATTACATATTCATTTCATTCTGTGATTAAAAATTAAAATTAATTAAAGGATAATGGATGAGGAAAAGTAAGAAAATCCATATTTGAAGATGTTTGCTGTATGCTTCATGTTGTGCTCCCAATGCTATTGCTGGATGATCTGCTTAGAACACAGCCAGAACTGCACTTAGTTTCCCACTTTTGCGTGCTTCCAAGAAGGAATAGTTGGAGTATATTCTTTTAAAATGGTTATTCAAGGAGCTCTTAAATTATAGCTTTTTATTGTTTTTGAGCAGGCAGTCACAACAGAAAACATTGCACTGAAACCAAGATTCTACTTGTCTAGTTTCTACTTATAATCCGTTACTGAGAAGAGAAATTTTGCAAGTGCCTAGACCCCTTCCTTGAGTTTAGTGGTAAAAACAGAAAACAAGACTTTAATTGCTACTGTAGAACCCCAGAGCCAGTCACTACTGAAAGAATCCATCCTCCTATTTCTATGGGCTATGAAGAATGTAGCTTCAATACGCACTTGTCTTGTCACGTTGCTAAGGAAAGTGAGAGGAAACATGTAGCTACAACCACTGAAGTCCATCATTGTAATTTATCTCATTGTCCCTTTCCAAATTTTTCATTATCCTCCTTATCATCATACATAGTGCTCTGTGAGATCTCATTTGCCCTTTGTACTGTGGCATACTGATCTCTTCTGATTTGTACTTTCTGAATTTATACTCGTTTTCTATTTGCTTTCTTAATACTACCAGGCCATGAGCTAATGGGTTTTATTTTCTAACTGCTGTCATCCTTGGATCCTTTTTTTTCCTGGTTAGCATCTAGTGGATTATATCCATTTAAAACACAATTCCTTTTCTCATGTTTTGATCTATTCTTCATTACTCTGTTCTATTACTGCATTTAACATATTCATAAATAATCTGGAAAAAAGGGTAAACAGTGAGTTGGCAAAATTTGTAGATGATACAAAATTACTCAAGGTAGTTAAATCCCAGGCAGACTGCAAAGAGCTACAAAAGGATCTCTGAAAACTGGTGACTGGGCAATAAAATGGCAGATGAAATTCAGTGTTGATAAATGCAAAGTAATACACATTGGAAAACATAATCCCAACTATACATATAAAATGATGGAGTCTAAATTAGCTGTTTCCACTCAAGGAAGAGATCTAGGAGTCATTGTGGATAGTTCTCTGAAAACATCCACTCAATGTACAGCGACAGTCAAAAAAGCAAACAGAATGTTGGGAATCATTAAGAAAGGGATAGATAATAAGACAGACAATATCATATTGCCTCTATATAAATCCATGGTATGCCCACATCTTGAATACTGCATGCATCCATGGTATGCCCCACGTAAAAAAAAATATATTGGACTTGAAAAAGGTCCAGAAAAGGATGACAAAAATTTTTAGGGGTAAGGAACGGCTGCCATATGAGGAAAGATTAATAAGCAGGGCTGCCCAGAGGAGTCAGGGGGCCTGGGGTCTTCGGCGGCGGGAGTCCTTCCGCTCCGGGTCTTCAGGGCACTTCGGTGGCGGGTTCCAGAGCAAGTGAAGGACCTGCTGCCAAACTGCTGCCGAGGACCCGGAGCGGAAGAAGCCCCTGCCACCAAATTGCCGCCAAAGACCTGGAATGGATGGAGCCCTTGCCACTGAATTGCTGCTGAAGACCTGGAGTGGAAAAAGCTCCGGGTTTTCGGCAGCGAGTCCAGGTGTGTTCGGCGGCACTGAAGGACATGCTGCTGAAGACCCGCTGAAAACTCTCATGGGGGCCGCTGAAAACTCTCATGGGGGCACCTGCGGGTCCCGGGGCCTGGGGCAAATTGCCCCACTTGTCCCCTCCCCCTCCCCGCTCCCGGGCAGCCCTGTTAATAAGACTGGGACTTTGCAGCTTGGAAAAGAGATTACTAAGGGGGGATATGATATTATGTCTATAAAATCATGACTGATGTGGAGAAAGTACATAAGTATATGTTATTTACTCCTCATAACACAAGAACTAGGGGCCACCAAATAAAATTAATAGGCAGCAGGTTTAAAACAAACAAAAGGAAGTATTTTTTCACACAACGCACAGTAAACTTGCGGAACTCCTTGCCAGAGGATGTTGTGAAGGCTAAGACTATAACAGGGTTAAAAAAAAATAACTAGATAAATTCATGGAAGATAGGTCCATCAATGGCAATTAGCCAGGGTGAGTCGGGAGGGTGTCCCTAGCCTTTGTTTGCCAGAAACTGGGAATGGTCAACAGGGGATGGATCACTTGATGATTACCTGTTCTGTTCATTCTGTGTGGAGCACCTGGCATTGGCCACTGTCGGAAGACAGGATACTGGGCTAGATGGACCTTTGGTATGACCCAGTATGGCTGTTCTTATGTTCTTATTACTTTACATTTTTACATATTAAATTTCATTAGTAATTTGTTAGCCAGTTCCTGTCACTCTCTCAAGATCTCTTTGGATAGAAACTCCCTTTACTTTTGTTGTCTGTTTCATGCATATCTGTCTGCCTTGCTACATGCCATGTGTGCATTGGATTTATAGAGTGATGCAAGTTAGATCCAATCTGTTGATCCCTCCTGATACAATCAGTATCCATTTGCAGTTGCAATACTTTCTTAGAATCTTACTAAGCCAATTTTTTTTCTAATTTAGAATATCCTTGGCAATGTACATGCTAACCACATAGCTCATGTTGTAAAACCAAATTAAATAAATAAATTTAAAAAAATAGATCATTTGAAGTCTTTGGATATAATAGAACTTTTAAAATATAGTTTATCAAAATTGATACAAAATTTAAGCCAAGTTAAGGGTAAAATTCAGAGTCCCTAAAATTTTGAGTTTTTGTAATTTATGGTGGGGTAGGGGTGTGTGTGTGTGTGTGTGTGTGTGTATATATATATATGTATATATATATATATATATATATTTTACTATGGGAACATAATACTTAAATTGAAAATGTTTGGCTTTTACAATATGTCTTCAAAGAAGGAAATCTTCATATCTTGTAGTATATAGCAATGGGTGGCTAGTGTTTCTTATATGCAGTTAGTTATAAATAGCATAAATGAGGAGTAAACTGAGGACCTGAAAAGCTGCTCATAAATACAGATTTCTTCCTCCCTAAATCCAGCATTTATTAAACAAGTCTTTATTTGCCACCCATCACTATTCTTCAAATGCAGTAAAACCATTCTAACTATTAGAGCAAGCCAAATGCATTTGGAGTTTGTTAGCAAAGAGATCTTGATTGTCATTAAAACAGAATTGCAGTAGAGATGCTTGTATCTGCATCTGAGTAAGTGAATTATGATTTTGTACACTGGCTATTAATTATACAGGACAGAGGGAATGAATGGAAAGGATAATTCAAATACAAACTGTTTTAAATCTGTGTCCTTAAGCATTATTCATTGCATCTGACAAGGCTTAATTACTTTAGCCAAGTGTTTAGATTGCCATGATAAAGGTTTAAATGGGCACCTCTAGAATCACCATTAGTGTTTGCATTTCTTCTGTTAATTGAATTTATTGTCAAGTAATTTATCTTAAAATCTGCATTATAGATTTGTTCATAATGGCAGAAAAACAACAAATATGGTTTCAGATGAAGAAAATCTGACAGAGTTCTCTTTAACAAAATATCCCTCTAAAGCTATAAATGATGCTGATAGGCTGTTACAAAATGCCACTTTGAGTTTATTGTAGTATATTTCCATGTTGGAAAGACATACAGTGCAGTGTATACTTTTTATTAAGATGTCCACAAGTATGTTGTGCCTTGTTAACCATATCATTTATGGGAAATCCACATTTGCTAGTTCATGCTGTCTACTGACAGTGCAATTTAGAAAAGAAATAAGCGGAATACATTTTCAATAACATAATCATGCAATTAAGAAAAAACATTATACATAGAATATATATATATTGCACTGTGAATATGTGCATAAATGAAATATATTAGATGCTGCTTAATAATATTCTGGGTAATAAAAACTTCTGGTTTTTGGAAACGTTTTTCCTGAAAATGATTCTGTCCAAGTTACTATAATGTTAATTGTTCCCGAGACTGGCAACATGCATGCTGGCTATTGACAACTTTTGTTGTTGTTGGTTGTTGTTTTTTATCTGCAGCCACACAATCCCTAGTGCCCCCATTCCATATGGAAAAGTCCAGCCACAGGCAGGTTTGCAGGGCTGCAGCCAGTGATAGAAGTGCTGGGATGTGTGGACCACAGGCTGCAAGGGAGGCTGTGGGCAGGCAAGTAGAGAGCATGAAGGGTATATACAGTACTTGTATACCTGTCCAGACCCTTCTTGTATGAGTTGCTTTAGCTATACCACTGTTTATATCCGTGCAGGTGTATACTCTACATGCTGAAAGAATTGTGCACTGTAGACACATCTCTAGTCTGACCTTCTACAGAACACAGACCATAGAATCTCACCCAGTAATTCCTGCATCAACAGAACTTCTATTTGACCTATAGTCTGGAGGTATCTTGATTTAAAAAACTTAAGGTGTTGGAGAATCCACCACACCCCTGTGTAAGTTGTTCCAATGATTCTTTACCCTCTCTGTTAAAAATGTATGCCTTATTTCAGATCTGAATTGTCTAGTTTCAGCTTCCAACTTCTTGATTTTGTTATACCTTTTTCTGTTAGAGACCTCTACTGTCAGACGTCTCTTTCCCATAGAGATGATTTATAGACTGACCAAGACAGCTCTTAGCCTTCTATTGGATAAATGAAATAGACTGAGCTTCTGAAGTCCCTCACTATTAGGCATGTTTTGCTGATCTCTGATCATTCTTGTATTCAATTTCTGAACTCTTTCCAGTTTTCAACATCCTGTTTGGAGTGTGGACGCCAGAATGGCACACAATGCTCCACAAACAGTCTCACTAATGATTTTACAGAGATAATACCACCTCCCTTCTCTTACTCAATGTTCCCTTGCTTATACAGTAACTCCTCACTTAACGTTGTAGTTATGTTCCTGAAAAATGCGACTTTAAGTGAAATGCTGTTAAGCGAATCCAATTTCTCCATAAGAATTAATGTAAATGGGGGAGGGGGGTAGGTTCCAGGGCAGCTTCCCCTACTCTGCAAGCACCAGGGGTGGGGGGCTCAACCCTCAGCGTGCCCACTCCACTCCTTCCCCCAAGCCTCTACCCTTGACCTGCCTCTTCTGCCCCCCACCTCCTCCCCCTTTACTTCACAAGCTGTGTCCTGGCTCCTCCCTCCCCCCTCCCCTCCTGTCTAAACGCGGCAAGTCGGGTTACGGAGGCAAGGGAGGGAGCGGGGAGGTGCTCCAAGTCCTCGCTCCTCCCCCCATCCCTCCTGCCTCCAAAATGCTGCAAGCCAGCCAGGGCTGCCCAGAGAATTCAGGGGGCCTGGGGCACGGCTGGGTCTTTGGCGGTGGTAGAGCAGCTCCGATTGCAGCTTTTTTATTTTTTTTCTCTGCTGCTTGTGGCGATTGTATTCACTGGGTGGTGCTCTGAGGCTTTGGCAGCACTTCAGCGGCGGGTCCTTCACTTGCTCCGAGTCTTCTGCTGCACTGAAGGACCTGCCACCGAAGACCCGGAGTGAGTGAAGGACCTGCTGCCAAAGTGCTGCTGAAAACTCGGAGCAGCTTGCGGGGCCCCTGTGGGGCCCGGGGCCTGGGCAAATTGCTCCACTTGCCCCCCCCCCCCCAAGTGACCCTGAAGGCAGCTGATTGCCACTGGCAGGAGGCAGGGGAGGGAAGGAGGAGGTGCATCGAGTCCTCACTCCTCACCCCTCCCTCCTGCCTGGGGCAATCAGGTGGCTTGCTGCATTTAGGAGGCAGGAATGAGGACTTGGCAAAGGCTTCCCCTCCCTCCCCTCCTCCTGCCCATGGCAATCAGCTGACTTGCGGTGTTCGGGAGGCAGGGGAGGGAGCAGGAGCCTGTGCGCTGGGTCCTCGCTCCTCTCCCCTCCCTCCTGCCTCGAAAATGCCGCAAGCCAGCGGACTGCTGTGGGCAAGACCCGGGGGAAGTGGGAGAAGGCGCTGATCTGCGGGGTCTGCCAGCAGCCGGGAGGCACTGCGGGGGGGGAGGAGGGGGTGTAGGGAGGCTGCCAGTTGTGGAGAAAGCAGGCAGCCAAACAACATAACAGTGGAGCATTGCACAACTTTAAATGAGTATGTTCCCTAATTGATCAGCAATGTAACAACAAAACAACGTTAAGCAGGACAACTTTAAGTGAGGAGTTACTGTGTATTGAAAGATAATGCTAGTCTTCTCAGCTACAGCACTGCATTACAAACATTCCTCAAAGACAAAATACATTTGCAAGTTAGACTGTGCCCTGCTACCTTCCACTAACCCTTGGGCATGCAAACCCAAAACAAAGGTGCCAACTGAGGGACTGGATCATGGTTTTTGCTCATGAGCAGAGCTAGTTGGGGGCACGAAGTGGAAGTGTACACACTGTACCATCTATGTGTACTATATCCTTCTGAAGCCCAAGCCCTCCTAGAGCTCTGATGTCTGTTGATATCAGGTGACTGACTCTTAACACAGTGCAAACTATTGAGTCAGATGTATATCTGTTTGAAGAGGGTGCAACAGATAGCAAATAAATCTAAATCATAAAATAACTAGATTATTTCCTACCATCAGTGGAAGGGAGATGTTGTAGTGCCAATTCACTTTACTCAATATAATGATGATATTCATCATTGCTTAATTATAATATTAAATGTATAATATTTTATGATATATTCAGTGAATTAGTTCTATATTTATAGTTATGTATCATTAGGCATATTAATTATATGCAAAATATGTATTACTGATTTAACACAGGCATTTAATTTGAAATATTGCCAGAATAACCTTGTTTTGTTCTTTGCTGCTGATCACACTCACGCCTAATGTGGAAACTTTTTTTTTTCTCACAAAGCATATAGAGTTGACTTGAAGAAGCGTGCCGTTTAGAAACAAAATAATGAAAATGCAACTGCAAGATTCCTTATAGGCAACTCTGAGCAGCATAATAAACCTAAACATTATTATCTGTGATTCAGAGCTAGTGCATTTTGGTAGTGTATCCCTGGATATGTTCTATGAAAAATATTACAAATGCTGTTAGAACACTTGCCAAAAGGATAATTTTCAATTAAAGAGGAACACTTAGTCATGTATTAAAGCAAGTGTCCATTGTTTAAATCACACACAAATGTTTTAAGGGCTGTAAGACCATCACAGAGTTTTATAATCAGAAAGAGAAGGATTTTGACTAAACTTGGTAAGCAAGTCCGAATTTAGCCTCCTTAGTATACTCTTAAGTATATTAAAAGTGTGGGAAAGCAGAAATTGAAATACGTCATCTGCTTGGAAAGTTGGGGTCAAGTTGACAGCTAGGGTATCCTTTACTCTAAAATCTATCTACTGTTTGTTGTTAATATCACTTTGGATAACTGGAGATATACATGACTAATGAGGCATGTACCCTGGATGGCATGAGCTCTTTCGGATATTTGCTTTATGTGCTATATATTGGGCATAGCTTGCCATGTAGTGTGTACAGAGTGACATATCTTTTCCAATAGAAAACTTACAGTATCTAGAGGTTCCATTAAAAAGCAAGCATATGTAGACAAAGTGTACTTTTTAGATCTTAAAAAGTATTATATGTACAATTGTTGAAAAGGATCTGGACAGGTCAAAGCTAGTATACTTATTTATATATGTAGTGTACATTAAGGCAAAGTGTTGGATCTCAGACTGACAGTTTTAGAATAAAATTCAGTTTCTTGTACAGCAATTGATTTTATAAAATTAGCAGACACATATACTTGCATATACAATATGAAGTTTGGGGTCTAGGTTTGATCATATGCCGTTTAGTTTTATATCCTAATTTTATTTATAATTGCATTTATAATAGTATGCAGATATTGCATTTATTATTTTGAATGTATTCAAACTAATAAAACACAAACAAAATGTATCCTGTTTTCAGTAACTGACTGTGTCAAAAACACTTCCCAAATGTACAGTTGCCTTCTCTATAGTAAAATCATAGACATAGGATCACCCCCACCCCCAACCCATTTATCATGAAAAAATCTGGTAGAACGTATGGGCTTAGATTTATACACTGAATGTTAAAAAGCTTGTAAGTTGTTGGACCAACAAGTAAATCAAATTACAGATTGCATGACCTGTCTACCATTAAGAAAAGCCAGTCCTCTGGTGTTCTGCCCTAGAAATTGTAATGAGTGCTTCAGCAGATCTCAACTGCCATGGCACTAAACAAAGTACGGCAACATGCAAGGAGCTTCAAAGGACTTAAATCTAGGTGAATGGGCATCATGATGGCAGTTGAAATTCAAGGGTGACAAATGCGTGAAAATTGAGGTTGGAAGGAATAATTTTAACCATTACTAGGTTCTAAATTAACTGTGATCACTCAGGAAAAAATTCAAGGGCATTGTGGACAGAGGTATGAAAACTTACGTTCAATATGCAGCAGCAGTCAACTAAAAATTAAGTTAAATAAGAAATGGGGTAGGAAATACTAAAATATTAGAAAGCTATAAATTGGTACCCTCTTTACCTGGATAACACAGGTAATTGTGGTTGCCCTATCTCCAGTTTACAGGAGAAACAGGAACTCAGAGATAGGCAACAAAATATTTACAGACACAGGAAAGACATATGAAGAGATGTTGAGAAGATTGTAACCCACTAATGCTCACTCTAGAATTTATAGCGTGCGAGAGCTCAGTTGTCTCAAGCCCATCCTCAACTTTTTCCATAGTACATAAGCAATTAGCATGAAGCTTTTGGAGTGAATTGTATTTAAAAAAAAAAAAAAGAAATTATTTGCATGTCAGTTTTAAACACTAGAGGAAAAAAACTGGTGACTTCAGAGTAATGTGTTAAGTCTCTCAAATTACCAGAGTGAAGGGGATATTCAGCACCCTAGAAATTTTTAACATTTATCTCTTGATTTTGAAATTTATTTTCTTTTTTAAATCCTGGCATCCAGACACACTGTGTCATTGGTTTCAGCTCTGTGTGATGTCTTACAATGCAGCGTGCTAACAAAGTGATACATGAAGCAAGAAGCATTGCCAATCTGGGTACTGGTACCTTAACATGTTTTTTAAATAGTACAGACCCAATGTTTTGACTTACTCCTGTGAGTAATTCTCATTGAAATCAATAAAATTATTAATATGTAGCCTGTTGGATTGGGCTCCTGTATCTCACTTTTACTTTTATGTTTGCGATATCTAGCCCATTCTAAGTTTTTAGCTTTTAAAATGTATTTAGAAGTTGCCTTTATTTATAATATATTTCATCTTTGATGTAACTTGATAGTTTAGGGGACTGGTGATCTATTTGGGTGTCAAAAACAGATGTATGATATAAGTAGGAGAGAGGGCAAAATGTGGAAAGACCAATTGTTCTAAATATTTATGAAACACTAGTGACTTTGCTATTGCGGGTTACTGACAGTAGCACAAGGGAAACATATGTGTAAAGTCTTTGAATTTGATTTTGAAACTAAAATGTATATTCTGAAATAAGCCATTAAGTCTCTTGATGCTCACTGGAATGTAGTGAAGCATCATAATTAAGGAATTTTAGAAAATAGCCAGTATCTAAATTTATGTTTCCCACTGCCCAGATCAACATGCTGAGGGTTGGCTTTTTGAACATGAGTGGCTGTTGTTCAGTGCTTGGTAGCACTAACTGGGCAATGCAGTTGGATCTATCAAGAAGACTTTGGTCTGAAAACAGGAGAGTGGGAGTGTCATAAACAGATAGCTAAGGGTAAATGTCTCTTTCACCTATAAAGGGTTAACAAACAGTGACCTGCAAACACCTGACCAGAGGACCAATCAGGAGACAAGATACTTTCAAATCTTGTGGAGGGAAGCATTTGTTTGTGGGTTTTGGCTTTGTTCTCTCTGGGTCCTGGACGGGACTAGAGGTGCAACCAGGTTTCTGCCAATCTCCATGCTACAGTCTCTTATCTATTCAGAATTGTGAGTAAGAAAAGGCGGTCATAGTCTTTTAATTTGTTTTTTTTTTATTTACATATGTGTGCTTGCTGGAAGTAGCTTAAATTGTGTTTCTGCTGGAGAAAGTTTCTTTCTATTGTTTATAAGTTGAAAGACCCTGTAACTGTTTACCATCTAAAGTGCAGAGATAAACCTTTTATTTTTTTCTTTCTTTTTTATTAAAAGTTTTTTGCTTTTTAAGACCTGTTTGATTTTTTTTCTCCTAGTTAAGCTTCAAGGGAATTGTGTCTGTACTCACCAGAAATTGGTGGGGAGAAGGGAAGGATAAATTTTCTCTTTGTGTTATATTCACGCAGCTTGTATTGACTCTGGGTGAGGGGGAAGGTAACACTCCTCTCGGTGTGGTGATTCAAAAAGTTGAATCAGGCGATCTCCTAGTGTTCCCAGGGCGGGAAGGAGCTGGGAGAAAGAAGGGAGGGGGAAGGGAATGGTTTATTTCCCTTTGTTGTGAGACTCAAGGAATCTGGGTCTTGGGGTCCCCTGGGAAGGTTTTGGGGGGACCAGAGGGTATCAGGCCCTAAAAAGTCCTGATTGGTGGCAGCCGATCAGATCTAAGCTGGTAATTAAGCTTAGGGGAATTCATGCTAGTACCCTTATTTTGGACGCTAAGGTCCAGATTTGGGAATTATACCACGACAGGGAGGAAAGTATTTCTAGAAGGAAAAACAAAAGGGTGGGGTGGAAGGTATGGGTGCGATTTTACTGCTGAACTAATGGTGACTCGATCACTGCTTTCTCTATCCTTGCAACAATAACATAGCAGGTTGGTAGTGAGTAGCTGTCCTGCCAAGAGTAAGTTTGTCAGGGAAAAGTGAAGACACTGATCTAAACTGATTTAGATACAAAATGATTTATCATAATATACTATAAAATACTTTATTTGAAGCATTCACACTAAAATTATATTTATTTGGTAAACCAAGTTTGATTATAAAGAAAAACAGCCAGAATTTCATAATAAGGGATATTGAGTGCCTCAATTTTTGGGTGCTCAACTTGAGGTACTTTTAAACTACTATATTTTCATACAGGGCTGAACACACATCCTCTCAAAATCAGGCCCATAAAGGGATCTGAAGTTGGGCACTTAAAAATGGAGGTACTCAAAATAGCTATTTGCTTTGGAAAATTTGGCTCATATGTCTGAATATGAAGAGCTGCTGCATATCACCATACATAGTTATTTGTGAAAGAAGTATTTTGTAATGTAATCCATATTTAATGTGCAGACCTCTTGAAAGTGCCAAAATACAAAATCTATAACATAACCTACCTAGATAATATGAAACATGATACAAGTACTTGTAGCATTAGAGCTTCTAGTGCACGTTGAACTGCTTGTTTGTACAAAAATATTGTACCTACTTTTCTTAAGAGTAACTCCTAAGATTACTAACACTGCCAGTTTTATTATTTTTTGTTTTGTTTATTTGTTTTGGTTTGGTTTTTCAATTTTACTTTGTTCATTGGACAACAGTTTGTGAAGTGAGTTTCAACATAGTCAGTCAACTTCCTCTTTTTGTCTGGGTCTTCTGTACACCAACAAAAAAGAAGACATTTAAAAAAATAAAAAATAATAATAAATAATAATAATAAAAAGAATGTGGTCATGAACCCAGAAAACTTTGGTAGGGAGACTCAGGAGCAGGTGAAGTATTTAAACTACTTTTAATTATTTTGTTACTGAAATTGATTCGATTTCAAGTTTACCCCTTTAGAGGTTTGATTTTTTTCAGAAGTGCTGAGCAAACAATCTTGCTTTACCTTAATATATAGGTGCTCAGTACTCTGAAAATCAGACCTAAATCCATTTTAAGTGTGCTTCCTAGATTAAAAATGTTTAGTGTCTTAACTTGTTGTTGTTCAGGGAAGGGAGCAATTAAATTGCTTTAATGTTTAGTGAATCATAACGTAAACTGGCTGTTGTGTGTGAACTCTACTTATATGCAAATCTGCTGTGACAGTTGGTAGCTGATGTTAACAGACAAGGGGACATTAACTTCAGAATTATATTGACACTCAGGGGCAGAATCACATTTTAGCTGTCTCTTGGCTGTATGAAAGATTGCTATGTAGATTATCACGCACAAGGTCCCAGTGAATGCCCTCTTCAAAAGTCATCTCTAGCAAAGATATATAAACAGACTGGAAATCATTATGCCTTGGTCTAAATTTCAACTGAACAGCTACTCACTCATGGTGTTTGAGTCATCTTTAAGGTCACTTTACACTACAAAAGCAAAGCCATTTATGAGAGAACTCTGCTTTACTTTCAGTTGCAGTACTGAGGTTTGGAGGGTCTGGCATTTAGGATTTCAGCTACTATTTAAATATTACATGTTCATTAACTATTGTCATAGTATTTCATTCATAATTTGGTAAAAAAACAAACTCTGCTATATCAGTAGATTTCACAACTTTCGCTTTTAATTTTCTTTCTTTTCTAGCTCTTGTGTTTCTTATTTCCACAGTGAATCACCTTTTATTTTAGCTGTGAGAGATTAAAACTGATAGCTCCTTCTTATGAGCCTTGTAAAACAGTATTATGCTTCAAGGATTACTTAATCCATCAACCACATAGAGTGTCAATACCTTCTGTTCTTACAGATAGGCTGGAAAACAGTGACTTTTCAAAGCTGTATTTTTAATGCTAACTATTTGGGCTATCTAGCATTCTGCATAGATATTTGTTACTTTGTGCTATATAAAAAATAACATCTGCACTCTCAGAATGTCGAGCAAATAGAAAACAGATAAAGATAAGGAGATGTCATTAAAGTTAGCTGATAATTATCTTTAGAAATTGAATGTGGCTTTTTATTATTATTATTTTATTTTATTGTTATTTTTAAATAATACTGAGCATTGAATGAAAACAAGTAAGGTTGTTCCCAAAGTGGACACTATCTTGAGAGCATAGGTCTCGGCAGAGGAAAAAGCACTCATACTGATCTGTGGGAATATCCTCTATTGTGATGTTTCTTGATTTCTTGACTACGGTGCCATTTCTTTTACATCTTTGATTTTTCAGTTTATATGATCTTCATCTTTTTTAAACATGAATGTGGATAGAGCCACCATTATGGATCTTAATTATGCAGGTTCCTTGTGAGAACTTGCACTTTATTGCTTCCACATTGTAAAAGTTTCTATGTCTGCCCTGTACTGTAGGGATGAAATCCTAGCCCCACTGAAATCAATGGACAGACTCCCATTGACTTCAGAAACTAGGATTTCTCCCTAGATCTCTAGACCTTTCCTTTTCATGACAGTTCTGTAGGTGTGACACTTGAGGGATCAAAATAAAAAATGTCTGAAGCATTCAACTAATTTGCACTTCTTGGCTATACTATCCAACCGGTATTCACCTATTTGTCCTTATTAGCTAACTGTCCCCACTGTATCATCTATGCTGGAAAGATTTTTATAATGCTTTTCAGTTGCTCTTTTAATGGCTTAAATTATAACGTAATGTGCTCCAATTTAAAGTTTTAGGCGAATTCTGACTTTTCACATTTGTAAATCAGCAGAAACTCCATTAAGTCAATAAAGTTGCCTCTTTGTAAAACCACTGTAACTGAGATCAGAATTGTGCCCTTTTATCTGTTAAATGCCAAGAGTGCAGTGTAATTGGAAAACATTATCCGTGTATCGTACAAATGGTGTCTTAGTATACACATCAAACATCTGCTTTTGCTTCCAGAGTATTGCTTTACAATATTCTGTGTTAGAACTTGAAGGAAATACAGAATCTTATTGTACTATGCAGCATCAATGTGATAGATTCTCACCTCTTGGTGCACAGACATATGTGAACTGTGTGCTGAGGATTTTTAGATATAAACATGAAACTTTCGATAAGAGTAGTTGAGAAAGACTTGTTTCATTTAAAATAAAAAAAAAAGAAAAACCCTCTGAAATCCAGTAGCCAGTGAAATTTTTCAGAAGGCTTTAAAATGATCAGTTTGGTGACAGCATATACTGTATATTTGCATTTGTATTATTTTAGTATTCCTCTATTCCAGTTATACTGCATCCATAATTAATCAGTTTAAAACTAAACACTCTGTCTTTTAAAAATGTTAGCAGTCTTTTCTTTAGTCCCAATGATCTTAATGAACAGAATAACACAGATGCCTCAGAAGGTAAAATTAATAGAATTGTTTGCTTGGCAGAGAACCCTGGAGTATACTGCAGCTGAGATACTTTAGCCATTTACCTCTTGCTTGCCAAACCACAGCAAATCCCTTGTCTTTTGGGTGGGGATGAGGGAGACCTCCAGTAAACATATATTGCGATCTTGATCCATGTGTTCTTTCTGGAATAGGATTTCACTCCTTTTAAAAAAAGAAATAAGTACCGAACACTCCAATTTTATTTTGTTACAGTCTTCCATCTTCTCTGAACATACAGAATGCCTATTAATCACTAATCTAAAAAAGGAGTAGCATAAATCAGGTGATGTGACTGCTCTAATATGGGGCCCTTCAGTGTGTTGTGTAACCCCAACTCCCGTGGACTTCACTGAGAGTTGAGCTTGACATGTTCCAACATTTATCCTATGGTTTGGTAGTTCTAAATGGAAAATTTACCTTAGAAGCAAAACAAAGTTTTCTTCAGTAATTTTCACAGTATCCTCCTGAGGGAAGGTAACTGGAAGATGCAAATATTTTATCTCTTCTTAAGGCTGAAATTCCTAATTAGTGCAGCCATCACAGTTTGTATGGGGAAGTATGGCGAAAAGTAAGAACATGACCTGGCTACTGAAGGATTTATTGGAAACCCGTTAGCTCTCGTGCACTGTAGGCTAGGGCTTGTAAGCATTTTCCCTGACAAGGCCACCATTCTGTGTCCGGGAGCCAGAGCATTCCCCTCCTGCCCTCAGGATTAGAGTACGTCCAGGTTTCTGGGCCTTCCCATGGACATGACATTTGTGGCCTTTTGGGGGCTGGAAAGGGATTTTTTCCTCACTGTCAGATAGGCCTGGGTTGTGTAGGTATTTTATCTTCTTGTCAGTAGCCCAGTAGGTAGATTACGGTGGCAGGTTTTTCCTGTTGTCACTACTTGACAAGCATCTGATAGAGGTCCAGTTCCCTGAGAAACTGAAATTTGAATTAGGAAGATGATGAGGGGGTGGGGAGAGGGAAGAGTTGGAGACATTCCTAACATCTGGTATCGTGAGCGGACATCCTCTTTTCCCCAGACCCTAAATCCTCATGTGAAGGGAGAGTTATGGGTTCCTACCAATAGTGTTAAAGGTGTAGGGGAAAGTGGTGAGTGGTGGGGGCAGCCTTCTGCCAGATAGTACAGATTCCTGAGGAAGGCATACCTGCACTGAACATGTTATTGTCAGATAGTTTCCCACAAATATTAATTGAATAAAGTTGCAATATTGCCAGCCCCAAATGTTCAAAATCATGAATCAGGCCCCTCCAAAATCATGAGATATTTTTAAAAAATTATGTTCTGTGTTAAGTCTTTCTTTTGATTTTTGAATACCCTCTGCCTTCTCCCAGTGTGTTTGTGACTATTATTGTTACTCAGTCTCCAAATTTGAGTAGGGTGATCTCTCCCCTCTCCCGCATGCTTTCACAGGAGCTCTCGCTGTGTCTACCAGGTGGTGTGAATTCTTAATTAATTCTTTGCCCCCCCCACCTCCACATCTACCCATCCATCAGTTCTGCCCCCTTGAATCCCTATATCAATTATGCACACCCAGCCCCCTCATCTTCTCCTCCTGTATCTCCTGGGGGTCTTCATCCTCTCTCTCAGACCTAATGGTCAGCTGCAGTGGGGTCATTTTCTCCTCCTTCCCAGGCTTGTTGAGCCAGCCACAGAGAATCTTAAACTGCACGCTTCTCTTATAAGCTTGGTGGTGTTGCAGGGATGGAGGAGCAAATTGGTCCGTTTTTCACAGGAGGGGAGGAGGGAGCAGGACTGCCCTCCTGATCACCACCAAAAACCCTCAATCAACCAACTAAAACAAAGCAAAACCTCCTAAAAAACCAAAACTTGACTCCTGAGGGGGAGAAGGAGAGCTCTGCCAGCTTCCTTCAGGTCTTATTGCATGCTTTTCTGAAGGAGGTGGGCAAGTGGGAAAGGAAGCTGATGGGGGAGGGGGTCCCATAGGCAGGGCTGAAATTTGGCAGCGGCCAGGAGCTTCTCCCTATTGGCAGGACTGTCTTCAGCCCCAGACAAAATCAGGTAATTGGTGAGGAAATCGCAAGAATCTGCAGCACTGCTTAGTTGCAGTCTAAGTAAATAACATTCCAGGTGTCTTGTCTTGCAGTGTCCAGGATAAAGGTTTGCAAACAGCATGGCAGACAGCCTTGTATAACTCAGCTGTGGGAATGGAGATCATTGCCACTGTAGTTTTTTAGTTTTCATGGTCCTGGGCAAGGTGATGCTTTTGCAGTTCAGGTAGCCTCTGAACCCTTGTTATGACTGATTGGTTATGCTGGGAATGGAAGAGTGCAGGTTGCAAATCTTCTTCCCTCTGCCAAACTTGGGCAAGGGGAGGTATATTTTAGCTGTACTTTTTTGGTGTGTGCTTTCCTGAACAGGATTTTAAAATTTTCAGTTAACTTAAACTAGCAAGTCACTTTGTAAGGCTGCAGTTCAACATAATATTCTTGCAAAAGTAAGACTTCAAAGTGAGCTCAGTATTAAGGACTTTCTGATCCATTTCTGCTTTGTTAAAAAAATGTTATCGTGGACTGGAGCTTTTGCAAACTGAATCCTACTCTTCATCTATCAGTGCTGTAATTACTTTCAGAAGGTAAGGTTTAAATCTGCAGGATATTAGTGTCTTGTTCAATTCTCTTTTACCAACTGGCTAGAATTTAATTCTTCTAAATATGTATAGTCAGTGAGAGTCTGATTTCTTCTAACAGTATTTTATACTTAGATTCTCGATAATCATTTCTGAGCCTGATAACTTATTAAAATCTGTATCATTGATAAGACAATATTAACATGTAATTTCTCCTTTTTTGGTCTGAATAAATGTTGAACAAAATAAATGTTTTTGATTTCTGTAACATAGTCTTTCAATACCTACAATTTAAATTGCCCCTGTGTTCCATATGAGATGTAGTAGGAATGGAAGTATGCTTTTTTAGCAATTTTTCTTTGACTGCCCCTTTTCTCAATGCATGGGAATATCTTTTTCAGGGTAAACTTATACTGTGTTAAAGGGGCATTAGCTTTCAGATCGCTGTTACCTTAAGCTAATTCTTTCTTGATACTCTAGCTTACTCTTTAGGCTTATCTGGCAAGCATCAATGGCACTTATTGGTGAGTCCACATGTATGTTTGAGTAAATAGGGATAATATACTTTTTCATTTCATTGTTCTGTAGGGCGCTCTTTTCTTGCTCATAACCAGATATATCACTATCAACTTTAAACAATTCTACTGTTTTTGTAGGTTTTCTGTTACTCTGGATGCCCGTGTGTTTTAATTATCACCTAGTGACACTTGCTGTACCTCTGCAGGAAGTTGTTGTTATATATGCTGTCAAGAGTCAGCAGTTGTGGATTTCCAGGGGCACAAAGGCTTCCTCTAGAAATGAGCTGAGGCATGGAGAAGGAAAGATGTACAGCTTTGAAGGTAAAGATAAAAATGAGAATTTAATATGGAAAGACCGTAGGCAGTGAAGGGACTTGACGAGAGGGGTCACATAATCGGAATGTTAGGAGGGAGATGGGATTTTAACTGGGCACAAAATTGTGAGCGAAGGATGGAGTTTCAACCGTAATACTTAATTTCTTGGTTTCTATTGATTTAAGACCAGTTACTTTTTTTTTAATGTGTGAGGTTTTGTTGTAGATTTACTATATTTCAAAATAATTTAGATTCCTAAAAAGCTATCCAACAACCTCTCTGGTGTGTTGTGCATACATGTCAAGGCCAGCTTTGATTATATGTAATTGGATACTTTAAAAATTGTGCATTATTAACATAATAGAATGTAACCCTTTGGTATTGTAAAGGGGACCTAATCTAGCATTTTAAGAACAGATCTATTTTTTTAAAAATACTTAAGAGCAGAGTCAGTAGGAGTCCAGCTCTCTTATCCTAGGGCAGAATTATTCCCTTGATATTTTCCTAATAGTAGCAACTCCAGAGAAGCCTCTCTCTTCTGTTTAGTGTGTAAAATAGTCATATTCATTTGTCATTTCAATGGAAATATTATTGGCTAATCTTAATTTAAGAGTATGAACAGTTAATACGTTTGTTTCTGAGAATAGTTCATTCCCTGTGAAGTTAATCAGAAAACCCTGCATATCCAGACTATAGGATTTGTCATGAGAAAACATAGAGCAAAAGCTCTGTAAACTTGAACAGATCTCCCAGAAATCTGAGCATTCATTATAGCCTGGGAGAATAATATAGTACAGTCTTATTCCAGAGGTGATGAATACATATTTTCAGTCCTACATGTCAAGGCTAACATCCCTAGGATATAAAAAATCAATGTCTTTTTTATGCAAGCAATGCATCACTGTGTTAAAGTATAATTTAAAGAGTTGATTTTTAAACATTTTCTCAAATATATATCTACACAATTCTTCTAGGTTTGTTATGTTTGGTGCCATTGTGTTCATGGGAGAAAGGGTTTTTGAATGATACCCAGTTTGACCCATTTCTGATGAAATTGTATTCTCAAAATTTCTACAAACTGGAGAATCAGGATCTGAGAGATTGGGGGGAAATAGGGGATGGGTGTGTGAGTACCCCTGCCACACTGCAGAGGATGACACCACTGAAATTATTATCCTATAGATTTTAAGAAACAAATGATACCTCCCTTTCCTCTATCATTAACTTGCCCATGGAATTACACATGCTCCCAGACTATTAAGGGAGAATTAGCATATATAAGTAGTAAAAAATCTCCGAAGAGTAAAATATACATTCCCCCGACATATACTGTAGAGCTTGTGAAGATGACTCCTTCATGTAGCTATTGCAAGCAATGGAGTATTTGGAAGTTAAACAGAATCTTTTGGAATTTTACATTCTCATCCTTGTTCCGATAGGATCAGTGGGTATTCTCCATATCTACATGCAGTACAAGCCTGGTGGTGAAAGAAAATAATGCCCTATTTTTCATCTGAACATGTCGAACAACCTTTTTATTTACTTTTTTAAAAGTAAATCTAGCAATTACAAGAAAACAGAACAACAGATAAATTGGTTGGATTGTGAATGATGATAGAAGGAATGTATGAGACTAAATCTAAGCAGTTTTTATGTTTTTTTTTAAATCTAATTTGCACTGTTGCAATGCTAGCTGGTCTATCGTATCTATCTATCCAATCTGTCTATCTAATCTATCTAATCTTTAATTATTGACCAGCCAGCAAAAGACTGAGACAATCCCACAACCTGAAGCAGAAAAGCCCCAGTAGAGAGTGAATCAAATGCTGCAGTATGTTGGCACAAAAATAAGTAAAAAAATTAGTGTCTCCAGAGAACTAGGTGTTTGGTCAGTTGTTCTTAGTGAAGCAGACATTTTAAAACAGAAGTGAGCCCAGATACTTCCTTAAACTGAAGAAGCAATATCATATACATTAATTGAAAATGGTAACATTTCTTAGGCACCAAGGTCATACCTGATTTCTAACAAGTAGGTAATGAACTCTCAGCTCAGACTCTTCACATGTGGTCAGGACAAGTAAAAAATGAACTGAAGACTGATTCAAGCTGCTGGAGAAAAGTAGGAAATAGAAGGAAGAGCTCACACTCAGTCGTTACAATCTTAGCTGGTACACTTGGCTGAGGCTTTTCCATTTCTTTTCTAGTTGTGCAAACTCATTGTTTTATTGTAACAAATGTACTCTAAAAACTTCAAGAATGGAATTCCAAAGAGGAAAACTTGATGACTGTCTTTTCCCCTCTTCTGAACTACCTAGTACGTGCCGTACAATGGGAGACTCAATGGAAGTACATAACAGATTTGTGCAACCAAAATGTCATTTTTGACTGAATGGTTTTTTAAAGCTAGAATTGCTGTTCCAGGTGTAAAGCTATTTCCATAACTTAGATAAATATTTTTTATAATAATAATACTGTTTTCTGTGGAGAGCAAATTAGCTCTATAGGGACAAGAGTTTTCATTTATATGCTGCATGCATTTGGTTCAGTACACAAATATTGAAACACAAGGATGTATAGGATGACCATTTTGATTCCTTGTCTTATTTCACCTTAGCAAGTGTTGGCGTTTGTTTTTCTTCATTCTTTAAACTAGGTTCGCCGGGGTATGGTGACCTAAGCCCAGAGGTAAGTGGGGCAGTGGGATACGGGGAGGAAACACAAGGAGGAGGGTACAAGACAGGAAACCTCCTGATTCATACTGAGAAAGTAGGGCAATTGGCTCCTTACCTTAGGTGCATGTATATGAATGCAAGAAGCCTGGGAAACAAGCAGGAAGAATTGGAAGTCCTGGCACAATCAAGGAACTATGGTGTGATTGGAATAACAGAAACGTGGTGGGGCAGTTTACATGACTGGAACACTGTAATGGATGGGTATAAACTGTTCAGGAAGGACAGGCGGGGGAGGAAAGGTGGAGGAGTTGCATTGTATGTAAGAGAGTGGTATGATTGCTCAGAGCTCCAGTATGAAACTGGAGAAAAGCCTATTGAGAGTCTTTGGGTTAAGTTTAGAGGTGAGAGCAACAGGGATGATGTAGTGGTGGGCAAGTGCTATAGACCACTGGATCAGAAGGATGAAGTAGACAAGGCTTTCTTTGGACAACTAACTAAGTTTCCAGATCACAGACCCTGGTTCTAATGGGGTACTTCAATCACTCTGACATCTGCTGGGAGAGCAGTACAGCAATGCACAGACAATCCAGGAAGTTTTTGGACAAGTTTGGGGACAACTTCCTGGAACCAAGTGCTGAAGGAACCAACTAAGGGCCATGCTTCTCTTGACCTGCTGCTTACAAATGGAAGAATTGGTAGGGGAAGTAGAAGTGGGTGGCAACCTAGGCAGCAGTGACCATGAGATAGTTGAATTCAGGATTCTTACAAAAGGAAGAAAGGAGAGTAGCAAAATACGGACCTCAGACTTCAGAAAAGCAGACTTAGACTCCCTTAGGGAAATGATGGGCAGGATTCTCTGGGAGGCTAATATGAGGGGACAAGGAGTCCAGGAGAGCTGGCTGTATTTTAAAAAAGCCTTATTGAGGGCTCAGGAACAAACCATCCCGATGTGTAGAATGAATAGCAAATATGGCAGGCAACCAGCTTGGCTTAACAGTGAAATCTTCGGTGAGCTTAAACTCAAAAAGGAAGCTTATAAGAAGTGGAAATTTGGACATATGAGTAGGGAGGAGTATGAAAATATTGCTAGAGCATGCAGGGGTGTAATCAGGAAGGCAAAGGCACAATTGGAGTTGCAGCTAGCAAGGGATGTGAAGGGTAACAAGAAGGATTTCTACAGGTATATTATTAAGAAGGTGGTCAGGAAAAGTGTGGGACCCTTACTGAATAGGGGGCGGCAACATAGTGACAGCTGATGTGGAAAAAGCTGAAGTATTCAATGCTTTTTTTTTTTTTTTTTTTTGCTTCAATCTTCAGACAAAGTAAGCTTCTAGACTGCTGCACTGGGCAACACAGTATGGGGAGGAGGTATAACAGTGTTTAAAAGAGAACTGGATAAATTCACGGTGGTTAAGTCCATAAATGGCTATTAGCCAGGATGAGTAAGGAATGGTGTCCCTAGCTTCTGTTTGTCAGAGGATGAAGATGGATGGCAGGAGAGAGATCACTTGATCATTGCCTGTTAGCTTCACTCCCTCTGGGGTACCTGGCATTGGCCACTGTCGGTAGACAGATACTGGGCTAGATAGACCTTTGGTCTGACCCGGTACGGCCATTCTGGTGTTCTTATGTAAGCAGCCCTCAGTGGTGAAAGAACGGGTTAAGGACTATTTAGAAAAGCTGGACATGCACAAGTCCATGGGTCCAGATATAATGCATCTGAGGGTGCTGATGAAGTTGGCTGATGTGATTGCAGAGCCATTGGCCATTATCTCTGAAAATTCCTAGTGATCCGGGGAGGTCCCGGACAATTGGAAAAAGGCAAACATAGTGCCCATATTTAAAAAAGGGAAAAAAGGAGAACCCAGGGAACTACAAATTGGTCAGCCTCACTTCAGTCCCTGGCAAAATTATGGAGAAGGTCCTCAAGGAATCCATTTTGAAGCACTTGGAATGGAGGAAGATAATCAGGAACAGTCAGCATGGATTCACCAAGGGCAAGTCATGCCTGACCAACCTGATTGCCTTCTATAATGAGATAACTGGCTCCGTGGATATGGGGAAAGCGGTGGATGTGATATATCTTGACTTTAGCAAAGCTTTTGATACGGTCTCCCACAGTATTCTTGCCAGCAAGTTAAAGAAGTATGGATTGGATGAATGGACTATAAGGTGAATAGAAAGCTGGCTAGATTGTCGGGCTCAATGGGTAGTGATCAATGGCTTGATGTCTAGTTGGCAGCCAGTTTCAAGAAGAGTGCCCTGCGGTTCCGTCCTAGGGCTGGTTTTGTTCAACATCTTTATTAATGATCTGGATGATGGGATGAATTGCACCCTCAGCAAGTTTGCAGATGACACTAAGCTGGAGAGAGAGGTATATATGCTGGAGGGTAGGGATAGGGTCCAGAGTGACCTAGACAAATTGGAGGATAGGGCCAAAAGAAATCTGAGGTTCAACAAGGACAAGTGCAGAGTCCTGCACTTAGGACAGAAGAATCCCATGAACTGCGACAGGCTGGGGACTGACTGGCTAAGCAGCAGTTCTGCAGAAAAGGACCTGGGGATTACAGTGGATGGGAAGCTGGATATGAGTCTGCAGTATGTCCTTGTTGCCAAGAAGGCCAATGGGATATTGAATTGTATTAGGAGTATTGCCAGCAGATTGAGGGAAGTGGTGATTCCCCTCTATTCGGCACTGATGAGGCCACGCCTGGAGTATTGTGTCCAGTTTTGGTCCCCCCACTACAGAAGGGATGCAGACAAATTGGAGACAGTCCAGCGGAGGGCAGCGAAAATGATTAGGGGGCTGGGGCACATGACTTACAAGGAGAGGCTGAGGGACCTGGGGTTATTTAGTCTGCAGAAGAGAAGAGTGAGGGGGAGATTAAATAGCAGCTTCAACTACCTGAAGTAAGGTTCCAAAGAGGATGAAGCTAGGCTGTTCTCAGTGATGGCAGATGACAGAACAAGAAGCAATGGACTCAAGTTGCAGTGGGGGAGTTCCAAGCTGGATATTAGGAAACACTATTTCACTAGGAGGGTGGTGAAGCATTGGAATGGGTTACCTAGGGAGGTGGTGGAATCTCCATCTGTAGAGGTTTTTAAGATCCGGCTTGACAAAGTCCTGGCTGGGATGATTTAGTTGGTGTTGGTCCTGCTTTGAGCAGAGGATTGGACTAGATGACCTCCTAAGGTCTCTTCCAACCCTAATATTCTATGCTTCTCAGAAGTGATGTCCCTGAAATGAATAACTCACGGAATGCTGTTAGTGTCTAACTATGCTGGTCAGTTGCCAGTGTGATGTCACATTCCCTTAAGTACCACCTTGCAGAAGTGCTATACAGGAGCTGGTGTTATAACATATAGCACAATTGCTTTATCTGGTTTAGGATACCAGCTGTTAGATCGGATGCTTTGCAATTCAAAGCACAGGCATTGTATCTCTGTTTGCAGTCTACTTATAACTGGCTGCATGAGTTATGAACATCAAAAAATTGCTTGAGCCCCACTACCTAATTGCTTGAGCCCTTACATCTCTCTCATTACAAATTAAGCTATGTGTCTGTGTGCATGTATATATATAATGAGCTGTTTAATTAATTACATTACAATTAAATATTAATTTTCACAAGATTTCAACTCAGCTTTTATGTTTGTGCTGTTCCAAAACAAATTAGTGTCAGATTATGGGGGAGGGGAGTATATTCCCACAGGGGTGTGTGTGTGTGTGTGTGTATAAATATGTACCACCTGTGGGAATTGAGGTTCTTCCTGTCAGGAGGGAGAATATGTAACATGATCTGTATAGTTTAAAAATGCATGAAAACTGTGGGAAGACAACTCATGAAGATCTGGTAGGTGCCGTGTACAAAGTAGAAAGCTAAGAGTAAAGTGATTATGCTTTAGACTTGAATTCTTTATAGTAGTTGAATAGTGCAAGTACTTATATTGGGCAGAAGCTCAGTCAAGCTTGTCACGTTGGATAGTACAAGTTTCTAAATTATGGGAATAAAAAGTAGCTATCATTCACATGAGTGAAGACAACTGGAAATTAAGTAAAATCAAAGCTTGTCTAAAATGCTGTGTTTTCCATGTTGTTATGTCATAGGTTATTTGGTACATATCTGTGAAACTATGAAAGGCCTTGCATCCTCTCAGACCTTCCTTTCAACCACTGAATTTAATCTTGATTTTTTTTGAATTCTTTTTAAAAAATTCAGTTGTTTACAAATCCAATCTCTGAAACAAAAACTTAACTAGGACACTCCATCTATATTTTTTTTAAGTTAATGTATAAAAATGCAAATTTAGTGGGAAAAGGAAAAGAGGAATATGTATATATTTTAGAAGTAACTCCAAACAGTAGAAAAAGAGTGTCCAGGTGTAGTTAATTTACCATAAGGACAAATGTCATGATCTAGGTTTATTTAATTGCTTGGTTAAATCCTAAAAAGCTCCTTTTGCCTACTTGATTAGTGAAAGTTCTGTGCAGCATAGTTGTCAGTGTTTCAAATAACCCTGTGTATGCAGAATATCTTTTTTTTCCTAGCATACTTTCTTTCCTAATTTTTGCTGAGGTAACACTATTCATAATCTTATAGTTTACCCGGTGTGGATGGTTGGGAATATCTTTGAAACTCCTCACCTGCATTGTAGAAAAATGTTGTGAAGAATGATGGATTGGAAATTTTACCAATATATATAAAGTAGAAGCTAACATCTTAATCTAATATAAATTTATGGAAAAATAGAATTTAGGCAAATGCATTTATGCTTGTTTATTGGAGAAACTACATGAAAAACAGGAAAGATTGCTTTTGGAACTGGAAAATCTAGGAGACATTCACTAACCATAGCTGACATTAGGAATTTGGAGTTAGTTCACAGAAGCTGAAGGTTTTTTGGTGTTATGCTCTTATGGTTAGAACTAGTAGATTTTTTTTAAAGTGGATTTTGTTGATGTGGGCACACAGTTTATTTTCCCAGATAAATAATACATACAATTATTATTATTATTATTATATGTAAAATAATTTTACACAAAATAAACTACATACAAATAATATTATTAAGATTGTAAAATCAAGCACTCAAAAGCTAAGAAATGCCAGATTTAAGGTTACCTGTGCAACTTTAATTCAGCCCCCTTTGAGCATTATGATATAGTCTCTTTAATTACAAGGTTGCATATTGCTTCTCCAAAGGATTCCCGCCTCACTCAGTGCACAGGATGGACCTTCTCTGGGGAGAAATCAGGGTTGTGTAGATAAGGCGAGACTGTTGTCTGTAGGAGCCCTACTTCATTTGTTGCAGAAGTTAGGGTACGTCTACACTATGGGATTATTCCGATTTTACATAAACCAGTTTTGTAAAACAGATTGTATAAAGTCGGGTGCACGCAGCCACACTAACCACATTAATTCGACGGTGTGCATCCATGGTCCGAGGCTAGCGTCGATTTCTGAAGCGTTGCACTGTGGGTAGCTATCCTGTAGCTATCCCATTGCTATCCCATAGTTCCAGCAGTCTCCCCCACCCCTTGGAATTCTGGGTTGAGAGCCCAGTGCCTGATGGGGCAAAAATCATTGTCGCGGGTGGTTCTGGGTACAGCCTCACCCCTCCCTTCGTGAAAGCAGCAGACAACCATTTTGCACCTTTTTTTCCTGGGTGAACTGTGCAAACGCCATAGCACAGCAAGCATGGACCCTGCTCAGATCAATATCACAGTCGTGGACGTTGTAAACACCTCGCGCATTCTCGTGCAGTCTATGCTGAACCGGGACCTGCAAAGCCAGGTGAGGAGGAGGCGGCGGCGGCTACGGCAGCGCGGTGATGAGAGTGATGAGGACATGGACACAGAATTATCTCAAACCGCGGGCCCCTGCTCTTTGGAGATCCTGCTGGTAATGGGGCAGGTTCTAGCCATTGAACGCCGATTTTGGGCCTGAGAAACAAGCACAGACTGGTGGGACTGCATAGTTTTGCAGGTGTGGGACGATTTGCAGTGGCTGCGAAACTTTCGCATGCGTAAGGGCACTTTCATGGAACTTTGTGACTTGCTTTCCCCTGCCCTGAAACACAATAATACCAAGATGAGAGAAGCCCTCACAGTGGAGAAGCGAGTGGCAATAGCCCTCTGGAAGCTTGCAATGCCAGACAGCTACCGGTCAATCGGGAATCAATTTGGAGTGGGAAAATCTACTGTGGGGGCTGCTGTGATGCAAGTGGCCAAAGCAATCATTAAGCTGCTGCTGCGAAAGGTTGTGACTCTGGGAAACGTGCAGGTCATAGTGGATGGCTTTGCTGCAATGGGATTCCCTAACTGTGGGGGGGCAATAGATGGAACCCATATCCCTATCTTGGCACCGGAGCACCAGGGCACCCAGTACGTAAACCGCAAGGGGTACTTTTCAATGGTGCTGCAAGACCTGATGGATCACAAGGGACGTTTCACCAACATCCACGTGGGATGGCCAGGAAGGGTTCATGACACTCGTGTCTTCAGAAGCACTGCTCTGTTTAAACTGCTGCAGCAAGGGAATTACTTCTCAGACCAGAAGATAACAGTTGGGGATGTTGAAATGCCTATAGTTATCCTGGGGGACCCAGCCTACCTCTTGATGCCATGGCTTATGAGGCCATACACAGGCAGCCTGGACAGTGGTCAGGAGCTGTTCAACTACAGGCAGAGCAAGTGCAGAATGGTGGTAAAATGTGCATTTGGCCATTTAAAGGCGCGCTGGCACACATTACTCACTCGCTCAGACCTCAGCCAAACCAATGTTCCCTTTGTTATTGCTGCTTGCTGTGTGCTCCACAGTCTCTGTGAGAGTAAGGGGGAGACCTTTATGGCAGGGTGGGAGGCTGAGGCAAATCACCTGGCTGCTGATTACGCGCAGCCAGACACCAGGGCGATTAGAAGAGCACACCAGGAAGCGGTGCGCATCAGAGAAGCTTTGAAAATGAGTTTCATCACGGGCCAGGGTACGGTGTGACTGCTGTGTGTGTTTCCCCTTCATGAAGCCCCCCCTTTATTGACTCCTTCCCTGTAAGCAACTCATCCTCCCTATTTGATTACAGCTTGCTTAAGGAAATAAAGTCACTATCGTTTAAAAATCATGTGTTCATTATTAAAAAGTCATTATAAAAAGAGGGAGAGAACTGACAAGGTATCCCGGGTGTGGTTTGGGAGGAGGATAGGAGGGAAGGAAAAGGCTACTAAAAACATTTCAATGTAACGACAGCCTTTTGGTTGGACTGTCCACGGGGGTGGAGTGGGCGGGTGTACGAAGCCTTCCCCCATGCGTTCTTACACGTCTGGGTGAGGAAGATATGGAACATGGTGAGTGGTGGAGGTGGTTACACAGGGGCTGCAGCGGCACTCTGTGACCCCGCTGCTCTTCCTGAAGCTCCACCAGACGTCGGAGGATGTCAGTTTGATCACACAGCAGCTCCAGTGTTGCATCCTGCCACTGCTGATCTTCCTGCCTACACCTCTGATCTTCCTGCCGCCACCTCTCATGTCAAGCGTCCCTCCTATCCTCACGTTGATCCCTCCTGTCCTCACGTTCACTGGCATCTTTCCTGTACTTTGCTACCACGTCCTTCCACTCATTCAGATGAGCTCTTTCATTGCGGGTTACTTCCATGATTTCCAAGAACATTTCGTCTCACGTCTTCTTTTTCCTCCGCCTTATCTGAGCTAGCCTTCGGGATGGAGTAGGGAGGCTTGAAAAATTTGCAGCTGCATGAGGGAGGGAAAAAAGAGAGAGAAGTATTAAAAAAGATGCATTTTACAGAACAATGGTTATAGTCTTTCACAGTGAACAACACTATTCACCTTACATAGCACATGTGATTTCACAAGGTCGCATTTTGCATTTTAATATTGAGTGCCTGTGGCTCTGGTGTTACAGATCTCACAGACGCAGGTCCGGGCATCAGAATTCAGCTTGCATGCGGCCATGGTAAGCCATTGTCTTTCGGCTTCTCCAGCCTTCATATACACAGTGCCCTCTGATGCTTCTTTCCTGTTAACATGCAGCAGCAGAAGCCAACCCCCCCCCATCCAATTCTCTAGGATGATTGCTTTACCCCTCCCCCCACCGCATGGCTGGTATCATGGAAGATCACTGCTAATCACCCCCCTTTCCCCCCCAATGCGTGGCTGGTAGCTGGGAAGATTCCTGCTAGCCAAACGCAAAAAAGCTCAGCGCTATCCTTCCTCCCCTCCCCCCGCTTGGCTACTTGCAAGGAAGGATTTCTTTTAAACAACAGCCTAGTAGGAAAATGGCCATCTCTGTCCCCTTAATTAAATTCCTGAATTTCAACCAGGTTACAATGAACGATATCACTCTGCTGAGGATAACAGAGCGAGATAAAGAACGGATGTTTCTTGAATGCCAGCAATCACCAGGACCATACGCAGCTATGCTTTGTCATGCAATGATACCCGATTACTTGCTACATGCATGGTGTGGTAAAGCGTCCTACCATGGTGGGCGGAACAAGGCTGCCTTGCCCAGAAACGTTCTGCAAAGGCTTTTGGAGTACCTCCAGGAGTGCTTCATGGAGATGTCCCTGGAGGATTTCCGCTTCATCCCCAGACATGTTAACAAACTTTTTCCAGTAACTTTACTGGTCACGAATGCATCCCAAGCCCTCATGGCAAATCAATCTTTAAAAAACGCTTGCTTTTAAACCATGTTTTATATTTACAAAGGTACACTCACCAGAGGTTGCTTCCATGGCTTCACTGTCTGGGCTAGTGGCTTGGGAGGGCTGAGAGGGTAATTCCATCTGGGTCACAAAAAGTTCCCCATCTCTCGCCTGTGTTCAGCTTCTTTGATTTGTCCTTCGGCCTCAATTTTTGCCTTAGAAGTCATGGTTCCTGTTTTTTTGTGTTGGGGTGCCCTCCGGTGTTTATCTTCAGAACTGCAGGTTCTCTGTTGCCTCCTGAAGTCTGCCTAGCAACAGTGCCTTTAGCTAATCTTCAATGTTAAGTAAACCGGAAAAACCACTTTATTTGCATGTATATAGTGCTGGTAATGACTCTCAATGGGAGTGCTATTGTGTGACATAAGACTCTTAATAGCACCTTAATGGTTTCTTGCTTAAGATGCAAGCCACAAACTGCCAGAGAGAGCAGAAAAAAAAATTCTCTCTGGTTTCTTTTTAAAACCAAACTCTCTCTGCTAAAAAGTCCCTAGCAGAGAAAAGAAAAATATAATATTCCTACTGGCTTCTGGATTCTATCCCACCGCTACCACCATGTCATACCTTAGTCCCAGATTTGGACCTTAGCGTCCAAAATATGGGGGTTAGCATGAAAACCTCCAAGCTTAGTTACCAGCTTGGACCTGGTACTTGCTGCCACCACCCAAAAAATTAGAGTGTTTTGGGGTACTCTGGTCCCCCTGAAAAACCTTCCCTGGGGACCCCAAGACCCAAATCCCTTGAGTCTCACAACAAAGGGAAATAATCCTTTTTCCCTTCCCCCCTCCAGGTGCTCCTGGAGAGATACACAGACACAAGCTCTGTGAATCCAAACAGAGTGACTCCCCCTCTCCGTTCCCAGTCCTGGAAACAAAAGCACTTTCCTCTTCACCCAGAGGGAATGCAAAATCAGGCTAGCAAATCCAACACACACAGATCTCCCCCTGATTTCTTCCTCCCACCAATTCCCTGGTGAGTACAGACTCAATTTCCCTGAAATTTCCCAGAAAAGAAAACTCCAACAGGTCTTAAAAGAAAGCTTTATATAAAAAAGAAAAATACATACAAATGGTCTCTCTGTATTAAGGTGACAAAATACAGGGTCAATTGCTTAAAAAAATATTGAATAAACAGCCTTATTCAAAAAGAATACAAATCAAAGCACTCCAGCACTTATATTCATGCAAATATCAAAGAAAAGAAACCATTTAACTTACTATCTGATCTCTTTGTCCTTACACTTAGAAACAGAAGAGTAAAAAGCAGAAACTACTTCTCCAGAGCTCAGAGAAAGCAGGCAGACAGACAAAAGACTCAGACACAAACTTCCCTCCACCCAGAGTTGAAGAAAATCCGGTTTCCTGATTGGTCCTCTGGTCAGGTGCTTCAGGTGAAAGAGACATTAACCCTTAGCTATCTGTTTATGACATATATTTACAAAGGTACACTCACCAGAGGTTGCTTCCATGGCTTCACTGTCTGGGCTAGTGGCTTGGGAGGGCTGAGAGGGTAATTCCATCTGGGTCACAAAAAGTTCCTGGCTGTTGGGGCTAACGGAGTGCTGTGTGCTCGCTGCAAGGTCGTCGTCCTCTTCCTCCTCCTCCTCCTCATCTTCCCCCTCCGCAGAATCCTCAGCCATGGTTGAGATTACAACCCCCACCTCGGAATCCACGGACAGGGGTGGGGTAGTCGTGGCACAGCCCCCTAAAATTGCATGCAGCTCAGCGTAGAAGCGGCATGTTTTTGGCCCTAACCCGGCCAAAAACATGTTTTTGGCTAACCCGTTTGCTTCTTTCGTTTTCTGGTAGGCTTATCTGAGCTCCTTAACTTGCACTCTGCACTGCATTGAGTCCCTGGTGTGGCCTTTTTCCATCATGGCCTTGGAAATTTTTTCAAATATTTTTTCATTTTGTCTTTTGGAACGGAGTTCTGTTAGCACAGAATCCTCTCCCCATATAGCAATCAGATCCAGTACCTCCCGTGCGGTCCATGCTGGAGCTCTTTTTCTATTCTCAGGAGACTGCATTGCTACCTGTGCTGATGAGCTCTGCATGGTCACCTGTGCTGATGAGAGCTCCACGCTGGCCAAACAGGAAATGAAATTCAAAAGTTCGTGGGGCTTTTCCTGTCTACCTGACCAGTGCATCCAAGTTCAGATCGCTGTCCAGAGCGGTTACAGTGGTGCGCTGTGGGATACCGCCCGGAGGCCAATACTGTCGATTTGCGGCCACACTAACCCTAATCCGATATGGTAATACCGATTTTAGTGCTACTCCTCTCTTTGGGGAGGAGTACAGAAACCGATTTAAAGAGCTCTTTATATCGATATAAAGGGCCTTGTAGTGTGGATGGGTGCAGCATTAAATCGGTTTAACGCTGCTAAAATTGGTTTAAACTCGTAGTGTAGACCAGGCCTCAGAAGTTGTGCAGTGAATAAGGCAGAGAATTACAGGAAGATAAATATGCTTTCATGGTTAGGGCCATTGAATACTGCCTTGGATAACTGGATTCTGTCCATGCCTCTGCCATGGAGTCCTATGTGATATCAAGTCACTTAACCAAACTTTTCAAAGTTGATCACTAATTGTGTTTCTCATTTTCTGGGTATCTCACTTCAGACCCTGGGATCTGATTTGTAGTAGTGCTTTGCACTCACAGTTGCAACCAGGCTCAGTGGGAACTGTGCTTTGAATATATAAAGAGCCATATAATGCTAAGCACTCTGAAAAATCAGACCACAGGCATGCTCAATTGGGCACCCAAAATTAGACAATACGTCTGACTTAAATTTCTCTGTGCCTCAGTTCTCCATCTGTAAAATGGGGATAATAATCCCTTGCATCACAGTGCATTGTGAAAATAAATGCATTAATATTTGTGAAGCACTCTGATACTAAGGTGATGAATACATAGAATTAACTTCCTCGTGGTTTTTTCTTTCTTCATAGCAAGGCTTTCATAGTGTGCAGTACAAAAGCCAAGGGCCACACAGTAAACTATCAGAATAAAACATTAAGTGAGTACTGTCTATTGTATGCATTGAATGAGGCACGGGTCCTCTGGAAATGTAGTATGTGATTTGTAGTTAAAGACTGTGTCATAATGTCTACTCTCAAAGAGAATGAATTAAGGTTTCACAGGCAACCTTAAATCTGTCATTTCCTAACATTTGAGTGCTTATCTTCACAAGATTAAAGTCAGTCCCATTTCTCCCCCAGTACCATAGCTCCTCATCCGATCTGTCTCACCCCTTCCCAAGCTCTACTGGTTCTCAGTGCCGGCCTGCTTTCCCAGCCAATCGCAATCTCAATTCCCCTACACCCACACGTCCCATCTGATCTCAGTTCCCTGTCTCCTCCTCCCCACCATTTCCTTCCCCAGCTCCTAGTCGCAGTTTCCCCTTGGTCCCAAGTCCCAGTCCCAATTTCCCTTTCCCTGCCAGCCCCCCATCATCATTTCTTCTCCCATTCTGACTCCTTGTCCCAGTGTGCTTCCACTGTCACAGCTATTGGGGTCATGTCTCTCTTGCATTCAAATCTGGCAGCTTCCTCTTCCATGCTGCCTGGGCTCAATAGGGGAGTCATTGAGAACACAGGACAGACAGGTTCCTTGCTCTCAGTTCAGGTTCCTGGAACCAACCTGCAGCATGCCAGAGCTGCAATTGCAGAGTAAGTCCTGCTCAGCGTGAGGCTGCTGGAGCATGCTTGGTATACACAGAGTTTTCAGGTTATTGAGTTGCTAAAATCAAAGAATTCTTTACTGAGTAGGTATGAGCTGTGATTTTTTTCCAAAGGTTTATAACTTGGCCAATTTGGGTGAATTTTCGTGGGGATAGCCACAGAGACATCCCTAGCACAGAGATCACCACCTGCCAAATACCAACTCCCTTCTCCAATGCCTGGGTACACTAGATAATTTCATTGAAAAGTCTCGAGTTTTTTAACATGGGCAACAAAATAGCTTTTTTACTAGCCTCATTTTCAGAAACAGCTGAATATTTCTGTCTGAAATTTTCCAAAGAAATACAGCCTGAGGCAAACAGTATGGAAAACTTCAGCCTGAACAATTAAAGGTTGGAAAAGTTATAAGCATCTGAAACCAGTCTTATAACAGGAACTGTCAGGCTATCTTGTTGGGTCAAAAATGAAATCCACTTCAATTTTGTCTTAAACAGTTTCTTTTAGCTTTTATTTTGTACCTTTTATGACAGTGCTATTATCAGCCATGTATTCCCTTAACCGTTTTTGCATGTATATGTAAGAAAGATAATTGATCAAGTTACCTCTTCTGAGGACAGATTGACTTTCTTGCAACCTCTGGTGTCTGCAGTGTTCACCTCTCTTCTCCACTTTCTTGTTGTCAATCACATATCTTTTATTCGCTGTTTCCATAGACTCCGTTTACCATGTTATCTCATCTGTGTACCTATCGATTCTAAACCCCTAATTAAAACATTCTCATGCATAAATCAGAATAACTAACCTAAACTAATACATTTTTGCTTATCCTGCTAAGGCTTACTTTTATCTGTCTGTCATCCATTCCGTGCTGTCAGTCCCACTGGCTTCTTGCAGAAATTGTTTATTCTTCTTACAGGTTGTTTTTGTGACTTTAGATTTTTACTTGTTAGCAGGTCTTGTCAGGAGGTAGGTTGAGGGTGTTCCTGGAACTTAGCAGTTCACTCATGACACGCTGCTTTTCCCTGCTATTTACACAGGCCAAGGATTTTACAGCTAAGACACACAAATCAGGTTTCATGGTTTATACAACCCTGAGTTCTGAAATGCTGCATCAGCAGAGACATACAAAAAGCAAAACTTCCTTTATATTTTCTTATAATATATATGTTTCTCTAACATTATTTAGTATACATTTTAAGTAACACAATTCATTAGTTTTCTTACAGCCTTAATAATAGGCAGAGCTACCAGCCCTGCCTAATGTGTGCATGTGTGTATACTTTTTTTGTAAATCTGATTTCAGATTCTTTTATTCCCAATGACCAGTGAAGAAAAGTATCTACTTAAGATTATTTACAAATATTAAAACCAATATTTTTGTTTTAATTAATAATTGAATAAGAAGTTAATAATTTGGTTCAATATTAAAACCAACAGTTATACTAGATTGTTTTTAAGAAGCAATTTGTTGTTTGACTTTATTTATAGTGTGATTTAAGTTATTAAATGACATTGGATATACAGAACTACAGAGCTACCTTTGGATTTATATCCGAGTGGAAGCTAGATGATCTGTTTTAAGTACTCTAGTTTGTAACAGAGTAGTTATTTTGTTTTAATTTAGTTTTACAGAGCATTACTTTATTTATTCAAAAGTGTAAAGTCTATTGATTGCCAAAAAGACCCTGATGAGTTCTATTTTTTCTCCTCAAAAACAAACATTTGAACTTTTCCAGATAAACATGTTCTTTGAAATGTATTACCATATATTCACAGTCGAATTTCTATGGTTTCTTTATTCAGTTGATTGCAAAATGGAGAATGTTTATTAAAATAAAAAGCAGTACCCAGCTAGCATTTTGTTACCTTTGCTGATATAGAAGATATAACTATAGCTTACTAGGGGTCTTCTCCATTTCATCTCAGTTGTCATCTTCTGCTTTGCCCTATAGAGAGGTCATTGTTGTTTGTTTCAGAGTAGTGCCTAAAGGCCCCCAGCAGGACTTGTGCTGTATGCTGTACAAACATAAAAAAGAAGATGCTCCATGTCCTAAATAATCCTGGTTCATGACATCACAGTTTGTAGTCATGGAAATGTAACAATTTCTGTATTGTGACTTCACTGCAGGATCCAGTAAAGGGCCGTGTTGAATGAAGGACCAAGTCTCTTGTTGAAACACTCAGCTTTGATAATTATAAAACAACATGACAGAAAATGAAAATGTTTGATTTAACTTTTTTTAATGTCAGAACTGTACATACAGAAGGGCACGAGTGTTCCATTTGAGTTGCTGCAGCATTTGCAAGCGTGCGTTACCACATAGTAGATTTTTTGTATAAATATAACACACAGAATTCACTGTTTCTGAAGGTGACTGGGCCACTGCAGTAATGAATGAAAAAATGTGTAAAATACAGAGCACCCTTGGTTTAAATTTACCTTGCTTTTCCAGTCCTTCAGCTCTGAACTGCTACATTATTCCCCCAGTTGTGTCGTGATTGTGCAATAGCATTTAGCTTACAATTTTTTTTTTATTCTATGGCACAACTGGGTTGTACTGTGTGCGTATAATATCAATAACAGCTGGAAACTAAATGCAATGTAAAAATACAGAAATGCTGCCCATTAAAAAAGAACAGTAGAGATTTTTCTTGTGCTTTTACTGTGGATTTAAATCAAAGTAACCTGAAGCTAAGGAGCTGTACTCTGAGTACCAGCACTTCTAATTTTAACTTCCGAAAGGAATGTATAAACCAATAGTTCAATATGATAGCACATTAATCACTGATACAGGGAATTAGTTCTCCATGGTATTGTTAATAGAAATATGGTTTTATTCCCAGAGATACCGATGCATTTTGAAAAGAGCAAGATATTTCTCGTCTTTCTTTAAAAAAAAAATGTATAAAATTACAAGAGCATTTACATCATAATTTGTCACCAGTGTATAAATTCCTCAGCAATGCTATACATTCCACAAAACATATATATAAATTCCTAGTGTCTCTTTCATTTCACCAATAAAGATATCCTGTTAAAGTGTAATTTAGGATGATAGGGCTAACTTTTCCACTGCCTTGCACTTTGTAAATAGTCCATACTCTTCATAAATTAATGTTAGAGAACATTAATGAGGAGCTTCTCTGTTTGGAACAGTGGACCTGTGTTTAAGCATTACTAACCTGGAAGTTTTTTCATAGCCAGCTCTTGATAGAACTCTTTGCTGCTACACTTGTATTCAAAGGTCTGAAGATCCTCTCTGCAGGATGCAGCTACAAAAGCGTGTGTATGTTAATGGAGGAGAAAGTTCTCTTTCTGCTTTAAAAAGAATCTCTCGGATGACAGCAGACATTCTTCAGTTTGTACAATTTGCAGGAGATTTGCCTTGCCTTGACTTGCCTCTTTGCCCGAGGAAGGAGGCAAGTCATGTAGTCTTGCTTTCTCAGCACTTGTGGCAGATCTAGGTGGAAAGGCTTTTATGTGAAAAAGGAGAATGAAGATTGGGAAGAGGGAGAGGAGAGGAAAGATAACAGAGTTAACTTTCCCATATCCCAGCCATCAGTGAAAATATTTAAAAAGTATTAATCTTATTGGGAGTTTAAAAAAAAATTAGGAGACCTTAAGGGAAAAAGTAATATTTCACTGTCTTCCACTTCCTGCTTACTGTTTAATGGCTAGATAAAATAAGTTTGGTACTCAGTCTAGTTCAAAATAGACAAGTGTCCTCCTCACAGAACACGGCATCTCAGTTTTACTCAGTATCCTTGTTGGTCTTAGAAGAGATTCCAGGTTAAAACAGGCATAGAGAATAAACTCTCCTTTCACCCCTAAAAGTTGTTATGGACTTCAGAGTCAAGAACACATTGGTGGGGCAGGATGGGGAAGCCTGTGCTCAGCCGGCTTAGTGGAAAAATACAGAACTTATGTTTTCAGAGTTGTTAGTCTGACCCTTTTAATTTACATTGCTTGGTCACCTACCAACTTATTAAAATATGTTTGGAACAGTGTTTTATTAGTAGATATTGGGAATGAATAAAACCTAGAATGAAAATGGATTTTCAGTTCTCAAGTCAATAGAACTATAGTTTTTTAATGTATCTCTTTCACCTTGCAAACACTCAAGTCCAGTATTTCAATTTTCTAGAAACAACCATTCATCTGTCAACAAGATGAAATTGGCATGTCCTACTCATCTAGGATAAGGCTGCTGGTGTATAGCAGAATGTCCGCAGAGCTGACTTTTTGTTTTTTGGTTTTTTTTAAAGAATCCATTACAAAACTAGTAGACTCTAACTGCTGTCTAGAGTTTTCTGCTAAAATAGGATACACCAGCATTCTTAATATGATACAATAAAATAATAGCACCAAATACAAATTAATTATTCATGGTATTTTGGCCCTAAATATTGTTTTGCTTTTTTATTTGTTTCCTTTTTATCTAAAGTGAGTAATGGTTTTTTTTAATGTTTTTTAAATGCGAGGGCCTGATTCAGCAAAAACTAGACTCTTTGGCTGTATGCTTGTTCAAATATGCAGCTATGGGACTATTCACAGGACTCTTTGTGTGTGTCAGAAACAGACAGTGATTTCTTTTTAGCCCCCTTAGATTGCCTCATTAGGCATTCCATTCCGTCCCATTTTCTAGGTTGTCTTTATCAGCTCAAGCCAAATGCCACTTATGGTAGTTGAACTCAGCAGTGTTGACAGTTTTCCTCCAAGTGGTCTAATCAGGGTCATGTTTTTCCTAACTAATTGATGTCAGGCCAGCTGGGAGGAAATAGCTTTAATAGGGCTGAGGCTCAGATTTGGTTGTCTGGGCTCCTCCATGACTGACAGGCCTATTTCTGAGGTTTTCCAAGGAGGTTGATTTATATTGCTGTGACATACCCATGGTACAAACTAGACTGATGAATAGTGGTGTCACCCCAGCCCTCTTACCTGGGGTGCACTTTACACTACTTTGCTGCTGTAGCTCCAGTCTGGACAGCTCATGAGCAGCCTCCAGCATGTAGGTCACTCCCAGCGATGTGTGTGTGTGTGTGCTGCAGGCTGCCAGCTTCACATTGGCTCTTCCTAGCCTGAATTAGACTGTAGGGTGACCCCAGTGCATGCTCAGTCCAAGATCCCCCCTGAGTAATGTATGTCCTGTACTGCCCATCCCTCTGCTGGACAAATAGGTCAGTTATTTCATCAATGGAAATAATATACACAGATCTTGTTACCTCAAATGGAATTTCCTCAAACACTTCAATCTAGACACACTGACTTATATAAAACAATTAAACAAGTTTATTAACTACAAAGAGAGAAATTTTAAGTGAATGCAAGTAATAAGGCATCCAAGTCAGAAATGGTTACCAGAAATAAAAAGATAAAAATTCAACTGATGCCTAACTTAACACAGTGTTAAATTCAAAACAAGACTTTCTCACCTTGTTTAAGCATTCTTACTGATTGAAGTTCTTTCAGTCAGGATTCCTCCCCCTGTCCAAAATGCTTCCTTTGTCCATAAGGTTCTATGAATCCATGGATGCCGTGGAAAGAGAGAAAGGGGGGGAGTAGGTTGATGGAACAATTTTTATAGTGTGGATGCTAAGAGCTATTTAACTGAACTGTAAACCCTCTATATAAAGGAAACCACTTCAAGCCAGGGGGTGCAGCAGAACTTCCAGCACCTATGGGAGGGATGTTTTGGGGTGTCTGCCCCTCCTTTTCATAGTGAGAGGTAGTGGGATTGATTGATGCCCGCATTCTCCACCAAAACTGTGACAGCTTTTTGTTACCAGTCTGCCTTGGTCACAGTTGATCAGGCTGGGCCACAGGATTGTTTCAGGGGGGAGATGACGAAGCACACCAAGGGTCTAAGTTTTAAAGCTTTATTACTAAAATAATAAAATACAGCAGAGTGCTGGGAACGCTCCCACATCACTTAGGGGAAGAAAGAAAGAACCCCAAGCTCTAATCTACTTTCATACTCACTCATGCACTACCCAAAACTGGTCAGGCCTGGGTGTAACCTAAGAAGAAGAGAGGGAGGGGTGGACAGACGTTTTTGCCCTGGGCCCAGGTCGTCCGGGGAATCTGCTGTAATTTCCTAATTGGTCCAGCTCTTGGGAGGATTTTAAGTCCTGGGTTCCTTTGCGGGTGTCATTATCTAGGGCCCGCTATGTATGGTGCTCTTTGTACCAGTCCTAATAGGCTTGCTGTGGCCTTCCCTGTTTCCCAAAACATTCCGGCTCTGGAGACTGTTTTCCCTTCTGTTGGCCTCTGCTGTTGCTCTCACTGGTTTCATTGTTATCTCTGCAACTCTGTGTTTCATTCTCTTCTCACAGCTGGTTTGGGGGGGAAGGGAGGACTCCCTCCCCCGGTCTTGGGAGGTAGCAACTGGCTTTGGGCGAGAGTCAGCTTTTTATTTTCGGACTGAGCTTGCTAGCTACAGTGTTGAGTTAACCCGTTCTTCTCTCCCCTCCTTCTTGGACTGTAAGGAAACTTCCACTCTCCACTCACACATCTTTGACCCTCCCCAGAATGCTTTGTGATGCTTGCAACAGCGTTAGCGATATACAGTGCTACCTTCCCAGGGGATTCCCTAAGGAGAGGGAACCATTGGATTGTGACACTGTCTCCCCTTTGTGAAACATTTCAGCAGGGATTCAGGAGACAAAAAGTCTGTGGGGAGTGATGTTCTCTGCTGCTCTATCACCTGTTCAGGCTTCCTTTGTTCCTCTCCCCTGTCTGATTAATCTGTTTATGGCTTAAATGTAGATTGAGCAGAGCACGTATTCTTTTCCTGGAGACAGACCTCTTTTGCCAGCTTCTAGTTGGTTCCCTATACAGTGGAATCCTATAACTTTAAATAACATGTTGCCACACATTTTATCAGGACAATGTTGACCAGCAAATTGAGTTTTCAAATAATACCTAACAAGGGACTTTTTGTACAAAGATTATTACAATAGTGTGCAAGGGGTGAATACAGGGGTACAATCTGTCACAATTGGATAGTTCCCTGTTCTTCCCCAAGTATTGGATAGGTAGGAGCCTATAAAAGGCATGCTCCAGTCCCTGGTTGATTATGCAACTTGTAGTTCTGGCGCAGTTTTCTTCCTTGAAACAGAAATATAAAATTTGTATTTTTAACTATTGTCTGATTAATATGGCCTAGTGCAGAGCCACATTTACAATGTCGGGGACTTAGATGGGTCAGAAGGATGTATCTATTTTTAACAGGTTATAAAAGTTTAACAACTTCCTTTAAGTGATTATGCAAATATTTAACATGCTCTTCTGTTACGTGTAGAGTTTCTTTACATCATATGAGATTTGCAAATGTGAAGGAATTACTAATTTTTATATGAAAAAACAAAGTTTTTAGTAATTATTTGTTATTTAATTGAATCTATGATCCAGGTGGTTGGAAACTGGAATTTTCTTTCCACAGAAATTTCCAACATTTTGAAGAAAAATATCATTCTGAACTGTAACAAAAGCCAACATTTTGTAATTTCATGTAAAATGAAAACTAGGGGGAAAAATGATTTGGGACCATCCTATCATTTTGTAATGATAGTGTTGACATGTTTAGTTTGTTTCTTAAATATTTTAGTATATTCTATACATATGCTGGATATACAATATTAACATAAATACATAAACATCTAAACAAAATTAATCAAAATGAGAAAAGTTGAAATTAAACATCTTAAGTTTTCCCATTAAAAAATTCATTGAGATCTACATGTTCCTGAAAAAATGTTTTGATTTGTATAAACGTGAATTTTTTTAACATAAAACTGTTGAAAATTTTTCAAATGGGGTGTAAAGCCATTTTTAAATTTGCCAATAGCCTCACAAATACTAGACGTGAAGTGTCTTATAAATGCTTACAATGATTTAAAAATATCCTTTTTTCCTCTTTTTATGGGGAGGAGTCAGAATTGCAACCCTGTTAATATTTATTTGTAGTACTGTTTTTATATAAGGGTGACTTTCAGCTACTGAGGAGTCTTTAGGAGGCAGATTATATAAATCATATTTTTCTTAATTAGAAATCATTGCATGATATGTAAACAGAGTGAGCAAAATAAATTAGTTTGTTCTGCTTAATTCCCAGCTGTACTTCCCTCTTACACTGAATTTTCATGATTTATCTCAGTGTAGTTTTGGATATAATCATATGGCTTTGAGCTGTGAGATGCTTTTGGAGGTAGCATACATAGCAGGCAGTGCTAAGTTTAAACAGGCAACATATTGTTCAGGTGGGTTGCATGGTAAGGATGTTATTTAAACAGTATGTAATTCAAAGTTGAGTCCACTGGGATTGTCTGGCTAGACATCAAGGAGTTGTTGTCAGAATTAAGTAATAAAAGGAGGAGCAATATAAATGACAACTCCATAGAAACAATTAGTTCTCATGAAAATTGGGGAACCTTTTTATAGATGAAAATGAATAGCTTTCTTTTTACAATGCTGTTGGATTTTCAGACTTTTTCAACAGAATTGGGGGGGAAAAATCTCAAACATATTCATTCTTAGAATAATACAACTTAACAAAAAATTTGACTTGAATTTAAAGTCTCTATATACTCTGACTGAGTAGATAACCAAGAAGGCATTTTGCCTAAGTTTTCTCTCTCTCTCTCCCCTCTTCCCACCTCCGCTTCTTTGCAGTTCTCTATCATTGTAATACATGGGCTAATGCCCTGATGTTGCGATGAGAAGTGGACCCTGTTCATGCTGGGGACCTGGTTTGGTTCCAAGATTCTGCTTTTGTGTATCTCCTACAGAGATCAGGGCCTCAATGTATTATGTCCAGTTATACTGACCAATTCACAGAGGATAAGAACCTGCTATTGTGACTTCACAATAGAGTGAAATTTTTCAGTTGAATACAAAAGTTGCACAAAAATAAAGCAGTTTCAGGAAGATGAAAATGATTCGTAAGTTCACGTCAATTTTGACAAAGTTTTAGACAAAGGAAAAATGAGAGGAAAATTTTCAAAAAGAAAAATGGTTAGTGAAGACATTTTTAAAATGAACTGTTTTGACTTTTCATTTAAAAATGAACTGTGTTATTTCAAAGTATTTCAAATTGACATTTTATTTTGAAATGTTGCTGTGAAACTAGCTGTTTCATTTTGAAATGTCACTTTGACATAACATTCGAAATGTTTTGTTCAACCCAAACTAATTGTTTTTCAGTTTTTGGTTTTGGTGAGAAAAACCAACAACATTTCAGCTTTGGTTTGAAATGACAGTTTTTCCATCTGGATTTTTCTGTTCTGCTACTAAACCAAAAAAAAAATCAATTATGCTTGTAGCTCTCCCAAATGTTACTCCTTTTTCCTAAATACAGACCTGTGTGCAGCTGAAAGTCCTAGGTTCAGTCTTGGCTGACCACCCAGGGCTGAGGCTGTCATTATTGGTAGGTTTGTTTGTTTGTTTGTTTAAAGTTTCCAGGGATGGTCCACTAACTCTTATAACTGTATGTGCAGATTATACATTCCAGTTTATGTACTATTTTTCTGAGATAAATACTTTTCTGCAGGTTTAAATTATTTTTAAAGAGATTTTTCAAAGTTAGAGTGAGAGATGTGATTCAGTTATTATCCTCTATGTATGCTGTTCTTGACTATCTATTGTTCCTATAATTACAAAATTGTGTCATGTCCAAGCATCTCAGTGATTTCAGTATTTCTGTTATATTGTTTTCCTATGCAAGGTATACTATTACTTTTAACCATTTTTGTGAGTTTCGGGAACTCTTGTCACAAAATATTAAATCTTCCATTATTAGATATTCTATTAGTTTTTTTTTTCCAGTGGCCCACAATTGGAGAAGTTGTCTTGGTCCATAGATTTAGGAATCTTTCTATAAAGGCAAGAATAAGAGTAGTTTCCTTATCCCTGGCTTAAATCATTCAAAGATACCTCCTCCTAATGTTCATATGTTTAAGTCCAGCTCACGTTCTCTCTTAATATTTTACTCTCTTTATTTATTTTTATTTCAGCGTGGATTTCCAAAGTAACATCCAGTAGTTCATATTATCTGCCTGAAAGAAGGCCTGGCTGTTTGCGTTTCTTACCAGCATCTGGGGCAGTATTATGATTTTTATTACATAAAAATGGAAGAAATGTACATTCTGTGAACCAGCATTAGAGCCAGTATTTACCGTTTACATTCTCATTCCATTCTTTTGTTGTTCTGTCATATTTACAGTCTGCACTCCATAAATTAATAGGATTCACAGTTAGTCTTCTAAAAAACAGTCATGAAATTATACATTCAAGACATAATCTTGATTACTGAAAATTCAACCCGTTTAATGAAATTTTCTAATGCACACAGCTTTGTTAGTTCCATTCTCTTCTGGAATTGTCAACAGTCTGTATAAACTCATATTCTGCATTCTTTTCCTTTAAAAATATATCATCTACATCTATTTGTATTACAGGTTGTTCATCTCTGAAGAAATTCTTCCATTTATAGTGATATTTACCCCAACATCTAAATACTTTCTTATTCAGACCAAGTTTGAAAGCACTATTATTTCTTATTTTTTGTATTACAAATATCTGCTCTTTCTGTTTGGTCATAAGCCTCACATATGCCCCGTTCGTCTTCATATTTATAATAATATTTCTTATATTCATATCTGGGAAAAATATAGTGTCAGAGTTTCAGGATAGCTGCACCTCAGGACCTCCGTGGTCTGCTCAGGGTATGTCCCCTTAGGTTTCAGGCTGCCAGCCATCATCTCACTACAGGCAGAATCCTGTGACTCTGTCTCTCCAGAGCAGGGATTTAGGTTTGCAGTCCCTCTGTTATTCACTGTAGTTATCCCACAGGTGTAACCTAACCTACCTCAGCACCAGCAGTTTCACTCCTTTCCTTTTCTCCAGGGGCTATGACGGTATTCTGTCAGCCTTCACAAGGGAAAGTGCATTTATTTAAGGCAAAAAGAATTACAGAGAAAAAAAATATAACAAACAATAAAAGATCTAAATCCATATTAAGTTTACGAGAGTTTATCCATCTTCCACATGGGATTCTGGTGTCAGTCATTCAAACCCATCCAGCAGGGCTTTTGTCCTCTGGTTAAAGGTTATTGCTAGTTTTCAGATCAAGAGCCCTCTCAGTCAATTTAAGCTCAGCTTTCATACCAAAACCTTTCTTGGTTTCCTAGGCCTCTGGAAACTGGTCTGACCCATAATATGCAAAAATCCCCAGAGGTCGGGACCTCTTTGTAATTGTGTGTGTCTTGGGCTGTGCAGTAGTCACCTTCCACTGATTGTAGTTCTTGCGGGGAAGCTCTGCAAAGCACCCCCAGGAAGTTAGATTACAATCCCCTTACTCTCTCAGATGCAGATAAAGTCGATACAAATAGACTCAAAGATATGCCTGTGTTTGTCATATGTATCACACACAGCTTTTTTGTTAATTCATTAATATTTTGAAACAAAGTTTGAATACCAAAATTACTAGTCTCTTGAGTTCCAGTCCAATTTCCATCCAAACTAATTGAAAGACACTCACTGACTTCAAAAGGAGTTGGATGAGCCTGTGACTAATATTACAGAAACCATTAGTTAGCCATTGTGACAGTGTTTTTGTTTTGTTTTCAACGTTTTGCAAATACAGAGAAGAGAACCTGTGTTTATCTCTAACATAATGTACAAGCATTATTGTGACACTCCAGCTGGCGATGGGAGAATGTCCAAGCAGTGAAGGTGAGATGGTCTAGCTGGAGAAAGAGCAGAATGTTGCATCTTTTCCTGAGTATTGGAAGAAGTAAAATGTGAAGATGAAGTGTTCTTAACTAGGATTTATCTTAATCCAGCTCGTGCTATTCAACATATATGGTCCTTATGTTGCCTGGTCTTTTCCATCTTACGTGTCTCTTCTGTAGAAGACTTGAAAATATATTTGCTTGAAAGTCTAAAAGCAGAAATAGCAATAACATTTTTTGCAATACATTTTGCTTTTCTTACTATCATGGTAGAGTTGGTTTTCCAGTTTATAGATAAGAAGCATCAACTATGTCATTGTCCAGCTATACCGAAAGAAGGGCAGGAGATACTTGATATAGTTTTAATCAGGCTACAACTTTATTATTAGATGTCTGGGACTACCCGGCAGATAAAAGTGTACAGTGCAGGTAACTCCATGTTCACTCAATAACTCTCCAGGGGGCTTCCACCAGCCCCCCTCTTTTTGCATCCAGGCCCCCCAGCCAACTCATTGCCAACTTTACCAACCCTCCCCCACCAAAGGAGGGTTAAGGTGCACTATAAGAAAGAGGGGTAGGCTCCCTGCTGTACCAGTCATCAGATCCCTGAATCTCCCTTCCCTTTCTGCTCCTTTAACCAACAGCTCCTTTTAAAGTCCTTTACCAAGCCGTTTATCCAGTCCCTGTATCCTTTCCCTATGGTGTACCTTCACTGGACATCAGCCCCACACTTACATAATGACTTGTGATATAAAAGCCTAACACCTTTCCATACTCACCATAACAAATCCCTCCCTGAACCAACTGGGGGAAAGGTGCAAAAAAACCCACTCCACCTAGGCCAATCTGGTAGAGAGGGAAAAACCTCTGGAAAGGAGCAGCTAGGGCGATGCACATAGCAGTTCCTAACCAAACCTGGTATTTTCCCACCTCAAGGGGAGGGAAGGGGATGCCGCTCTGCCTGGTCCAGGGAAAAGGAGCTTCTCCAACCATACTTGCCCCTTTTGACCTACCCAGCTCTTCTGGTCCCTGGAGATGAATCAGCATCACCACATTGATCAACTCCCTCTTTTGCAGCAGCTTCTGAACCTTGCTCCCCCTCCTGGCCATAAAGCACTATTGCCTTTCCCCCGGTAGGCTGGACAACAGCCTTCCCCTGCACTCCCCTCTCCTCGCCTGATTAAAGGTGTGGTGTGGACATTTTCAGACTTACCTGAAAGCACTTTCATGTGATTACTGTAGTGGAAATACTGATGTGTTAAGTCTGTAACTTCTTATTTAAGGTACCAGAAGCTTTTAAAAATTGAATTACTATTCATTCTACCTGTTATCTTATTATAATCTTCAAATACAGTAGACAGAAAAATGATTTTACATTCCTTTTAAAACTATAATGTTACAGATAATATATAATATAGGTAACAGATATAGGTTATATAATATAGGTTACAGATAATATATAATATAGGTACTGTACCATCCTATTACTAAATCCTTATGTTGTGATTTCATTTTTTATTTGCGTTTATCAACTGGGATTTCAAGCTGTGTATTTCTGAATATCAAAATAGTTCAGTTGTAACATGAACAATATTTGGGAATTTCTATAGTTTAGAAGTTGTTTGTTACTAGATTAGTGCTTAGAGTTCCAAGGAAACGTGGTGTTTAAAATATTTCTAAAATAATTTGATGTTCTCTCACTTTTTTGCTATAAACTTTCATGTTATATTTGATTTAAAGATATATTTCAGCATATTTTAAATCAATTCCAATTAATATTGCTGAAACTCTAGATTGCAAAGTTTAAAATTGCCATAAGTAATATTAAGAAAATACTAATTTTATCAATGTAATTGAGTGCTTGCAAATGGATGTTTGCATAACACGAGCATTGGTTTGACACAGTAGCTATAGATAGTAATTTAGATCAGGAATACATGAGAGCCCATTTCATATGTGGCAAGTAGATGGCTATATGAAGAAAAAATTGGTGGAGGGACTGAAATATTTGTAAATGTTATTGCAGCCAGAAGGTTACTTTATTTGTAGCTGCCAGTTGTCATGATTAAACGAAGATGTGTGCTATAGTAAATATTTGAGGGCTAAATACTGGACTTTTTTCATCATCACCAGAATTAACAGTTCTACGGTTCAAAGTAGGCACTCAGTTTAAACAGGAGTAACTGACTTGAATCTACCAAACAATTCTGTTGATAATGTATAAGTGGAATAGAACCAGCTTTCTCTGTCTCTGTTTATCTTTCTAGCTCTGCATAAGTCAAAAGCAGAAAAAACAAACTTGTTCTATAAACCCACAAATATGAATCTGGATACTCACAGGAAGCAGACTTCTGGAGGAAAAGTGTCATTTTTTACATAACATTTCAGAATAAAATTCTACTTCAAGCAGAAAAAAGTCAACTTCATTTCTGACTTTCTATTTCTTTTATTATTTTTTGTAATATAAATCTTTTAACCAATCATAAATAATTATGGGGCTCATCCAGGATCATATGGAATACATGCAACTCTGATTAACTTTTAGTGGGAGCTGATGATGTTCAGCTATTTTTAGGCTCTTGCTCCATATGCATGGAAAATGTCAATGATGGGAAATGTATAGTGAAATTATAGTTTGTGCATATTTTCTGTTCTCAAATGAAAATGAATGTATTTCTTTGGACAATACATCGAAAAGAAACCAAGTGTCTAATGTGTCTATAAATCAAAGCGGTAAATTAGCATTCTAATGAGAGAAGGTTTCTTATAGTAAGTAAATAGATCTGTAATGCAATAAATCAGAAAGGCTGGTCATCCAGTGAGAAGCTGAGAAAACTTTTTAAAGGAATAATACCAGAGAATGTGAAGAATGTTTTTTGATAGATACTTGTTAAGTCCAATTCTCAACTCATCTTCATTACTATTTCTATAGCATGTTTTCACCATGTCATTAGATAATATTTCTCTGGTATTTTAGTATATTTTGATCAGGGCAATTAATTGGCTAAGCCTTCCCTCATTTTCAAGGATTTTTTGTTGTTATATTTGCAGAGATGAAGTTATTTAAATGATTTCGGGAAAGGGCTGATTTCTACCCCTTTGAAGCATTACTGTGGCTTGGAAGTGTTGGTGTATATACTATTCTGACTGTCAGTGCAGGAAGATGTAGTGCCTTTCCCACAGACCTCCCCAAATCAATATATAATCCAGTAGTTCTTAAATGCAATTTAATGTACTGGTATTCTCAGTTGTTCATTACTGTTAATAATGTCACATGTTGCTCTGAATCACTTTATCTGAAAACTGCATTTTGCCATTTTAGGGCCTGGTCCTGCAAGTGGATCCATGTTGCCTCAGAGATCTGCCCTCTGATATATAGTTGCAGGATCTGGCCCCTTGTCTTTGTCCCATTACATGGTGTGTCACCTTTTAATTTTGATCTCTGTTTTTCACTGTGCTACATGTACAGATTTTCTGAAATTAATCTTGGGGCGTTTAAGAGCAATTTTATTATTTACACTCTAAAGTGTTTCAGAAATAAAATTCTGATGAAGGTACACCTTCTATATTTGACCTTGGGAAAGCTCCTTACTTCTTTATACTTTGTTTGTTTGAGCCAGAATGTTGATGTTCAATGTCTGAGTTGAGCTCCCGCATCATAATGCAATGCTTTGAAGATCTTAATTTAGGTTGATCCATCCCCTCCCCACCCCCAGTGTAGACCAGGCCTTAAAGAAATGGTGTATTAAGAAGTAGTAAAGGAAGATATAAGCACACTTGCATATTTCTGTGATGTGTGCCAAATTAACTGTAATTGATATAGAAATAAATACATCTGCTTTATCTTGCTAGCTGTTGATATTCGAAGGTGTCTCCAATTAAAAAAAAACCCACAATTCTAACCTTATTCTTTTGAACAGTGTTTTTTATGCCTATTTCTAGAATTAGGACACAAAGTAATTTACTACTTTTCACTGGACTTTCTATATTGGAATAACTAGAACGATCATGAATTGGTTCAGTGTTGTGGTCTTATGGCTTTTTAATTAATACGATGTAAAGTAGCATTAGAATAAGCAGCTGCTACCTATCTTCATTGTGATCATTCAGGCTGAAAATCTTAAATCCTTCATCCTTGTACAAATGGTCTTTTAGCCTTGGGTTTGCCTATGCAAAATCAAACTGTTGCTTTGATCTGTACTTTGAAGAGTAGATGACTGTTCTTTTATCCTTAAGTGACTAGTTGTGGGGAGGATGAGAAGGTCAGGAAGGCATCTTGGGTTGAGAATGGAATTTTGAAAAAGTGAGACACCCACCCCACAATAGCCCAGTGGTTGGAGCACTCACCTGGGATATGGGGGGAAATAGTGTATGGTACCTCTGATTCTGATCAGGGACTTGAACCTGGGTCTTTCACATCCCAGGTAAGTGCCCTAACCATGAGAAAACAAATTTTGAAATCTCAACATTTTTTGTGAAATAGCCTTTTTTTTTTTTTTTAAGGCAGGTCTGGTCATAAGTACACTGATACAAACTATGTACTGTCTGAGCAATGAGTCATGTGCTATGTCTTTTTTATGCCGTGAATAAGACGGTGTCCTCCAGTTTTGAAATTAGGCAACAATTTCCTCATCTGTTTTGATTTTAACACTTTTTGACTGACATACTGCTAGACACATTGATGTGAAAGCTACTGTATTGAAGCCCATGATGAAATAGAGTTGGTGCCTTTGTTGAATTGATGGTGGCCTTCATTTGTTATCTCTCATATTCCTACTAGGTAATAAGGTTTAGGTCTAGATAATACTTTGTCCTGCCATGAGTGCAGGGGACTGGACTAGATGACCTCTCAAGGTTCCTTCCAGTCCTTTGATTCTATGCCCTTCTGGATTTTACCTTTTAAATTAGACAATCACTGTGGGATTTATTCTTTTCTTGATGTTCATGCACAGAAGTCTCTGATGTAGAAAAAAGGAATAGAGCACTATGACTATATATCTGTGATTCCACCTCACCCCACCTCCAGAAATAAGGAAGTCCTATAACCCTAGGACTTCCCACACAGATATTGCTGTGACATAATGTAAGCATTTTCCCCCTTGTAATTTGAATACTGCTAAGTCATTTTATATGATAACAAGACCATAGCAGAATAAACATTTATTTCAGTTTTAGGATCCTAGTTTCTGTAAAATTTCATATATGTAAAATAATGCCTAATTTGTATATATAAATTGGTCTAGTTGGAACTCTTTCCCAAAGAGAGGCTGAAGATCAAGACTGAGTTGCATCTCCTGAATATATCTGGAAGGCTCTGCAGTCCTACTTTGAGAAATCAGGAGGAAAACATATAATCATAAAAAGTTAGGGGGGTCGACATTAACATGTAAGAAAAAAATCTTTAAAATAGGCGAGCAGGGTGACATTTCCTTGTTATTATGGTTCTTCCTGTTGCTTTCAGTAATAACTTACTATCCGTGTCACAGCATAAATTCTCATTTTGTAGAAGCATTAATAGCTTTACAATTTTTTCCAAGAAAGAGCAGGGATTATATACATTTGAAATTGTGATGGAGTATTTTGTCTATATCTTGAAGATTTAACTCTCATGGATGTTTTGGCCTTCTTGTATCTAATTTTGAGAATTGAGGCAGGATCAGCAGTCACTGTGTCAGTAACAGTTTAGTAGTACTGTACAATTTCATCTTTTTTGAGGTTTAATGTTCTGTGTACATGAAAAGAAACAAAATAGTTTATGCTACGCCAAGACACTTCAGGGGGAAAAAAAACGTTAACTCACTTTCAGCTAGCAAACTGCAGCTTCAGAATCAGGGTTATTAAATTTCAAAATATGCTCAGTATTGAGGGCAAATGTGGAGCCAGTTAGGCACATATAGTTAATTATATAGATTTAGCACATGTGCAAAACAGAGATCAGCTGAAAAATTGGCTCTAAATATGTGAAGTGAGACCATTTTTCTTGGTGAAAATGACTCTGCATAAGCTTTTCTCAGCTTGTTTGAGTGTTTTTCTAAAAATAAAAATACAAAATATTAAAAGGAACATGAGAGAAAGAAACATTTTTTTTCTGCCCCTTTATCTTCACTTAGCTAGAGAAGTTGCATCTATATGTTATTGTTCCATTACAACTCTGTCTGTTGCTGGTAGTTGTCAGTCTCTCTTATTCAGATCAACTAGCAAAATGGAATATTTCCAAAACTACATTTACTTATTCATTGGTGAAATGTTGATTCCAAAATTCGTAACTGGGAGAAACAGAGACTTGATGAAAGAACCAAATGACATATTTAGCTGTGAAATTGAGGAGAGGGTTTTATGAATGGAAGACGTGAGCCCAGAATTTGAAAAGGGCCATATTTAACGGAGGCACTGCAATTTTTTTCTATTTAGTGATAGGAGAAAAAGTTTGAATGGTATATTCATCCAATTCCCAGATGAAGTCTCTGACCTGTATGGAGGACCAAATAATATGGAATAGAAAGAGTAGTAACCAGTTTACAGTTAAAAGTGATCACACAATTTCCAACAATTATATATGGAAATTTAGTTTTATAGCTCTACAAAATTCTTTGCCTTTCCTATGGAATTATGTAAACTTTTCCACACATGACATGTTCCCTCCTCCTATTGTCCAGTTCAGTAATTTTCAGTTTGTCCACCTACTTACAGTTCCTTAAAGGGGTTCTTTTTGGGCACTTGCTGAAATCTGCAAAAATTTAGTTTTGAGGTTTACTTACCAGTAATTCTCCAACAGTTTTAAGTATTGCAGAAGAAGGATTCTAGAAACAAGTTTATCTTGACAGCACTGTAATATTTAATCTTTGTCTGTCTGACCTCCATACTGTATTTAAAATCTAGACAATAAAGTGTTGTGCTGTTTTAGCATTTATGTATGCACTCAGGGGTTTTTGTTTGTTTAATTTTGTTTATTTTTAGAGACTGGCTGAACAATATAACAAGCAGATTTATTAACATTTTCATTAAGAAATTCTCAATAGTGCTGATGGAAAATAGAAACAATGTCTTCCTTTGTGTTTGTACAATGTGTAGCAAAATGAGGCCATGATCTAACAGAAATCTCTGGGTATTACCGTAATATTATTACAGCATCTCAAAGTGGACATGGGAAAGCCACAAAATAAATGGCATTTGGGTTTTATTTACCTGGAAGGAATTAAGTCCTTGAAAATGATAACTATACTGCAAGGTAATCAGAAATCATGTTAATTGATATTAACATTGACATTACCATGTGGGGAAGTGCATGTTTTGATTGACTTCATTCTTATAGATGAACTGGTGAAGTACGGATTTAGGCGTTACAAAAGTTAAGTGCTTTTTCAATAGGTGTTCGATACATAATAGGCGAAGGGACTTAAGAAATACTAAAATATATTAAAACAAAAACAACAAAAAAACCTTTTTGTTAACACTAGATTGTGATTGTTAGCATTTGATTGACACAGTTCCCAGATTCATTTTGCAGGATATAAATAATAAATCTTAGATAACTTGTTGATTCCTGATGCACCTTTGCTGTATCTCTCAGAATTGCATCAAGTATGTAATTGGACATATGCCATTATTTGTTTTCCTTCACTTTAGGTACTGTAGCATTTCCCTCCAAAAGGTAATATTTGCAGTCTTTCTAATTTTTCCAGAATTATACTGGTTATTTTTTAATTCTCATTTTCTGAATAGTGATGAATTTTGAATCTTACTGTTGGTTCCAGAATGAATAAATTCTTCAGTAATATTGTGTTTACATAATCTTGTCAGCTGTTATATACATACATACTACAGATTTATGTAAAGTTAACATTATCAACTCCTAGAATGAAACACAATAAGTAAGGGTTTATTGGTGCACAGCACATTGCATAGTGATTTAGAACAGGAAGTAAAGAATAACTTTTCCTATTGAAACTGAAATTTTCATTTTCATTGCATTCATTTTCACAGGCAAAAGTAATTACCCAAATTGGACTTTTGTCAGGACACCCAGATTAACACCCTACGCTCGAAAAACAAACAAACCAACCCAAAACATTCCTTTCAATTCTGTCTATTACCTGGAAATATTTGGCAAGCTGTAGATATGCAAGCATGTATACAATGCTGAATATTAGAACATTAACTGTAGATAATCCTAAGTGGCCTGCATTGTGCAGGAGGTCAGACTAGATGACCACAACGGTCCCTTCTGACCTTAAGTCTTAAGTGATGCTTATTGATAGTACAGTTTAGCTAGGCTTTAGCAGTGTACTGTTTCTTACTTTGTGAATGTTTTAATTTTTAGAGCACATATGTAATATCGGTAAGTAATCTGTTGTAACCAATACATGCCACACAAGAGAATTAGCTTGGAGGAGAAATCTTTGTTAGATATACATATGTTCTTTTTACTGTCAGTGTCAAAGCAAAAAGGCTTTAAAGTTTGCTTAGGGAAAATATTGTCCAGATTCAGATTTGCTGTTAGCAATAAAATAATGCTACTCTTCCTCAGAAAAATCAGATTAATTTTGTTTGCAAAAGGGCCATTCATATAACAAATGCAAGTCTTTTACAGCCAACTGATGCTATTTAAAATTAATGTTAGAAATGGTCCAGCCCCCTACTGCTTATTGCATATTGATTTATGTCTAAATCCTCCCCCTGAAAACTGTCTGCTTCCATTGGTGCCGCTGTGAGGAACAGCTGCCAAAAAGTGCTGCCACCAGACATAGTGAAACTTTCATGAAGTGCTGCGGGAGAGGCAGCACACTGAGTCAAGAGGAGTGTAGCATAATGACCTGTGGGATCTTGGCAGGGAAACAGTATGGAATTGAGTGATTTTTTTTTAAATGGGAGGGGGAGATTATAGAATTCTTCAAGTGCTTGCTCATGTCTATTCCATTTTAAGTGTGTGCACGCCCACGTGCATAGTGGCTAGAGATTTTTTGCCTTAGCGATATCCTTAGCACACCATGGAGTGCCACACTCGTGCTATTAGGTGATGCTGGCCCTATGCCTTATCATTTCCTTCTTACCGCCCATGACAGTTGGTCGAAGTGCCTCGTCTTGCATTGCAAGAGCGTTAGGGGTTCTTTACAACCTTTTTTTCTATCTTCTTTGTATATAGTTCGTAGGTACTTAGTTAGACCATCAAGTTAAGTATTAGGTTAGTTGAGTAGTTAAGAGTCGCAGCTGGGACTTTGCCCTGGAGCAGGGCATGGCCTGCTCTCCCAGCTTCAAACCATGCTCCTTGTGCAGCAGGCCGATGCCTGTTAGCATCCCCCATGATAGCTGTGTGATCTGCTTGGGGGAGTCCCATAAAAAAGACAAGTGCAGGATCTGCACAAACTGCTCTCTCTGTGTGCCTTTAAAAATCTCTATTTAAATTGGTTATGATAATTTAATATAGAGAGAGCCATATGTGTGCAATTCTTCTACCATGGTTGCTATTTAAAATATCAGTAGTTACCACACATTGTGATATCTGAGAAATTAGACAGAATTTTTTCCCAAACTCCTCATTTGTTATTGTTAGAGTCCTGCTCAAAGATGTGTGATCTGTGTAAAATCTTTTAAAGGAAAGTGGAAATTTTGTTCAGAATATAATTTCTGAATGCAGTGAGCCCTGAAGCTAGCTTCCTTTTTTTCTATACCATGATGAAACTTTCACCATATTGTACTTTCAGTTGTGTCACAGGTCCAAGGGGAAGCCTCGGGCAGCAATGGGAAAAGGACACCTTCATATTATTTTCTTTCAACTGGTGAATCATTTTTCTGACTAGGCAGAAATTAACTCAAGAAAAGTTGTATTGTTATGTTCTTCAGAGACAGAATGACAAAACAGCCTTCTCTTTAAGTGATGATGGGAGTAGCCCAGTGGCGGATTAATGATTTTACCGTCCTTAGGCCCTGAAATAATTGCGGCCCCCGGCCCCGTATGAACTTGTTTTAGTTTTTTTACAAATTCGTTTGAACTAAAATGAATCTAAATATCATTAAAATAATTGAACATTTACAAGTTTTATTATAAATAAAATTACAAGTACAGCGACCCCTATCTTGAACGCTTGTCTGTATAGTGCAATTTCACTTATAGCGCGGGACTGCGCATGGATCCAAAATTGAGAGCCGCTTAATTTCTTCCTTCTGGTCATATTATTAATGTTTAGGATTCTCGTGAGTATGTTTACTATATGGTGTTGGGCTGTCGTTGGTGGCTTCAATATGCACTGTGACTGGTAGAATCACGGCGTCACTAATGCTGCAATTACAAAAATGCTGCTATTATAAATTTGCCGTCCCTGCAAATTTGCCACCCTAGACCTAGGCCTTGTAGTCCTAGGCGATAATACGCTGCCGGAGTAGCCTTGTATACTGAAACATCTTCAATGTGAGGAAATAACTTGTTAAAGCTGTGTGTGTTCGTTGATTTTTTCGTCCAGATAGCTGGCACAAAATAATTCACAGAACAAAGAACTATCATGTTACATACAGACCAAGGCCTCCATGTGCCAGAATGTTAAAGCCATGGGTGGTTATGTTATGCTATACAAAGCACACAAGATTTTTTTATAAGGGAGACGGCAAAACGCCGCATTGAGAATACTGCATTTAAAAAATTGCTCGGCTTTCTCTGAAAGTGTAACATTTTATTAAAATAGTGAAACAATGCCTATTGTTTAACAGTGAGGGAACAGTTATTGCTTCTGTATCAGAATTACCTTTGGGGGAGAAATACTTAAGAGTCCTGATGACCTTAACAATTCTGTTGACACTGATGTGTTATAAAATTATCTAAATTATATGAAAGTGTTAAAATAATCAGGAGTTGAAGTCACAAGACCAGTAGTGTTGGCAGTTCTTTAAGAATAGAAGACTAGATAATGGAGTTTGAGTAATCTAGGTTTCTAGTGTTCTTCTGTGTGAGTGGCTGGAGGTCACAGAAAATTAGCTCAGTGTGTATCAAGCTCATTTGAACTAGAACTCACTTTAGCTCCAATACAACCACTAGACTCACCGTTCTTTACTTCTGCATTTAAGAGAAAGGGGATACCCACTGTTTTCTGAGAAGAGAGTAATATCACTGTTGCTTTTTAATAGTTAAGAGAAAATATTCATTCCATCTTGCAGATTAATCTTGTCCATGGAGGGAGGCCGGGAATTTAATGTCTAGAAGTCCAAAATATTTTTTTCAGAATCTACAAACTTGATAGTTGTGATGCAGGAGATAAAACAGGATATGATATTTTATGATTCCAAATTTGTATGAGTTATATTTATTTTAAAACTAATTTATTATGGAAATGCAAGGTGAATCGTACTTCAGTATTAGTAAATTCTGAAGTCCCTCTTATGGCCTTTAGATAGATAGATTAAAATCATAGTACATACTCATATCCTATACCTGTCCCTTTAGTTTCTTGTCTCCTTCAAGAGTTCCATGCTTAATGATTAAACCAGTAGTTTTGTCTATTTGTGCAGACAAATTGATTTTCTATATCTTCTCATGTTAAGATTCAGAGTTAGGAAGTTGTAATTTATAATTTTTAGTCATTTCAAGGATTTTTTTTTTGGACTGGCAACATGAGACCTCCAGCGCATATCCCTCAAATTTCAAGTTCTCCATGATCACTTAGCTTCCCCTCCCCCCAAAATGTAGATAGGTGCATCATTCTGTTCCATAGTGGGATTTGGTGGTCTAGCTGGTACCAACTAATACCCAATCTTGTGCTTTATGGACATTGATCTGTAAGCATTCACAATCATTTTCTTCCAAGTTATCAATGACTCATTTCATTTTTGACGGAGTGCCACTCTCCTACCTCTTTTGGCCACTCAGTCCTTCCTAAATAGGTTATAACCATTGATTTTAACATTCCAACCATGGGAATCATCTCACCAGGTTTCACTAATACCAACTAGATCAAACTTGTGCATTGGTGTATAGACAGTTAAAGAATTTCTTCTCTTCATGTCCTTTGGTTTCTTGATTAATTTTGTTCTCGGCCTCTCGATTTTGTATTGGCTGAGTGTTCGTATCTTCCCTCTTTTTTTACCTTTTCTTTTGTTATTCGTTTAACGCCCTCCTGATTATTCTAGCCAGCCTGTCCCTAGAAGATTGATCCCATTCTACACAGGTGGAGGCAGTCCAAACTATATAGCCCACAAAACTCTCCACCCTACCCCACATATGTAGCCAGTGGTTCACTACCAGCATCTTTTGCCTTCTGTCTTCCTCTGCTCGTGAGAGAAGAAGGGTATCATAGAAGAGTGCATGGAGGTTCTCCTTCATCACACTTCCAAATTCCCTGGAGTCATCTGCTGTCTGTGAGATAGCCCATGATACAGTGTCACTAGTGCCGATATGAACCATCACTAATGGATCCTTACCCCATCAACTTCAGAAGTTCGTCCTATCTTAGAGTGATGTCTCGTGTGTTGGCTCCAGGAAGGCAGCACACAGTCATAGTGTCTGCCTCTCCCTTGCAGAATGTTCTTTCAATTCTTTTGACTATTAAATTGTGAACATGGGTCAGCCATCTTCCTTGGATGGTTGCAGAACTCTTTGTGGACAAGATTGATTTTTCTTAATGTTTGGATTGAGCTCCAGACTTCTGTCTATTCCCTTGGATCAGCTAGATCTTGAGAAGTATCTTCCACAGGATCTGATATCACTTGGAGAAATTCCATGCACATAGAAGTTTCCCAGTCCTCTTCTCATTGGTGGCCACAACCCACCCATCCTCACCTATCTCCAGCTGTGTAGAATGCTGCCATGACCTCCTGCCTCTAGTGGTTATGAACTGCTGGGCCTCCTCCCTGACTTCCTGCCTCTCCAAATACTTGGACCTGGGATACTGATGTTTCCTGAACCTGCCTGCATAGGAACTCCTCTACTTTAAAAAAAACTATAAAAATTTAAAGATTTCCTTAAAAATCTCTCAGAAGTTTAGAAGCAATTAATGTTAATTTATTGTGTTCAAACACTGCAGTGTTTAATCACATTTATTTTTCTATTCATTAACACGTGGCATTTAACTTTTGGTAATAGAATTGTCCCTTCCCAAAGAGGCCTTCAATGTAAATGTTAGTCTATATATCGGTAAGAAATACTGATTTAGTATTGCTGTCCTCAGAAAGTTAGAAGTTCACCAGTTGATAACATAAAAATGTGTGCCTAAGTCTTCAACTGCCAGAAGCTGGGACTGGATAACAGGATGGATCACTTGAAATTACCCTATTGTGTTCATTCCCTACAGCTCTGATACTGGCCACTGTCAGAGACAGGATACTGGGCTAGATGGACCATTGGTCTGACCCAGTACAGCCATTCTTATGTTCTAACAACAGTCCTTAATTATTTTTCAGAAAGAATAAAAATAAGTTTAAATTGCAGAATTTCTTATCTAAATGCACTTTGTTTCACTGTTTCCCTGAAAAAAATGCAGCATGTACAGATGGCAGGATGGTGATACAAGAGTGGGGTGGACAGACAAGACTTCAGACCAACAAAAGGTTTGCTTTGAAAGCAAACTTAGAAATATTGAACAAGTAGACCTGATGTTCAGGTTCAACCTCTCCAATTCAGTTCCACGTTCCACAATGTATAGGCCTCTGTGATATCCTCGTAACAAACAGACCGTTCTGCATTCCTTAGACTTGCAACAGAAATGCACTGCTGCTATAAGGCTCTAGATACCCAAATACAGACTTCCCTTCTCTTCCCTGACCCCTCAGTCTCCTGACTCTCTGTGTTCAAAGGTCCATATCGCTATTCTCTTGACTCCAATATGCAGCCCACCCCACATCCAAACAAGTGGAGAATACTTGTACTCACCCACAGGTCCAGAAACCAATTGTTGCTATACATTGGTTTCTCTTCCCATCTCACAGGCAGAATGCCCATTCCCCAGCCCATCCATGCACATATCTACCATCCCACAAAACTGTTAAGTAACAGTACTGAATTCCGCACTCAGGAAGCAGAAATAAGCTTAATCTTGGATTCATTGCACCCCTAATTCACTTTCTGTGTGATGACAGCAAGTATTTTGGAGACCTTGTATCGTGTGCTTTACAAATAGAAGCAGAGAGGTGCTTTTAAGGCCCTTGCCTTTTATACTTTAAAAAACCCAACAAAGAACAGATTCTTCAACATGAAGTGCCACATGTTCGAAAAATTCTATTTACCAAAATTGCTAATCCCATAGTGATGCCAGTGTTTTAAAAAGCTTGAAAATAACTCCTCTTCCCAGTATTTTCTTAGTTTGGCAAATCTTGATTTTTTTTTTTTCAAAATTTAATTCCTCATTGATATACAATGTGTGTGCACACATGCATGTCGTCAGCTTATATAGTGTTTGACCCTGTACAAAGATGACTGGACATTTACATGAGCTCCTGATCATCTGAGCAGCTTTGCTGTTCCCCCTTTTTCCCCCTTAGAGGTCTTGCACAGCAGATAGGCTTACCCTTGGGACAGATTAGGCCTCAAGGAGTCCAGAAACTACTGGGTATTTTTATTTAATAAAATGAATTGCTAGAATTGCTATTTTAAACTAAAAACAAATAAATAAAACCATTGAGCTGTATTCTGCATGTGCTTCCTGAGTGGACTTCAGTGGAAGACCCACATGCTGAGTGCTTTACAGGTTCACTTTCTAGAAATCCAGAATTAAAGTTCCCATGTCAACCATTACACTCTGTCCTTATGCACATTTGTAACAATGGATGAATTAAATTAATAGGTTGATGAAATCTTTGAAATTCATCAGCTTCATGAATCCATTATTGCACACCTTCATATTCATGGAAGCAAACACACTTCTATCACCTGCATGATTTCAGCGGCAAGAGAGCTCACCATTTAGTGAACCTGTAGTGAGCAATTTTCAGTTGAACTGTGCTGAAAGTTTGGAAATATTCATTAACTTTTAAAAACTATTGCAGAACTTTGAAGGAGACTTCCACCAGCTAATATATATATACACTTCTAATGACAGATATCCCATTGAAATTGTAGGGGGAATTGGTCGAGGAGTTTCACAGTGTAACCAAATTGGAAAGAAATTAAAAAAAGGTGCTATAGAAGCAACTGATGATCCGAATGGAGAACTGGGCATTTTAGAAGTTGTATATGAGCTGTCTGCTGTAAGAAGCCAGGAATTTGCGAGGCGTTCATATTTCTCATGTTTTACAAAAATATACTTGAATGTGATGCATAAATTGAAATGCTACTGGCACACTTTCACAGCCAGTAATTGCAAAATTATGAATGAAGTGGTATATATCATAGTTATGCATGAGGTCTTTCGCAAGTCTGTAAGATACTGATTGAGAAAGAAAGACCCAGTTTCTTCAGAACTTATTCCTACTTTTTCCAGTCTGCAGCAGGCAGAAGAGTTACCTGTGTCCACTCATTTAGAGCTCTGCTCTATACGTCCAATTCAGTCATACTTGAGTGATAGACTTCTTGCTGGAACCAACCGGGAAAACTTTTGCCCATAATATGGGTGAAATTTATTCCATATAGAGGGTCAGTGTAAGGACTATGTAACACTTGATATCCCACCTAAGACATATTTTCAAGACTTAATGGCGTGTAGGTCTTATGCTGGCCCGTTATGAATACAATTTACAAACATCATGTTCAGTTGTAAGTCAAAATTGTAAACGTTATGCAGTTAATTCTTCGCAGTTCTGCAGTCACTACTTTAACTGTTCCACAAATAGATGTTTTAGTGTAATGCAATTCTGCATGCTGTTTCAGTCAGGCATGTTAAAATTGCAGTGGAGCTGATAGATTCAAGTTACACTAGTTGTTTTCCCCGGCTCACTAATATTTTTCAAGAAATCATTATGAAGGCTTAAAGTACACACAGTACAGTTCAGATCAGAATTTGCTTCACAGCTTTCTTGGATTGGTTGGGCCCGTTCCTGCCAAATTCATGAATACCATAAGAAATACCTACCATGAATCTGATATTGTCATGCAGTTAAGTACTGGATTGTAGATTTCTTTTCTTTTACAAAAATATTCATGGAGATTTTGAGAATAATTTTAACCATTTCAAAAATAAGTAATATTTCACTATTTTCAGGAAAACATTCATTTCACCCATGTGCTCTGTTATATGAATTTTACTATATGTTCATATAATATTGAGTAATGTGATGTATTTGTTTGCCCCCTGCAAATTGAGTATTTTATGGTTCCTGTTTCTTTTCCAGGATAACATACAATTCTAGCCCTGTTTGAGTATTGTAGATATATCTCTTTGTTGATTTTTTGCTTTTAAAACTCTGAATGCTGTTGTCTTTTTTTCCAGCCATATATTCTACTCACACAATATAAACTGCTTCAAAAGAATCAGAGTGCAGTAGAGGCTATTTTAAATGAGACACAGAAATGGCTTTTTAAACATTAAAACACACAATATGTTGCTTGGAAATCTAAATGCTTTTAATTCCATACTAACACTTGACTAACATTCATTAAGAAGTGTTAAATTGTAGTGGTACTGCTGTTGACAGTGGTTTCAAAGAGCAAATCTGCAGTAGGTGTAGATAGCGGCAATACTTCCAAAGAAACAGCTGCTTAATAAGACATTTGTCACTAGATGAGAAACTTATTTAGTCTTGTTTAGGCCAGGGAGCTTTTTCATGCATCCAGCTATTCTTATGTGACAAGTGACCTTTTTTTACAAGGACAGTAGTCCTTTTCAGCAGTGTGCTTTCTTATTAAAGGTTTTGTGGTACAAAAACAATAAAATAATATTTTTGTGAACATCAATTGCTGCTGCTTTGCTATTTTGGAGATGTTTTAAGAATTCCTTTGTATTGTGACCCTTTTTCTACTACAGATTATGTCCTGCCTCTCCTTCCCCCGTCTGCTCCCCCTCCCCCGATGGCTGCAAGAGAAAATAATAATAATTTTAGAGGGTTTTAGAAGTTGATAACTTTTTGTCATTCATTCTCAAGTCTACAAGTCATCTTATATAAAAATTAAAAATAAATGCTAATTTAATACAGTTTCATTCACCACATGAAACACACACACACACACACACACACGTTTTGAAAAGTTTATATAAGAATCTGAACTTCTTCAGAAAACACCCACACATTCGTGGTTAGAGTAAATACATCTGCAATTTTAAACTCCTATCTAAAACTCTGGGATATTTGAATGAGCTGATGGAGCTAAATCTTCCAGCTCCTCAGAGTTCAGTTTCTGTTATTTCAGTAGAGGCTGATTGACTAATTTACTGCATATGGTGTTAAAATTTCATCATATGTAGGCTTGGGAAATATTAGATTGTTATCGATAAACATCAGTAAAAATTGATTTTACTGTACATGCACACATAGACAACATTTCCATTACTGATTATCAAAATTTGCAGATAGGCAAAGTAATACAAATACTATGCTAATTCTAGAGTTTGATTTAAGGATATTTACTTTGTATATTTTGATTTTTGATTATGACAATTTGTGTTGTAATGGTTAAACTTTTTTAATCTTAATGTCAACTGTTAGTGCATAATTTTTTCTGACTCCATAGTTTTCCGTAGCTATGAAAATTTAGATTAATAAAAATAAAAAATGCTTAAAACCCATAATTTTGCACAACTGTGGAAATTTTAAATTGATAAATATTGAAAAAGGCTTGAAAATAAACATCAGTATTATTTGTCAAAATTCTAAACAATTCCCCCCCACCCGCCCCAAATTCTGCCAGGCCTACTCATGTCATTTTAAATTGTATACTATAGCTATTTAAAAATGTAATAAATATATATATTTTAAAATGGATGTCTAGAACTCTGGGAGTGAAATCCTGGTCCTAATGAAGTCAATATTAAAACTCTCATTGACTTTAATGGGGCAGGATTTCACCTGAGGGGCCAAAGACTCTCTCCCAGCAAACATTTGTGTATATATTTAAAGTTAAACACACGCATATTGCCAATGCAGTCAATAAGACTACTCATATTCTTAAAGTTAAGCAGATGCTTAAGTATTTGCAGGATTGAGGCCTTAGACTTTTTGTAGAAACACTTAAAAGGTATATGGATCAATATTCAAAAGCTAACAGTTTTTGAACAGAGTGATTTTTTTTTAAATGTGTGATTAGGGGTGATTGGAGTAGTGTTTTTGATAAAATTTTCTAATTACCATGAGCCATGCATTAATACATATATTTTCCACCAAAAATGTGCGTGAGGCATAAACCTGTAAAGATATAGTCTGTGTATTTTGTGGTCAGAGCTATGAATTGGGTGATGATGTTGGTCATTCATAGGGAGAGGAGCCTGGTTAACAAGTTCTGGGGGCTGATGCTACTTGACAACATTGCTCCATTTTTCGTAGATAATTCCTGCCCCAGCAAGAAATAGCATTAGGTGCTGGATAAGTTGTAATATGAGATCATATTAATTCTATTTTTGCATAGTTGATGTTTGCTTGCTTACACCTAGAAATGAAAAATGGCCTGAATGTAACTAAGTGCTTCTAAGTAAACAGATGTCCATGTCTAAATAAAGCTACAGAAAATGGGATACCATCAGTAGCAGGTAGGCTGTACTGCTTTAACAATGTGAGTTTGAGGGAAGCTACTTAAAATTCATCCATTTACACTTAATTGTTAGAGCTGTCTCAGTTACTTGAATGGAATCAGTTGTCCACAGACTGTGATAGTACAGTGAAGCTAGGTATACTAACTGCTTCTCCTGTTTCTTCTTCATGTAATAAATGATGGATTAAAAGAAATTTTGTATGGGTAGTTTTGTGGCACAGCATTATTCCAATAGCATTAGCAGTCAGAAGAATCTAATTAGGAGTGGACTCTGTTTTCTAGGCTTCAGGCCAGCAGAGACTGGGCATTTTGAGGAGATGATGTGCCTGGTGTCTGAGAGCATGGAGTGTGATGGGTTGCATTACTCACATAACTCCTTTTGCATGGATGGCTGACATGAAAAGGAATAGGGAAAAAGAATATTGTTGGTAAAAATGATTCTCAGCTATGTGTGTAAAATGAAATTGCTTAATTTGTCTGTATCCATAAAAGTTAGTTTGCAGCAGTTTAATTGATGGTTTATGCTAAAGCAATTAATAGTTAAAAACTTAGATTGGTTTCCTCCTTCTTTTACCCCTTTGCAGAATCCTACTATGCTATTATGTTTGTATTGAGAGACGTGCTGTTTGTTTTGAAAATCCCATACTGTAATTTCTCTTCTGGGTACATCCTAAGGTGGGTGCAACTCATTGACCCAGAAAGTTTGCGATGGCTGCTATTGGACACTTCAAGCAAACTGTCTCTTTCCATTGGTTGAAATTGTGTCCCATCATGGATGAGAGAAGAAAATGTGATAGCATGTTGTTCATGTGTTGTATCAACTAGGCAAGGTACTAACAAATTTCAACAGGACTTTATTTTTACAGTGGAAACCTCTTTACCAAGCTGCTGCTGCACCTTTTGTAACTCTCACTCTGCCTCAACTCCTCCCCCCTCCTTCCTGTTTCCTGTTTTCCTGTCCTTTCAGACTCCCAACAGCCAGTGCTCCCAGGTCTAATAATTACAAGCAACATCTAAACACCACATCATGCAAAGTTAAAATATGCTGCTGTGTTAAAATATTTTAGGCTTCCCTGTTTCTTTTACTTGTGCATGCTTGTGCTTGCTCTCTTTTTACAAATTTGTTAGGGTGAGGCTTTTAGCATCATAGTGTTTAAACAAAATAGAACTTTAATCTTCAAAATAATTTTGGTTTTGGTGACATCTTGCTTTATCCTACCCACTTAAAATTTGGTGCAGCAGCATTGTTGCTCTAGTCTTTTATTCTGGAATTATTTCTTTATAATCATATTTACTAGATATGCATTATAGCAGTGGTAGGCAACCTGCATCCCTGCGGCCTGCCACTTCCTGCAGCTCCCACTGGCCAGGAATGGTGAGCCACGGCCACTGGAAGCTGCGGGGGGCCATGCCTGCGGATGGTCAATGCCAGCAAAACGTCTTGTGGCCTGCAATCAGATTACCCTGATGGGCCCCATGCGGCCCTCAGGCTGCCCACCACTGGATTATAGAATTACTGTATGAAACTCAATTGACAACTTTGATAAACTACACTAGGAATCAACTTTTATTTTGCAAAATCCCTCATTTATTTTTTACTAATATTTACAGCTGTGGCAGCACAAAGTTACCTCAAAAGAAGTGAAGCCACTAGATGTTAAATATAACTGCAGCAATTCATATTAATTTTACTGCATTATCCTCAGATAGGAATCATATAGCTATTTTATTTTGAGATCTAAGCACCTGTAAAGTGCTTTTCTGACACATGTAGGATTGAAGACAGTACATAAATGCTCTAAATAATCTGGGTCTTTATTTCTGCCTTTCAAAAAATCCCAACAAAACCCCTTAAAATTTACCTCTTTGTCTTGCTACTCCCTTTTAATCCAACATTTTGAAAATCCTACTCTTGTTTGTTGAATATCTCCACCTTTGGCAGAAGAAGAAAAAGTAATTGCCTTGTTAATATTAGCTATGCTATGACTTCACAGCACGGGAATAGATTCAGCTCTGCTGAGACATTTCTCCATGTAATTTTTCTATTCTTTCCTTCCTTTTTCACCCCCTGCAGAGCAGTTGCCTTAAACATCACATTAAAACCTGGAAAAATGGACTACTTGTACTGGTTTTAGGAGGCCACAGAAGATTGATCTGAAATGCATTTTTAATAATTATTTGAGAATAGCAAAGATTTTGTCTTAGCTTTGGAAGTGTCGTCGCCCCATATCCTTGAAATACTAGAGGACTGTGAGTTTTCTTCCTGGACAGCTGGTGTAATACTTATCTACTTAGATTCATAATGCACATATACATCCACTACTTTCTCACATCCTATTGTTTTAATTATGCCTTACTTAATGGTTACCTATTCAACCCTGTAGGGACAATCTTTTTTCCTCCTCAGTTAATATGTAATTTAAGCAAAAACTGAATTGAAAGCTAAATGCCAGATTATGACAGACCTTTTCACAGGTTCGCAGAGTGGGGACCATGAAATAGTCCTCCTTGCTCATGCGAACAGCCTGTTATGATTGCAATGCCTGTCTTCAGTGGAGCTAGGATCACCAGCTTTCTAATTGCACAAAACCAAACACCTTTGCCCTGCCCCCGTCCTGCTCCTTTTCTGAGGCGCCACCCTCCATTCACTCAGGGCCGGTGCAAGGATGTTTTGCGCCCTAGGCGAAACTTCCACCTTACGCCTTCCCTGCGCCCCCACCCTGAGATGCCCCCTTGCCCCCGCAGCAACTCCCCTCCTCCGCCTTGAGGCGCCCCCCACAGCAGCTCCCCACCCTGCTCCAGCTCACCCCTGCTCCGCGTATGAGCATCCCGGCACTCCGTCGCTGCTTCACTTCTCCCGCCTCCCATGCTTGCGGCCCCTAAGCTGATCGGTGCTGCAAGCCTGGGAGGTGGGAGAAGTGAAGCAGCCACGGCATGCTTGAGGGGGAGGCGGAGCAGGGGTGAGCTGGGACGGGGAGTTCCCCTGTGTGCCGCCCCTCCCCTGACTTGCTGCAGGCGACCCTCCACGCACTCCCCTGTCCCACCTCCCTCCGCTTAAATGCCAGCGGCAACTGGGGTAGCTGAAAATCTGTCCGCCACGGTCGCTGCCGAAGAAAATGGTGCCCCCCAAATCCCAGTGTCCTAGGCGACTGCCTAGGTCGCCTAAATGGTTGCACCGGCCCTGCATTCACTCCAGCCCCCCTTCCTTCGTCTCTCACTCTCCCCCATTCTCATTTTCACTGGGCTGGGGCAGGGGGCTGGGATGCGGGAGGGGGTGTGGGCTCCAGGGTGGAGCCAGAAATGAGGGGTTCAGGGTGCAGGAGCGGTATTCAGGTTGGAGTGGGGAGTTGGGGTGTGGGAGGGAGTGCAGGATGTGGGCTCCAGGAGGGTCTCAGGACTGGGACGGGGTTGGGATGCGGGAGGGGGTTTGTGGTGCAGACTCTGGGAGGTGGTTTTTGTGTGGAGGCAGGACTCAGGGCTGGGGCAAGGGGTTGGGGTGCAGGAGGTGGTGTGTAATCTGGGTCAGGGGATTTGGGGTGCAGGCTCTGGGAAGGAGTTTGGGTGTGGGAGGGGGTTCTGACCTGGAGCAGAGGGTTGGGATGCAGGTGAGGGTTCAGGCTACAGCTAGGTGGCACTTACCTCAGGCAGCTCCTGGTCGGTGAGGCTCAGGGATGCTCCCTGCCTGCGCTGGTTTCATGATGCTCCTGGAAGTGGCCACCATATCTGGCCCCTTGGTGGATGCAGGGCCAGGCAGCTCTGTGCGGTGCACGCTGCCTGCCCCCACAGGAACTGCCCTAACAGTTCCCATTGACCACGGTTCCCTGCCAATGGGTGCTGCGGAGGTGGCACTTGAGGCGGGGGCAGTGTGTGGAGCTTTCCGGATCACACTTGCACCTAGAGGCCACAGGCACTTGCCGGTTGCTTCCAGGAGCTATGTGGAGCCAGGGCAGGCAGGGAGTCTGTCTCAGCCTCATTCTGTCACCGACCGGACTTTTAACAGCCCAGTCAGTGGTGCTGACCAGAACCGCCAGGGTCCCTTTTCAACCGGGCATTCCAGTTGAAAACCGGACACCTGGTAACCCTGAGTGGAGCATAAGGAACAGCACCCCAAAGGAGGGGGGCAGGATGATGGCCTATGGATAAGTTGACTGTAATGATTTGAGCTGGTTGCATCATCCCAAAGAACTGTGCCAGCTGTGTTCAGTCCCCAAGTACAAAAAACAGTGTTTACACACACACTCCCCTCTGCCGTGTGATAGGCTAAGGCATGCTGTCTCACTCACCTTGTTATGGTGTTGTTTATTTACAGTATTGCCAACTCCAAGCATTAAAAAATGAGATAAGTGCCCAAAATTAGAGTGGCTTAAACATAGTGAAGTTTTTTTATACTTTGGGTTCTTTTTATTTACTATCCTGTTCTTGGGTATTCGTGGTTCTCATTTCTGTGCTTTGCTCTGTGAACACAAGAAATTAGAACTTTTTTTTTTTTAAGAAAAACTGAGATTCTTTGTAATCCCAAGACTGCAGGAGCTGAGACTTTAAATAGACACCAAGTATTGTGAGACTTGTGATAAAATTCCAAGAGATAACAATATTGTTATTTATTTAACATTTATATTATGGTAGTGCTAAGAAGTCTCAAACAGGTCATGGTCCCAATATGCAAGGCATTGTGCAGACATACAATAAATGGCAGTTTTCTACCAGAGCATTAAAAATAATTGGCAAATTTTGAGAATAGGGTTATATCTAACATGCTGAAATGCCAGTTGTTTTGTATAGTTGCATATTTTTTGCTAAGGAGCACGGTGAGGTTTAAAAGTTTCCCTTGCTTCCAAGATGCACATATCCAGGAAAGTAGGTCTTTGGAGGGGCAGCCTGTTTTTGAAAGCACTCAAGGAGAATAATTTTTAAACTTGGAAATAAGATATTTTTACATCTAAATATGAGCCATATCTGCTTAAAAATAACACTGAAAGTTAGAAATAAACATTCTTAACACACTAGAAATCCTACTCATAATGAAGTCACTTTTTTTCTGTGAATACTTAAGAGTACTTTGTTTTTCTCCCTCTTTGCTTTAAGTTAATATTTGCATTTAAAGGAAATTTTAAAGAATGCCTTTGAGCAATACATCTTCTGGTTTCAAACCTTCCATTTAAAATCTTTTATGTAATTTAATAATTAACTTCTGCTTGGCTATAGTCCGGCTAGTGAAATAATAATTGTGACTAAAAAGTTTTTGGGAAGTCAGTAGTTGTCATAAAGTAAAAATGAGTATTTTACTCATGAAGGTCCTTTGGATTCCAAAACAAAGACACATGGCATGATTTTAATATAATTTACATCAGCATAAATTGAGAGCAACTCCTTTATAGAACAAGTAAACATAAGAATCAGGCACATGGTATCTAATTAAATTTTCCCCTTTATTCTGCAGCATTAGTAATGGGATATGACATACACTGGTTTAGATTGTATCCTGGGTTTCTCAGCTTTTTTGATACCAGGGAGAGGCTTGAACCATGTCCAGGAGATATGAGGGGCCAGCACTGGTCCACAGACTGGTCATTGAGAAACATTGATCTAAACTAGTGAGTAGCTGTGCTACTCCTGCCCTCTATGCTGGGGTGCACTTTACACTGCTTTGGTGCTTTAACCTCCAGTCAGAACTGCTCACAAACAGTGTCACTCCCCTCTTGGTATATGTGCACCTGCAGCCTGCTAGTCATGCCTAGGCTTTTACCAGCCTGAATTATACTGCAGCACACTTCCAGTCCCAGATTTCCCTCCCCAAAATGTACGTCTTATACTGCCCAGCCCTCTCCTGGACAATACAAGCTGACATAAAGTCAGTCATTTTATTAACAGAAATGATATGCACAAAACCTGTTACGCCAAATGGAGTTTCCCAAACACTTCAATTCAAATACACTGGTTTAGACAAAACTATGAAACAAGTTTAACTACAGAGATTTTAAGTCAGAAGAAGTAATGAGGCATAAAAGTCAGAAATGATTACAAGAAAAGTAAAGATAAAACACAACTGATGCCTAACTTAACAAACGATGTTAAATTCAAAGTAGAATTTTTCTCACCTCATGATCTCAACAGTCTTACTGTCCAGACTACTTAGAGCAGAATCTCTGCTTCTGTTTAATGGCTGCTTTGTTTATTCTTTCTGGTGCAGTGAAGTGATGGAGAGGGAGATGAGGAGGGGTGCCTTGGGGTGTTTCCCCTTTCTTTCTATAGCCCTCTTTCCCCCTTCGAGAAGCATTTCCAGCTGGAATTATGGTGACAGACAGTCTCTGTGGATGGGAACCACATGCTGTTTCTTCGCTAAAATGTAGATTTTTTTTTTTTTTTGCCCATGCCCTCTTTCCTGCCAAAGGGGCCATATAGCAGGTAATGGCCCAATGACCTTGTTTACACCAGGCTGAGGCATCAGTTTGCCACCCTTTGTCTCCGAGAAACTGGTTTGGCCACTCCTCAGACTTGGAACGTGTTTTAGAAACACCCTACAGTGGGATCTTTTAACTTCACAGACACCAAAGGACAATAATGATCATCAAATTATGATATTTCAGATGATTCTTCACAAGGCATATCATGTACGAAAATTATTAAAATAGTGGACACAGGTATATTCTGTTGTATGAGACTAAAACCTCTTTTCTATTTTACTCCATTATTTATTTGGAATAATACGTTATGTTGCTCTAACCTCCAAAAACCCTGATTCTATAGTTTTGTTTGGGACTTATTATGAAAAGGGTAGATTGTTGTTTATCCTTTCCCTATACACTTTTGCAAGCAATTTGTACATACTAATACACCTCTACCCCTCTATAACATGGTCGTGGGGAGACAAATCCCTACCTCATTATAGCTGAAATCCCATTATATCGGGGTAGGGGCAGCAGGGCTCCAGCGGTGATTTAAAGGGCTTCTGGAGCCCTGCTGCTGTTGCGCTATACGCGAATCGATGTTATATCGGGTTGCATTATAGTGGAGTAGAGGTGTACAACATATTTTACTTATATGTTGCTGTTTTTAAAGACCCTGATTCAATAAAAACCTATTGTGATTTCAGTGCAGAAGAACTATGAAAGTTATGAAAAACTGTATTTTGAGTGGAGGCTTTCACAGTAAAGAAACCAGATATTTTTTACTGAGTTCAGTTTTTAAGAACTTTTACGGTTTAATATTACACACCAATTTGAAGAGATGTTGTAAGGTGCTTGTATTCATTTAAATAAAATGAACGTAAAAGGAAGTACAAGGCTTTCATTTGCAATTGTATTAGTATGGCTGCATACGTCAAGATTCATTAGCCAAATGTGATGTTAATGGAACAGCTTTTTAAATTAAAGTAATAACACACTTCAATAAATACAAGATACCAAGGCTGCCATTAATAAAACCTTCACCAATGACTTAGTTATCACTGTTATTCCTTATTCTGAAGATTTGGGATGCAGTGCCCCAAAGGAAGTACAAATGGCATATTATATTTTACTTTTGTAAATATTTTTCATATAAAATGTGTGTTTAGTAGCTTGTACAATTTATGAACGCCACCTTTTGGAATGGCTACTCAGGTTTCACTTTAATCTCTTTCTTTAGGAAGCATTTTACGTACCCTTTTCATATTTTCATTATATACGCATGCAGTATTCTAAAATCATCTGTTATTCATTTCAGGGCTTACTGCAATTATTTTCATGACGTTTAATTTTCTACCACCCTGAGAGTTGCTGGGCTGATTTTCAGAGATATAGTCTTCCTCCTCCCACCTCCATTTTACTTTTTATCTTGGATTTTAACACATAATGGATAACAGTATTGTTATAAATCACACTGTCTGTTTTCTTCCCTACTCTCACACTTTGGTTTGTCTTATTGGAGTGAATGATGCTTAAAAAGTGTTGATGAAAAAACGAAAAATTAGGTGATCTGACCCAACTGAGTAAGATAGGTGATTAGGCTGAAATAGTCTTAAAGCAGCTCTAACATAATTAGCTTCTACTTGTAGTACATAGTGTAACACCATAGTCTTAATGATCTTACAACTTTATAGATGGTTGTGTTGTCACACTAACAGAGTTGTTGAGGAAATTATTCCTATTACTAAATTATATATATGTATTCTTGTTCTATACACCACTTTTCACAAAGCTTTGCTGTGGTTAATGCAAATAATATCCAACTTTGAGTTAATGTCCAAGCGTGTGTGTGGCTTTTAGAGAAAGTAAGAGTAGTGATGACAACCTTTTTTCACAATGTTGTTTTTTTTTAATATATCTTTTTTGTTTGAAGGAGCAATTCTCATAATCTGCTATAAAGATGGGATTTCTTGTTTGCCAGCAGTATTGTGTAATTCTGGTGGGCTTGTGTTTTTTAGGGAGAGTGATTAAGAGAAAAGCTGAGAAAGCAGGGTGTTGCAGGGTAGGTATCTGTGTCAGGAGCTGTGATGAGGTCCTCAGGGTGCAACCTGGACTGTGGAACAACTGAGTCCCTATTTCCCACCGACCTGAGTTGTCTCTCACACTGTGATAATGCTGATGTCAAGCTACAAACCCCTGATAGGTAAGTATTGCACTTACACAACCATCCACAGACAGGGAAACACCCAACTGAGTTACATGAATGCTTTCCCAGCCACTCGTGAACCAATAATGAAGAAGCTCCAGCCAATTCCCCTCAGCTCACCAGTCTTGCACCCCAGAACTGAACCCTCCTGCATTGGTCAGTAGCCTGACCAGTACAAGTTCATTACCCAGTTTGCCACTTCTACAAAAGAAAGTGGGTATGCACCAGCCTTTGTAACCTAAGCAAATTTCCCAAGCACTTCAACCAAAACGCACTGTTTTGGATACAAATATATAACAGGTTTATTAACTATGGAAAGATAGATTTTGAATGATAAGCAGTAGGCATAGAGATCAGAATTGGTTACTTAAGAAACAAAAATAAATTCATAGCCTAAGTTTTACAAATTGAACAGAATTTTAATCAAGCAGTGTCTCACCCTGAGAGATGGTACAAACAGGTCACAGAACCTCAATACGCAGGTCCAGTCCAGGACCACACTCCCCCATTTGAAGTCTTTCTTCTCTAGACATGTTTCCAGATGTTGAGTTGTGGGGGAGGAGTGAGGCCAAGTGAGGATGCCACTTCACCTTTTTTATTACTTTCTTCCAGCTTGTTGGAAAGATCTTTTGCTGTGACATGGGATCGAGCAGTCCCCACTGTCTACATGACCCCTCTGAGAAGTCTTCATTGTATACAGTTTCTGGAATAGTGGATTCTTTCCTTCATGGAGGTTGATGAGCCATTAACTGCTGTCTAGCTACTCCATTGTTTTACCTGAAAGTCTGGTTGTGGGTGTTCCCAACCTCACAACATTTTTCAGTAACACACACACAGCACAACTTCATAACTCCACATACTATGATAGCACATACAGTCCAACAGGGTATTAATGTTCAACAGATCAAGACTTTTAACATGATACCTCACAAGGCATACTTTGTACCAAGCATATCATAATTATATGACAGTGGTGAATATTGGGGTTCCAGGTTGCTACTATGAAGTACAGAGTGTCACAGGGGGACTCGAGTTGTGAGGGAATTAAAGTAGGGATTTGGCAGCCCAAGTGGCCTAATCTCCCACATTGTCATAGCAGCCCTGGCTCCCAGGGCAGCGTGGCCTAGTGGCCAGAATCAATGGAACTACCTCTTGATGCAGGGCAGTATGGCCCAATGGCTAGAGTCAACAGAACAACCCCTTGATGCAGGGCAGTATTGTCCAGTGGACAGAGTTGATAGCACTATCCCTTGATGCAGGGCAGTGTGTCCCAATGGACAGAGTCAGTAAGACCACCTTCCTGTGCAGAGCTGTGTGGCTTAGAGGCCAGAGGGGAATGGGCCACCACCCTGGGGTGGATGGCGCCCAGGGTAGGAGGACCCAGGCTTACCATACTCCACCAGGTCACAGTCCAGGGCCCTGTCTATGGCAGGTGTATCCAGCATGGGCTCAGTGGGGCTCCTCCTGAAATGTGCTGAGTCAAACCCTGGTTCCACAACTGGATCAATATGTAGTTCCCTTGGGTTACTTCCTACCCTTCCTTCTGTCTCTGGTAATCTTGAAGCTTCTATTGTCTCTCCTCCGTCGGTAGTGGCAGGCAGCTGGGGGGTTGGTTGGAGCCTCAGCCCAGCTGGCTTCTACATCTTGGAGCTCCAGCAATCTCTTTTGCAGGAGCCTGCAACACAAGCCACTCCCTTTGGCAGTCAGGCCAGACTGACTGAGCTGAGCTACACTTTCATACCTTGGCTCCAAATGGAGCATGCCCAGCAGGGGCGAAGCGGCATGGCCTTATAGGCCCACAGAATATGATTAACTCCTGCTGAACCAGGGCCAGGTAGGTATACCCTGTCACATGGGAGCTCAGACACATTGTTACTTTGTCATGTATCCCTCTTCCAATAACTACAGTGTATAGGAGACACCAACAACATTAAGGATGTGATTGTCTGCCCTGTTATGCTAGCTGTTTTAAGATTCCCACAAGCCAAGGTGAAATAAGTCAGTTAAGCTCTTTGAAAAAAATTTGACTAACAATGCAGTGGTTTTGACTTTTTATGATGAATGTTATGTAATGGAAAGCTACTAAAATTGAGGTTTTCTTCGTGAAATGAATACAGTTAACTGTGTTCTAAAATGTTAGGTTGGTGAGTGGTTTTGTAGGACTAATAGAGAGAGAGCCTTCTTTCAGAGAGTTTTTCTTACACACCTGGTAGTCTGATACCTGAGCAATCCAGAGCACTAGAGGAAATTTGATTGGCTTTTGTGAACAGGGAAGGGTAGACTTTCCATTCCATGCACACCAGGGATCATTGGCTAAAGTTGCAATAGAGGGTGTTTTTTCTCTTTTGATTTCTTATTGACTGATTTTCCTTGCTGTATATGGTGTGAACAGAACTTGAATCTGTAACTCATTAGTCTGGCAAAAGTCCATTGTTTTGCTACTATTCAGTCAATGATGTAAGCGCCTCAGAACAAATGTCCTTCTTTGCAAATCTTATTCTTGCCTTCACAATTTAAATTTTATATTCATCATTGAAAAACCACATGCTATACCAATATAGTGGGGGAAAAGGAGGAGGGAAAACATTTTATATGCACAGCTTATAAAAATTCTGGCAAAGCCTGTAAAATCATTATTTACAACCTTGGAACGCTACATACAGAGATGAATTAATAGTGGTTATATGTTGCATTTACAAAATCAGTAGAGAGTGCAGCATAGAAGATTTAAAACTATCTTGGCAGATAACACAGAAAACATTGAGTTAACAATTAACCTCTAAAAGATGTATCATGCATTACTGAATGTGAAATTACATGCACTATATCCCTCCTAGATCATTAAATTTATTATGTTAATAAACTCCTTAAAATCTTCATGCCTGATGTCATTGTCAGGACTTGAACTCCAAGTCTGTTCTGACCAACTGCTAAACCGGGGTGTGTGTGGGAGGAGGGGAAATAATGTTGCTCAGGACACACAGGTGAATGAAAAAGAGACACTGGAATAGATTTTTAAATGCCAGGCCACAACTTTATTAACATTACACTGGGTAGGAGTGATATAGACCTACCCATTTCACTTACCAGGCATTTAACTGAGTCCAGCTTGGTGGTACAAGGCTTCCACCATTTAAGCAATAACATGGGATAGACCCCTTGGCCTATCTCCCCAGGACTCAGCTCACTTCTGAGGTACAGAATATCAAGGGGATCACAGTCTGAAAAAACTTCAAGCCTGTCCTTACAGGCACAAGATCCACCAGCTTAAATCCTAGGTCTCATTTACCTCTGGGAACTAGCCCTTTTACTCTTCATCTGCACTGTCCACTAGCTACTGGAGCTGCAGTGGTTGGGTTGGTCTCCTTCCCACTCACTCTGCCTGGTATCAGTTTCTTGCCTAATCCAGTGCCTAAGGTCCTGCAGTCAAATGTCAGCCCTTGCATGCAAGAGATGCACTCCGTAGTTCCTAAAAGGCTCCAGTGCATTGCACTGGATGTGCCACATGTCTGACCACCGAGCACCCTGTATTTGAAATGACTCTGGCAACCTCTCAGTTTACACTCTTTGGGCTCTGTCCATTTGGACTGGTTTGACAATTTCGTGTCTCACTCACCTCACAAGCATTTCAGACCAAACCAGTCTTGTGTTCGGCATGATTGCCTAATCCTTCCTATGTTCCTCTGAATCCTAACTCTCAGATTTACTCCATCGTAGGCCCCAAGATCAATAACCAGGACATTAGTGGGTTGTAGGTCTCTGGTCAACAAGTACAGAAACACATGAGGTGATTCCACAGCATGCCCGTTCTGCTGAACCATTGAAGGTAGAGCGCCTCAGCCTTGAACCTCAACTGTGATCTACCTCCCAACGTGGCTACCTGCTTGTGGGCCCTACGCACTATAGAGTTTCTGCAAATCCAGATGTCGATTTTTGCTTCCAATAGCTCTTGTAATCAAAACAGACAGTACTAGTTGACACTCTTAACCTGCCCCAGTAACCATTAGTGGGTTATGTACCTCTTATTAGAGCTGGTCAGGAATTTTTCAATGACGTTTTTTCATTGGAACAAAACTTTGAATGGAAACGCATCCATCTTAAGGAAATTTTAATTGTGAAGGTTTCCTGGGTCCACGATGATGTCCCTGGTCAAACAAGAGACACACAGAGACAGATGCAGGCCCACCCACCCAAAAAAAGCCAATAGCCTGATGGTTAGGTTGCTCTTTTGTGGTATAAGAGATCAAGATTCAAAACTTTGCTCTGCCTGATTTGGAGCAGAGCACCATATGCTAGGTGAGTATGTTGACCACCACAATATTGGCTGATCAGGGTGCTCTCAGGATTTCCTAGGCCAGTTTTGGCCTGGTGCCATGCAATTCCCAAATAGCTAACAGGTGGGGTTCAGTAACTAGGGCACCAGAATGGGTGACACCATCAAAATACTGAGTCAGCATGACCTTATTGTGTAATCTGGTTGGGAAGGGGGGCGTCACTGCATCAGATAGTCAAGCATAAGTATTTTAGCAAATGCGTAGTTTTCATTGTAATGGGTTCTATTTTCCATTCCATAAGTGTGTAACATACACTGATAGTTCTGGGATAAATTGTCTTTCAGTGGAGACTAGAGCCTTAAACATTTTCACTTCAGATTTGGAGTCCTTGTTTAGTTACTTCACTGGATAAAATACATACCATTCTGAAAAGTAAGGTTGGTTACACACAGCATCCCCTCTACCATAACCACTCCCCTTCCTTGGTACCTAACTTTTAGAAAGGACCTGGGAATCAGGACCCTTACATGCTCTTTCTAACTCTGCAGTTGTCTTGATAATTACTTGGGCAAATCACTTAATCTCTATGTGCTTCAGTGAATCCAGCTGCAAAATGGGTATATTTATTAATTCATTGAGATACTATAAATCTTAATTAATGTTGGTAAAGCATAAAATATTATCAGTGTTATTACAAGTTTTTTTTCTAGTGTGCCTTTTATCTCCACAGACTGAAATAATTAAAATGAGAATGAAAGTTGAAAAGCTTGATTATGAAATACTTCAAAATACTGAGTAAAAGGTTTGTCTGGCTATTGTCTTAAACAGTCATAATTTGCATATGTTTATTAGAATCTTCACAGTGATATTGCTTTGTATGTCTGGGTTCATTTTAATTGCACTGTATTCATATTTATTTTTTTGTCTCTAGTGAGATTTTTAGGTAGATTTAATATCACATACAAATTTATCAGCATGTGGAGTAGGCCTTCAAAGTTAAAAATTAAGCAGAGTAACAGAAGGAGTTTTAAGATCTAAATCACAGTGGGATGTGGTATTGTATCCATGTAAAATTTAGGTGAAAATGAAAAAACAAAAATCTCTTGTCAAAATTTTCCATGAAAAAATTGACTTTCACATGAAACAGAGAGAACTAATTTTTTGGGGCCAAATCCCAAGAATTTTGATTAGGAAATTCTACCTCGGGGGATCTATAATTTGTGTACTTCATGCTCCCATTCTCATGTGTTATGGTCTCCCTGGCTTTTCTGTATCTCCAGGATGCACCATGGTTTCCTCTCTTGCTGAGCCACCTCAATGCATAATGAGAGATGCAGTCCAGCTCAAGAGCTGAGCCCATAGAGCTTGAGACACTTGGACTAAAACTTCCATGAGGCTCCACTGTGGCATTTCCTAATCTAAATTTTCCATTTTTGGATGAAAACTGAAAACTTTTTGAGTTTTGTATGTTTGGTTTTTCAACAAAAAGTCGATTTTTTTTGCAGAAAGCAGACTTTTTTGTGAAAGAATTTGTTTTGTCAGTGATTGAGTTTTCAGTAAAAGAAATAGAAGAGGCTCACAAATGAGCAGTGAAAACAATTAGCTTTCTACAGGAAGAGGGACTGTAAAGATTTGGACTGTTTAATTTTGGAAGAAGGCAAATAAAAGGGAACATAGCACTTGCTATGCTGGATCAGACAGTGGCCAGAACCAGATGTTTCAGAGGAAAGGATAAGAACCCTGCAGCAGGCAGATGTCAGATAATCTGCACCGCATAAATCTCAGTCTGACCTCTAAAAGAGATGCTTTAAGTCCTGAAGCACAAAGTTTAATATCCCTTTCGAAAAGGTATTGTCACTAATTATAATGGGATATTTTGATATCCATGTAAATATCAATCACTTTTGAATCTTGCTAGATTCTTGGCCTCACCTATTTCTTGTGGCAAGAACTTCCACAGCCTAATTACGCATTGTGAGAAAAAGTATTGTCTTTTATCAGTTTTCAGTTACCCTCCTTTTAATTTCATTTCATGTTCCCTTGTTGTTGCATGAGGAGACAGGGAAAACAGAAGCTCCTGATCTGCCTTCGCTGGACCATTCATTTTATATATGTTTATCATTTATCCCCTCTTGTTTACCTTAGAAAGAAAGGTGAATAATCCCAGCCTTTTCAGTTTCTCTACATTTTTCCAGGCCATAAATCATTCTTACTACTCTAGTAGAGGCACACAAAATAATGAACAGTATAAGGAAGGTAAATAGATTTATCCTCTCTCATAATACAAGTACAAGGGGTTCTACAATGAAATCGAGAAACAATACATTTAAAACTGCTAAAAAGAAACACTTTTTACATAAACCTGTGGAACTCAGTCATACACATCACTGAAGCTACAAGCTTAGTGGGGTTAAAAAATAAAAAAAGATTAGACCATTATATGGATAATGAAAATATCCAGATTTACATTCCGTGGGTGATTTCTTTGAAAGGAGAGATATGCTTCAAAGTATAAGCCAGTCTATAACTGAGAGAAATTTAGAAAGAAATGTCCTTTATGAACATGTTCTTTCAGAGTTGTGCATAACAAGGTTTCTTGCACTTTCTTCTGAAGCATTTGGCTGTGACCTAGAGGAATCACTGATCTGATTCACATTTCATGTGGCACATTAATGATCCTTTGTGTGTGCACAAGGTCAAAAACTTCCATGTAACATTTATATTCTGAATGAGTTGATATAACAAAAGGTATTATCCTCTTTATGTAGTTATCTGCATTTCTGTATAAACAACACCACATATAGTCATTTCTGCTGATTTGCTGTTGCATTTACAACTGAAAGATCTAAATGTAGTAAGAACAATTAAAAAATATAGTGGAACTCAAAATTTATTTTCTCTCTGCCTGAAGAGATTTTGTAATTGCTGGTGAATTCCTGTACTTTTGTGTTTTTTGATACCTCTGATCTAATAAGATTGTTGGCCATATCTGTGGTCCACAGAGCACTTGTGTTGTCAATTATTTCCTTTCCTCCACTTCCTCTTTTATGTATGTCGCTATGGACACCAGGCTCTTCATCAAGAACTCTGGAGAGTTAGGTGTAGTGGAGGAGCAGGAGGATGCCTAATAGCCTCTACAATCAAACAAAGAGAGGGTAAGAAGCTTGTAGTTGCCAAAATGAGAAGAGTTGATAGCAGGAAAAGAGCCAGCAGGTAGTAGTAAAACCAAAACCACTAGCAGGGCCAAAGATAGGCATATCAGAACCATAAACTTCACATTGAGATGTTGCAGGGGACAGCTAAGATAAAGTGCAGCTAGAAAAATGAAACTACCTTAATTTTATGTTAATCTTAACAGTATGTGTACAAACTTGCCAAGAATTCTAGCTATATCAGTAATGGATTACTGGGAGGCTAGAGAAGGGAGGTGATTCACAAGATGGTCTCTTTTTAAGAATGGCCAACATCATGATAAAGTTTGAGGACCCCTTTTTAGCAATTTAGATTTCTCTGGGCGTCACAGATTAGATTTGCCCATTCCACTTAGACTGTGCTTTTTCCCTTGAGCTAGTCTAAGCAGCTCCCAGTAACACCCTCTTTACTGTCTCCATCTCAGGCAGCTCTTACTGTCTATTCTGATCTCCAGAAAGCTTGAGAAGGGATGAATTTCTTCCACTGAACTGCAGGTAATGTCTTGTCCTGCAAAACTTAGAAGGAATAAAATTTAATACACTTCCTAATGAGGTGTAACAAAGTATTAATATTTGTTTTATATAGATGGTGGTCCCCAACGAAGCTACAACAATTGATAATAAATAAATAATCAATTGATAATCAATATAATAAATATAGGTTTGGAAAAGAGCATGTTGCATCTAAAAGTCACCACTCTTCTATACATTCTATACGCCTGGCAGAAGTCTTTCCTCCCATGTGTGGGAAGTCTTTTAAGTTCTGAACTAGTTCAGAATGTAGTTGAAAACATGACTCAGATTTGGAAGGAGTTTAAATACCCTTTTTTTTTGTGCTGCCTTTACCCTCTCTTTATACTCGACAAAGCAGTTTCTTTTAGAAAACATCTTACACTTTGGCCACGTCCAGACTAGGAATTAAAATCGATTTTAGATACGCAACTTCAGCTACGGGAATAACGTAGCTGAAGTCGAATTTCTAAAATCGAGATACTCACCAGTCTGGACGGGGCGCCATCGATGTCCGCGGCTCTCCGCGTCGATTCCGGAACTCCGTTCGGATTGATGGAGTTCCGGAATCGATGTAAGCGCGCTCGGGGATCGATACACCGCGTCCAGACTAGACGCGATATATCGATCCCCGAGCAATCGATTTTAACCCGCCGATGCCGCGGGTTAGTCTGGACGAGGGCTTAGCTTGTTGGTTATCCATGCTACAGTATGCTTATATACCACTGCCCTCTACTGGGTGGAATGCTTGTCCAGCTCAAGTGTGTGTAATCACATACACATTAATGGCTGAAGCATACAGAGGCTAAGGCCTGTCAGTACTAGAAAGTCATAGTATGAAAGTGTTACAGTGCCACAGCCCCTTGCCTCCCCCTTCTTCTCCCCCCCGCCCAGTGAGGACACAGTTATATCTGTTAAAGGGGCTTTATATGGGTACAGCCAGTCCATATGGGAGTAAGGGAATGAGTTATACTGGTTCAGGTCACCTCTTAAACCATTTTAACTGCATCCACAGCAGGGTTTTACCAAGTATAACTAGATCAGCGTACATAGTTATACTGGTACAAATTTGAAGTATAGGCCAGCCCTACTACATGAACATGAATATTTTTGCAGATTACACTTAAACATTTTACTTCAGTTTATAAATGTCTACATTTTAAGTGCCTTTTTTGTCTAATATCATTTAAGAGAATATTAAATGCAATGCTGCCTAGCCACCTGGCTACATGTGATGAAAATATCCTTTCTAAAATTTATTTAAAATTTTACTGACAGGGGGAGGAGGCTGAGGCATGTTTCTTACTACATTCTGATATTAAGTAAAACACAAACAGGAAAGACTAACACAGTGTAGTCACTTCCAAGATTAATGCATTATCTCATATTAAAGTAGTTTGCCATTTGTATATTGGGTAAATATCTGACAGAATTTGCTGCTGATTCACTTAAAACAGTGCATTTCTGTCTGGTCTCAGCTGTTCATGACACATTTGCCAACTGTAAACTTGAAAAGTTCTCTGCAAAAGGAAAAAGTCAACCATTTTTTATTGCTTTATGGAGTACAAAGAAGTCCAGGATTTGAGAACATAGTAATTTGTTAAAGACTGTGCCTTGTGCCTCTTAAGTTGTGGGAGTCAGTGCTCTTCTGCTGCAAGTAGTCTTTCATTGTTTTTATGAGAGAAAATTTTATATTCCTGATAAGTTTTTATTCAGAAAAATAAGGGTTTTAAAACAAACCCCATAATGAATTTCCTTTTTAAATGTGACCACCTTTTTTTCTCAAGAAGATCTACAATGTATTTCTTCTTAAGCAAAATATATGATATTATCCCAGTTAAATAATAGTCATCATTAGGCTAAATCAGATTCTAGGGAGATAGTCCTGTAAAGTGGTTGTCCAGTATCAGAGTGTCCCTAGTTAAATATAGTTTGTTTAATGTAATATAATATTTCATTAATAGTGTAACACCCATTGTTGTATGCAGTGTTGTTGTATCTGTGTTGGTCCCAGGATATTAGAGGGACAAGGTGGGTGAAGTAATATCTTTTATTGGGCCAACATCTGTTCATGAGAGAGACAAACTTTCAAGCTTACACAGAACTGTTCTTCAGATCTGGGAAAGTAACTCAGTGTCAGAGCTAAATACAAGACGGAACAGATAGTTTAGCTTAAGTAGTTAATACATTTCAAGGAACCAATTCCCCTAGAGGTCAAAGTGGTGGCAGGCCATGAATCACTTCTCTTTTCTGCCCTTCTTCACCTTTCTAATGTGAAGAGGAGGATTTAACCCTCTGCTAGGTAGGAAGAAAATTTCTGCTAAAGTGGTGTATGACTACTGATACTTTATGAAAGCTAATCCTTTGGGTTTTGCTTAATGGGCACTTGAAGGCACATGTGCAGATGGGATATACAGTGTGAATGCAGCTGGATTCTGTTTAACTTAATACTTTAATTTTTACATTTGTCTTAGACTGTTAGAATGACTGCACTACAACTAAGGTGGGACAGAATTTGTCTGGGGCTTACCTGGGAAGGACAGCTCTGCTTTATGGTGGTGGGGGAGGAGGAAGGAGGTCAGAAACTGCTGTAAAAATAGGGTGACCAGATGTCCCGATTTTGGGGTCTTTTTCTTATATGGGCTCCTATTATCCCGCACCTCCATCCCAATTTTTCACATTTGGTCACCCTATGTAAAAATGGTGCTTGGTGCTCACTTATTCTTCCCTCCCCCCCCCCCCCCCCCGTTACAGGAATGTGAGGTCCAAAGGGCATAAAGGTACAAAACCTCGGTGGGGCAAGTCTCTTTGTTCCATGCAGCGACTAAGCCAGCACCCACCCTGCCTCCCCTGGTGGAGATGAATGGCAAGCTGGGTTAGGACCTGCTGTGGGCATTACACTGGTCACTCCTTTTAAAGAGGGTGCTGGGAAGGAATTTTTCCCACATCACCACAATTGGCTTTGGTGGAGTGAGGTTTTTTTGCCTTCCCCACAGCGGGTGTGAGAGAAGACCTTTTCTGGTGAGAAGGGGTGGTAGGCCATGTGTCGCAACTTATTTTGTAAGGTTGGGCAGATGTCCAGTGCAGGTACTCCATAGGGAAGGCAGTCAGTAACCAGATAAATGGCTTGGTAAAGGACTTAAAAGGAGGTACTGAATAAAGGAACAGAACTGGGGAAGAGGTCGGGGATTCCTCTGATTGGTATGGCAGGGAGCCAGCTGCTCCCCATTCTCATAGCACACCTTATGAGGGTGGTGGATGGTAAGGTCCAAGCCATGGGTCGGCTGGGGGACCTGGATAGAAATAAAGGAGGGCTGGTGGCGTGGAAGCCCTGGAGAATTGATTTGAATAAGCATGGATTTGCCTGCACTCAGGGCTGGCGCTTCCATTTAGGCGACCTAGGCGGTCGCCTAGGGCACCAGGATTTGAGAGGGCTGTAGGCTGCTCCGGTGGACCTCCCGCAGTCGTGCCTGCGTAGGGTCCGCTGGTCCCGCGGCTCTGGTGGAGCATCCGCAGGCACGCCTGTGGCAGGTCCACCGGAGCCGCGGGACCAGTGAACCGTCCGCAGGGACGCCTGCAGCAGGTCCACCGGAGCCACGGGACCAGCGAGCTGACCCTGCGCCTATGGCGCCAAAAAACCTGGCACTGCTCCTGCCTGCACTATATACTTTATCTGCCTGGTAGTCTCAAATGTCTATATAATAAAGTTGCGGTTTGATTAAAATCCATAACAAGTGTCTCCTGTCCTTCTTGCGGTGTAGCCAGAGAATCACTTCAAAACTGTTTGGCATTTCCCCCGTTACACTTTAACAGTATTAAAAATCTATACTTTTACTTTACTGATTTTGTAAAACTGGGCTAAATTTTGTATAACTGTAATAAATAAAATGTGCACGTCTACTGGAGAGAAATCCAGAGAGAAAAAGATCTTCTTGAGACATTTTGAGGAAATTTTAAAGTTGCAGTATATTTAAATCCATATTGAAATCTGAAAACTAATATTATACCTTCCTTGTTTAATTACACAGTTAATTTTTGAACAAGTTGAACATTATTTTTAAAGTGATTGTAACGCTATTGAAAGTGTTTACAGCAAAAACCAATACAATCTGAAAATTTTTAACTAAGTAATCAACATAATACAACTATATTTAGTTTCTTACAAACTAATGCTTTACAGACTTAAAAATACAGATGCAAAATTAAAATTTAAAGGCAAAATTAGACAGAATTTAAGAAGTATTGTCAAGTAAATGTATGTTTTTTGGATGAGGCGTATATAGAGATGGAAAGATACACAAAGGCTGATCGCAGGAGCAGGAAAAAGGTCTTGCCCTAAATAGGAAACTACTGCAGATTTCTTAAGTTTGTTACTACAGAGTCTAAATAGAATGTTCTGAGCTACTGTATGTAAAAAGTGTGTTTGTAGCAGGTCTTCGTTGCTTTTTTTTTTTTTTTTTTAAACCTAATAATTTACTGGTACTCTTATTTTGAGTTGGCATGATACACCTGAAAGACTATGCTCTTTACTATGTATATAGCCAAATTGTCGGAAGAATATAATACTCATGTAATGAAACCAATGGGTCTGCTTGTGGGAGAAAAGAGAATAGGGTATACTGTATATACATAAATAGGTAACTGATAAGGTTTCAGTAGATGGTATTCAAGAATATGCAGCATAGTTTGTGGCTGGAAGTCAGAACCCGTGGCCTCTTAATCATGATTCTGATGCTGACTTGCTGTGTTTGACCCTGGACATACCACTTCTCTCTCTCTGCCTCTGTTTCTCCATCTCTGAAATAGGAATAACACTTATCAACTCTACAGGTTAGTTCTGCTGATTAATAATGTTTCTGCAGTACTTTGAAGATATAAACCATAATACAAGATTATTAAGTGCTGCCTGAAGCACAAGAGAGAGAACAGCACTGCATGGGGAATGAACAAACATACTAAATGCTAGCTCCACTGCCTTCCACATAATACAGGAAAGGGTAGGTGAATGCTCAGAGTAAATAAATGCTAAGTGTTTTGGAATGATTATGTTACAGTAGAGAAACAAGGTGGATGAGGTAATATCTTTTATTGGAACAACTTCTGTTGGTGAGGGAGACAAGTGTTTGAGTTTACACAGAGCTCTTCTTCAGGTCTAGGAAACTAATTCAGAATGTCACTGCCAAATACAAGGTGGAACCGATTGTTTAGCTTAAGTAGTTAACACTTATTTCAAGGGACCATTCAAGGTGAACTGGCCAGTTAACACTTCTCCAGTCATGGAGGGGATGGAATTGATCGGGTGCGGGGGTTAGTGGTTATAGATTGTAGTAATAAGATATAAATCCAGTGTGACTGTTCAGTCCATAATGTTTATTATCTAGCAGAGTAATGACTTTAAGCTCCTATGCTTGTATTTTGAAAGTTTTGTGCAGGTTTCCTTTGAAGATTAAGGATGGATAGGTCAGATATAGAATGATCACTTTGTGAAAAGTATGATGGTTTTGTCTTTTGTCATTTTCCTGTGTGAGTTCATTTGAGAGCACAGTGATTGTCTGGTTTCACCCACATAGCTGCTATTGAGGCATTTAGTTAACTGGATGAGGTACAGCACCACATGTTGTGATATGCATGTGTAGGACCCATGGATCTTGAAAGGTGTGTTACAGGGCTGTTGTTCATCATGGCAGTGGAGATATGTCTACAGGTTTTGCATCTGTTGTTCTAGCAGGGTTTGGTGCCAGTTTGAGGTGGTGAGCCCTGTTCAGTGGAGAGCTTGCTTCTGATAATGAGCTTGGAGAGGTTGGGGAGTTGCTGGAAGGCCAAAAGAGGGGGTTCAGGAAAGATGTATTTCAGGATGTGGTCCTCATCAAATATTGGTTGTAATTGTTTGATGATACCTCATATGGGTTCCAGTGTAGGGTTGGTAGCTGACAACTAGGAATGTGTGGTCAAAGGGGGTTTTATTTCTGTGTTGAAGCAGGTTTTTTTGTGGGGGTATTTGGATGGCCCATTCCACGAAGCTGCTTCTCTGGTGGATTATCCTTATATGATGAACGCAATTTTAAGTGTGTTAAGGTATATATCCAAGACTTTCTTTTGGCAACATATTCTGTGGTATCTGAGTGCCTGGCTATACATAACAGATTTATTGCATTTGAGGTAGTTACTGAATCTGTGATTATACTCTTTATTCTCTCCAATATAGCAACCAACAGGATGAGAGAGAGTGCAGCGAACATGCTACTATATAACCACATTTTCTATCAATGTGTCTTATCCAAAAAATTCTGCAGGTTTAACATGGGTTGGATATGTTCTGTACCCATAGAATAGAGGAATGTATGCCTTTATAGACTGCAGGTACAGGATCATATCTTAATGGAAAATGCGTCTCTTTCACCGTAAGTCAATAATTTAATAGAATTTATCATTTCTATGGAAAGAGTGGAGAAATAAACTTGGAAATATGGAAGCAACATGAGAAATCATGTGGAAAATCAATTTTGGAGTTTGTATTCTTTCAAATGCCACTGACAGAACTGTATTGCTACCAATAACAAGAATGAAATACTAGAAGTTTAGACAAAAAATTTCTACTGTGAATTCCAGACAATAAAGAAAATGAGGTTCCTGTAGTTATGGAAAGAATAATCTTCTAGTTGTTAGTCTTCTTCTATAGTACTAATGACAACTCCAAATAGACTCTTTAATAATTCTCTCACAGGCCTCACTTCAGATTTTTGATTTAAAATTCTGGATGAAATTTTTAATACATGTGCCTTAAAGGGACATAAAATATTGATTTTCTCTGACCCCAGCATTGCCAGGAGAGCAGAGAAGAAAAGTCATTTGTCTACCAAGAAACTTTTTGCTGATGTATTTTACCTACCAGACCTATTAGAGAGAGGGAAAATCTGAGGTGATAAAACTTTTGCTTGAATGCTTTCTTGTAACCAGTTTTTAGTATATCTAATCATTAGATTTTTGTTCATTTTTAGGTTGATTTAAACTGATATGTGATTTGCATTGATACAATATGTAATGTCCTATAGGTTGATGTATACTCTGGATTCTTTAACCGTTCTATTTTCCTCCTTGTTTCTAAATGATCTACAGTCTGGCTGTTGCCACTAGACTGTACTCCTGAAAAGGGCACTGACCATTACAGCAGATTACACGGCGGGATCAGGAAGATGCAACATATGCTTATAAACGGTAGCCCTCTTCTGTTGTATATGATACCAGGATTTGCTACTGATTGACGCTAGTTGAAAGCAAGACTCTTCCTGCTCTGGCCTCCTGCATCAGCATTTGTCCTATCTTTTCACCCTTCGAATTAATACTTATACATATATAGGGCCAGATTTCCAGTTAGGCAAAGTAAGCACATGCCTAGGGGCACCAGCATTCTAGGGCGCCTAACAGTTAAAAGTGGGTTAAAAGTTTCATATTTAATCGAAAACATGAAGGTCAGCTGGGAGGTGGGGAGAAATGCTGTGCCTAGGGATGTGGAAGGTGTAAATATGGCCCTGTACATATACTATCGTGTTTCTTAATATGGTGTTAGGTTGTTACATTTTGGGTAATCTTAGAATACGTTGTGCTATAGTGTAAGTCTTCCAGGAAGTTTAGAGACACTTCCTGTACAGTCTTCATGCAGTCTTTAGATTTCCTGTAACATGCTGCTGAGCCAGAAACAAAGCAGTCCAGGACCAGGTAGTCACAAACTGTAGCTACACAGAGCAGTAGAAAGTTTGTTACCTCATTTCTGTACATAAACTCTTTATTATGAACAAGAACTGTCTTGACACGGGTCTGCTTGTCAGTCAGATGCTACATGTGTAGTCATTGGGTTTTTCAGGGAAAATTCAGTATTCAAGTGTGGAAATTAAGCTTATAGACTCATAGACTCTAGGACTGGAAGGGACCTCGAGAGGTCATCGAGTCCAGTCCCCTGCCCTCATGGCAGGACCAAATACTTTCTAGACCATCCCTGATAGACATTTATCTAACCTACTCTTAAATATCTCCAGAGATGGAGATTCCACAACTTCCCTAGGCAATCTATTCCAGTGTTTAATTACCCTGACAGTTAGGAACTTTTTCCTAATGTCCAACCTAAATCTCCCTTGCTGCAGTTTAAGCCCATTGCTTCTTGTTCTATCATTAGAGGATAAGGTGAACAAGTTTTCTCCCTCCTCCTGATGACACCCTTTTAGATACCTGAAAACTGCTATCATGTCCCCTCTCAGTCTTCTCTTTTCCAAACTAAACAAACCCAATTCCTTCAGCCTTCCTTCATAGGTCATGTTCTCAAGACCTTTAATCATTCTTGTTGCTCTTCTCTGGACCCTCTCCAATTTCTCCACATCTTTCTTGAAATGCGGTGCCCAGAACTGGACACAATACTCCAGTTGAGGCCTAACCAGCGCAGAGTAAAGCGGAAGAATGACTTCTCGTGTCTTGTTTACAACACACCTGTTAATGCATCCCAGAATCATGTTTGCTTTTTTTGCAACAGTATCACACTGTTGACTCATAAGCTTGGTTTTGTTTTTCTCAGGGTTGCAACTCTTGTTGGTTCGCCCTGGGAAATTAGATACTGTTCCACATGGTTAAATTTGGTAGGGAGATTGAGTAAATCTCTTTTCCTGTGGGTTAAGCATCAAGCCATTTTCTGGGCTGAAAAGGATTTTATCCATTCTTGTGACGCTTGTGGTTTTCCCATGCAGAAACCTGTATGGGGCTATTGGGTTTGGCTAGTCTTGGAATTGCATATAGTCATCAGGATTTTGAGTTTAAGCAGGCTGGTTAGGCCCCCCAGGTAATTACAATGTTCTGGTTTTGTATAACGAAAGTTAGTTGTTGACTCTGAATGTACACTGACTCCTTTACACTGCTGTCAGGACAGTTTGCTTTTAGGTGTTAGCTTGCTTTAACATATATGTTTTACATTTGCGGTTACTAGTTCAAATATAATTTTTGTGTTCATCGTCATTGGCCTCTACTTTTTACAGAAGTATCCTTGCTAGATATAATGGTTCATACAATAAATAGTACATAATTTCTTTCACATCTCAGAAATACAAACTGTTATTATTTTTTTGCAATTGTCTTCCTTGGAGCAGTTTCCATTGGCTTACCCTGGCGAGCTACGTGCCAGAGGTTGCCAACCCCTGTTTTATCTTATCTCACCCTTTCCATGGCTCAGACCTCATTTACTATATAA